>NC_087484.1:33026511-33327971 GCF_036417665.1 Passer domesticus
TGGGTTTTCTTTGGTTGAGGGGATTTCGAGGTACGTTAGAAGTCTCTTTTTCTCTAACTTAGCTGTCGAAGGAAGAGTTGAGAAGTATGTGCTTCACTCTCTTAAGGTTGATTTTTATATTTTGTCTAAAACATTTTTTTGCTGGCCTGCTGAGGTTTGTTCAGCAGGTCAGCTTAAGGTACTCTTTTTGCCTCTTGGGTTGGTGTTATCTTTTATATTAAAACCTGACTATACTATGTTTACAAGAATGTTTTAATAGCTATTACTTAAGTTAGATAGTGACTTTCTACTTGAAACCAATATGTGAATGGTAATATCGTCTTTCATATGGATGCTAGCGAGAAGAAAGAGGAAGGACTGGGTACACCCAAATTTTTCTATCTATGTAGATAATACCAAACTCTTTCGTACAAGGTTCAAAACCTCTGTCTACAGTGCTCTAAATGTTTTCCGTTCACTTTGTGATTACTATTACTAGACTATCTAAATTGTTGTGACTTTTAATTCTTGACATAAAGGTGGTAACATGCTTTATGGGTTAAATTCAAAGGCCCAGGGGTCTTTGGCTACATGCCAGGGTCTCTGAACCCCCTGCCAGGGATTTAAAGCCCCCTGGCTGGGGCTGGAATCATTTAGGATGGTCAGGGGGAGGTCCGGGCTTCTGACAGTGCCCAAAGGAATGAGAAAGAGAAGTGAAGTTTTATAAAGAATCATTATTTATTTGCTGAACATCGGCAAACACGAGGATTTACAGAACACATTTCATTACAACAATCCTCATAACAACAACAACAACAATCTACTGCACATATTTCCATGGGATCCTATGGAGTAACAATCTTCAAAACATATTTACAAAGAACTACTAACCTAAGAACATATTTACAAAAATATCCTAACTTTTCAAACATATCTACACCGCCGTAATATCTACAGCCATCATCTGCATCAGTCCTGGAAGGAAGAAAGAAGCAAAGCTGGAGTCAGCTGCCAGCACTGGGCCCAGCTGGGCCCCAGGAGCTGGGACAGGGCTGGCAGGGCTGGTGTGGCCCCAGGCAAGTGCAGGGCAGGCCAGGGCTGGTGCTTGTGGCAGCACAATCCAGGCCCCCTGCGGGCAGCGTGTCCCTGAGCGGGGCCATCCAGCCCAGCCCCAGCCTGGCGCCAGGGCAGCCACTGTGTCTGTGGGCAGGGCATGGGGAGCATCTGCCTGTCTTACTTGTGGGGCTCCATCTTCATCCAAGGACCATGGGCTCCTCCTCATCCTTCTCATCCACTTCCATCGCCTCGATGTCATCCTCCTCATCAACTTCCATCTCCTCAACCTGGTCTTCCACGTCCACCTCCATCATCTCTTCCTCATTCAGCACCATGTCCACTTCCATCGCCACCACAGTGTCTCTGTTAGTCTGCAAGAGACAGCACAATCTCACAGTGGGGTTCCTGTCCCACACCATCCATTCCCACATGGCTGCAGCCTGCTCAAGCAGGCTGCCCCCTCCCTGGAATGGCACAGTACCTCCACTGGCGCAGCAGTGCTCATCCTGCTGGGGTTGGTGCTCCAGAGCAGGCAGCAGGAAAAGGCCAGGCAGCAGCAGCAACAGCTGAGTGCTGACGGGCAGAGCGCAGAGCGAGCGCCAACTGAGCGCTGGCAGCAGGCAGAGTGTCTGCTGTGGTGGTTTCCAGGTGCTGGACGTTCCACCTGGAACGCTGTGGGAGCTGTGATGTCACAGAAGTTTCAGGGCCGCTCCACACTGGGAGATGGGCATGGTGGAATGATGAAATCCTTGAATGGTTTGGCCTGGAAGGGACCCTAAGGATCATCTGGTTCCAAGCTGAGCAGCCTCCCAGCACAGCAGGTTGCTGCGGCCCCTGTCCAAGCTGGCCTTGGATGTTGGTGGGCATGGGGTATGCACAGCCTCTCTGCGCTGGTCCCTGTGTCAGGGACAAGCACCCTGACAGGAAAGAACTTCTTGCCATCATGGAATGGATTCCAGCTCTTGCAGTTTCATCCCATTCCCCCTTGTTCTGTGACTTCAGTTGCTGACAAAGAGTCCTCTCCCACTTCCCTGTGGGTCAGGCTGTTCCTGCAGTGTCACACATGTGGCTGAAGCTGCAGCCAGGAGAGAGAGAAGCCAAGCTGGCAGAGAGAGGAAATGGGGAAAGTGACATGAGAGATGAGAGGAGAAGGAAAAAGTAGAGACATGCAAGGCATTGGGTTGGGTGGGCTGTGGCATTCATGCCTTTTATTAGAGGCCAGGTTCTCTGGTGCACTCAATGACTGTGTGATTGCGGCGTGTCCACAGTGAGCCCGTGTGAGCGAGCTGCACTCCCAGAGGCCGGAGCACACTTGCTTCAAGTGCTGATGAATGAGGCCAGAGATGGGTCTTTGTGTGGAACTCCAAACGCTGTGCATTGCCATGAAGAGGGTCCAGGGCCAGAGAGAAAATGAGGCTGGGGTCTGAGGGTTTCATTCGGGGGGGAGAAGGGGTGAAGCCAGGACCAGCAGGGGAGAAGAGAGAGGAGAACATTGTCTGGAGAGTAGATCTAAGGAAAAAATGGCAGTTGAAGTGGGTGATAGCAACAAAACCTGCGGATTGCAAGAGGCTGCAAGTGGCCATGGGTGAGAGCCTTGCATTCAGAGGGGTTTCTCTGTTTCACCTTGGTCCCCTTTGCCCTAAGGTATTACAGTTGCAATGAGAGGCCCCTGGGCCTCCACAAGTGCCCCCTTTTTGTTTTCAAGAATGAAGGCTTCTGCCATGGACTTTTGCAAGCGTTGAGCAAAACTGGATAGAATAACCAAGACAATGAATACAAGAAACAAAGCCCACAAAACAGTCTTGACTAAATCACAGAATCACAGAATCATGAGTTTGGAAGAGACCCCTAAGATCATCAAGTCCAACCTATGCCCTAACATCTCAACTAGACTATAGCACCAAGTGGCATGTCCAGTCTTTTTTTAAACACATCCAGTGATGGTGATTCCACCACCTCCCTGGGAAGACAGTTCCAGTGCTTTATTATTCTTTCAGTGAAAATTTTTTTCCTAATATCTAACCTATACCTTCCCTGACGTAGCTTGAGACTGTGTCCCCTTGTTCTGTCAGTTGCTGCCCGGTGGAAGAGACCGACCCCCACCTGTCTACAACCTCCCTTCAGGAAGTTGTAGAGAGCAATAAGGTCACCTCTAAGCCTCCTCTTCTCCAGGCTAAACAACCCCAGCTCCCTCAAATGTTCCTCGTAGGGCTTGTTTTCCAAGCCCCTCACCAGCCTCGTTGCTCTCCTCTGGACACGCTCAAGTATCTCAATATCCTTCCTAAATTGAGGGGCCCAGAACTGGACACAGTACTCAAGATGTGGCCTCACCAGTGCCGAGTACAGGGGGAGAATGACCTCCCTGCTCCTGCTGCTCACACAAGTCCTAATGCAGGCCAGGATGCCGTTGGCCTTCTTGGCCACCAAGGCACATTGCTGGCTCATATCCAATCGGCTGTCAACCAGCACCCCCAGGTCCCTTTCTGCCTGAACACTATCCAGCCACACCGTCCCCAGCCTGTAACGCTGTAGGGGATTTTTGTGGCCAAAATGCAGAACACGGCACTTAGACTTATTAGACTTCATATTGTTGGACGTAAAGATGAAAGCCAGCCTTTCATGCCCCAGTCTTTCAACAGTCCAGTGAGCCAGTCGTTGTTGCCTTTTGTCTGGATCTTATTGATTTGATCTGTGAGCAGCTGGCCGCTCTGGTATACTGAGTCCCTATGTGAGAAGAGGTTGACATGCGTGGCCATGGGCAAGAAATTGTGGCTTGGCTGTGGAACCACCCATGCGAAGGCATGCGGCATAGTTAGGAGCATCCAGCTTCCTGCTGCAGTGGCAAGAAAGGACAGCATCCTTTGACTTTAGCTAATTTACTAGTGGGTGGAGGCTTGGGTGGCCTGAAAGTAAAGAGATAGGGAGATTGCAATGTGAAACTGAAATTCTGGTCCCACTAAACTTTCTCTTCTGTAAGGCAAGGGTTTGAAGTCAGCTTATTAGAAGAATCAAATATCAAGGCTAGAATACAGTTTTTCCAATTGTTAAGCGGGATATCGCAGTTAGTGGTGTCTGAGCTCTCTTGGTGTTGGTGTGTGTGGTCCACACTGCTTAGGAGATCTTCTTCTGTCCTTCTTCTTCTTTTGCAGGCTGCTGCTGTCTCTCTTAGGCTTTTGTTCTGTTTTTCTGATGGTGGCTGTGGTGTTTGCCTGGCCATTGGCAGAAGAGTTTTATGTTTTTTGCTGGGATGCGTCTTGGGCCTGCTGCTGTAGAGACACAAGCATATCCTCCCTCCCAAGTAATGAATGGGAAAGGGCCCATAATTTCTTTGGATTCAGGGTCTTTGATCAACACAGGTGGCTTTTCTTTTTATTGGGCTGCCAATTAAATATAAAATGCCTGATGACTGGGGGAGTTGTTGAAAAAGTTGAGCACATCAAGGGCCTTGGCCAGGCTCTCAATGGGAGATAATATGTGGACTCCCTGTCTCTGTTGATCAAGGGTCCTTTGGATGGAAGAGTGGGCCCTCTGGACGATGGACTGTCCTGTGGCAGAGTGTGGTATGGCTGTGACATGTTTTGTAGCCCACTGGTCAGAAAATGGTTGGAATCAGTGGGAGGTATAAGCAGGACCATGATCAGTTTTAATTTCCTGTGGAACAGGGGAGGTGGAAAAGGCTAAAAAGTAACGTTTTATAGCATCTTTTGATTTTTCAGCAGCATGGGCAGGGGCAGAAATCGCAGCGTTGTCGGTGTGGATTGAGACGGGGATGTATTTTAGTCTCCCAAAAGGGGCTTGGTGTGTGATGTGTGATTGCCCGATCTGGAGAGTCTTTAGTCCTCTTGGATTGAGTGCAGCTCTGACAGAAGCAAAGGCACGTTGCTGACAATTTGGGCAGGTGGCTGCCATGAATCTTGCCTGATCTTGGGTAATTTTAAAGATGCTGAGCGGTGCAGGAATGTTTTGATGGTAGAAGTGGTGGCGGATCCTAGCCTGGTCAGAAAGATTCCGTAGGGAGGTTTGGAGAAGCATTGCTGAGGCATCTGCTCTAGCATTGCCTACTATAAATGCAGGAAGGGTGGTATGAGACCTTGTGTGCATGATATAGTGTGGGTGTTGTCTGTGGGACAGAAGAGAAATGAAAGGGGAAAGCAAATGCTCTAGTTGGGGTTAGAAATGTCTTTGAAAATGGAATTTTCGGCCCGCTGCACTAGGTCATAGACATGTGCCGAATCAGTGATCAAAGGAAGAGGTTCTTTGAAAGTGGAGAAGGTCCTAAGGACTGCAGTCAATTCAGCAATTTGGGCAGGGTGAGGATGCCCTGCCTTGGCTATTGTCTCTTGAGCAATGCGGGCCCAGGGCAGTGCAGAGCAGGGTGGGAAGCAGAGCCCGGAGCCTTTGGAGGCTGCAAGCCTTAAACATCAGCCCCTGCAGCAGCCCAGATGCAGGTGCCACAGTTGCCAAGGCTGTCAAGGCCTTGAGAGCGGGCAGGTGGATTTTGCATCCCTGTGGGCTGATGGCGGCTCTGGAGCCAGGAGTGGCTGTGGCTGCAGCAGGAAGGGTGGCTGAAAGTTTCCTGCCTTGCTTTGGTGGCATGGCTGCAGGGGCCAGTGCAGTGAGAGCCCCCTCTGTGCTGGTGAGAGCTCAGCTCTTGGGGACGCGGCTGTGCCCCAGCCCAGGAGCAGCAGCAGTGGCCAGCGGCAGCAGTGGTGTCAGTGGGACCCCCTGTGCACAGGGACCCCCAGCCGCGGGGTGGCCGTGGCAGCAGCCCCAGGGAGCTCCAGCCCCGGGATCCCGGAACAAGTGGAAATCCCAACTGTGCAAACGCTGCCTGTGCCTCTTGGGTTTTCTTTGGTTGAGGGGATTTCGAGGTACGTTAGAAGTCTCTTTTTCTCTAACTTAGCTGTCGAAGGAAGAGTTGAGAAGTATGTGCTTCACTCTCTTAAGGTTGATTTTTATATTTTGTCTAAAACATTTTTTTGCTGGCCTGCTGAGGTTTGTTCAGCAGGTCAGCTTAAGGTACTCTTTTTGCCTCTTGGGTTGGTGTTATCTTTTATATTAAAACCTGACTATACTATGTTTACAAGAATGTTTTAATAGCTATTACTTAAGTTAGATAGTGACTTTCTACTTGAAACCAATATGTGAATGGTAATATCGTCTTTCATATGGATGCTAGCGAGAAGAAAGAGGAAGGACTGGGTACACCCAAATTTTTCTATCTATGTAGATAATACCAAACTCTTTCGTACAAGGTTCAAAACCTCTGTGTACAGTGCTCTAAATGTTTTCCGTTCACTTTGTGATTACTATTACTAGACTATCTAAATTGTTGTGACTTTTAATTCTTGACATAAAGGTGGTAACATGCTTTATGGGTTAAATTCAAAGGCCCAGGGGTCTTTGGCTACATGCCAGGGTCTCTGAACCCCCTGCCAGGGATTTAAAGCCCCCTGGCTGGGGCTGGAATCATTTAGGATGGTCAGGGGGAGGTCCGGGCTTCTGACAGTGCCCAAAGGAATGAGAAAGAGAAGTGAAGTTTTATAAAGAATCATTATTTATTTGCTGAACATCGGCAAACACGAGGATTTACAGAACACATTTCATTACAACAATCCTCATAACAACAACAACAACAATCTACTGCACATATTTCCATGGGATCCTATGGAGTAACAATCTTCAAAACATATTTACAAAGAACTACTAACCTAAGAACATATTTACAAAAATATCCTAACTTTTCAAACATATCTACACCGCCGTAATATCTACAGCCATCATCTGCATCAGTCCTGGAAGGAAGAAAGAAGCAAAGCTGGAGTCAGCTGCCAGCACTGGGCCCAGCTGGGCCCCAGGAGCTGGGACAGGGCTGGCAGGGCTGGTGTGGCCCCAGGCAAGTGCAGGGCAGGCCAGGGCTGGTGCTTGTGGCAGCACAATCCAGGCCCCCTGCGGGCAGCGTGTCCCTGAGCGGGGCCATCCAGCCCAGCCCCAGCCTGGCGCCAGGGCAGCCACTGTGTCTGTGGGCAGGGCATGGGGAGCATCTGCCTGTCTTACTTGTGGGGCTCCATCTTCATCCAAGGACCATGGGCTCCTCCTCATCCTTCTCATCCACTTCCATCGCCTCGATGTCATCCTCCTCATCAACTTCCATCTCCTCAACCTGGTCTTCCACGTCCACCTCCATCATCTCTTCCTCATTCAGCACCATGTCCACTTCCATCGCCACCACAGTGTCTCTGTTAGTCTGCAAGAGACAGCACAATCTCACAGTGGGGTTCCTGTCCCACACCATCCATTCCCACATGGCTGCAGCCTGCTCAAGCAGGCTGCCCCCTCCCTGGAATGGCACAGTACCTCCACTGGCGCAGCAGTGCTCATCCTGCTGGGGTTGGTGCTCCAGAGCAGGCAGCAGGAAAAGGCCAGGCAGCAGCAGCAACAGCTGAGTGCTGACGGGCAGAGCGCAGAGCGAGCGCCAACTGAGCGCTGGCAGCAGGCAGAGTGTCTGCTGTGGTGGTTTCCAGGTGCTGGACGTTCCACCTGGAACGCTGTGGGAGCTGTGATGTCACAGAAGTTTCAGGGCCGCTCCACACTGGGAGATGGGCATGGTGGAATGATGAAATCCTTGAATGGTTTGGCCTGGAAGGGACCCTAAGGATCATCTGGTTCCAAGCTGAGCAGCCTCCCAGCACAGCAGGTTGCTGCGGCCCCTGTCCAAGCTGGCCTTGGATGTTGGTGGGCATGGGGTATGCACAGCCTCTCTGCGCTGGTCCCTGTGTCAGGGACAAGCACCCTGACAGGAAAGAACTTCTTGCCATCATGGAATGGATTCCAGCTCTTGCAGTTTCATCCCATTCCCCCTTGTTCTGTGACTTCAGTTGCTGACAAAGAGTCCTCTCCCACTTCCCTGTGGGTCAGGCTGTTCCTGCAGTGTCACACATGTGGCTGAAGCTGCAGCCAGGAGAGAGAGAAGCCAAGCTGGCAGAGAGAGGAAATGGGGAAAGTGACATGAGAGATGAGAGGAGAAGGAAAAAGTAGAGACATGCAAGGCATTGGGTTGGGTGGGCTGTGGCATTCATGCCTTTTATTAGAGGCCAGGTTCTCTGGTGCACTCAATGACTGTGTGATTGCGGCGTGTCCACAGTGAGCCCGTGTGAGCGAGCTGCACTCCCAGAGGCCGGAGCACACTTGCTTCAAGTGCTGATGAATGAGGCCAGAGATGGGTCTTTGTGTGGAACTCCAAACGCTGTGCATTGCCATGAAGAGGGTCCAGGGCCAGAGAGAAAATGAGGCTGGGGTCTGAGGGTTTCATTCGGGGGGGAGAAGGGGTGAAGCCAGGACCAGCAGGGGAGAAGAGAGAGGAGAACATTGTCTGGAGAGTAGATCTAAGGAAAAAATGGCAGTTGAAGTGGGTGATAGCAACAAAACCTGCGGATTGCAAGAGGCTGCAAGTGGCCATGGGTGAGAGCCTTGCATTCAGAGGGGTTTCTCTGTTTCACCTTGGTCCCCTTTGCCCTAAGGTATTACAGTTGCAATGAGAGGCCCCTGGGCCTCCACAAGTGCCCCCTTTTTGTTTTCAAGAATGAAGGCTTCTGCCATGGACTTTTGCAAGCGTTGAGCAAAACTGGATAGAATAACCAAGACAATGAATACAAGAAACAAAGCCCACAAAACAGTCTTGACTAAATCACAGAATCACAGAATCATGAGTTTGGAAGAGACCCCTAAGATCATCAAGTCCAACCTATGCCCTAACATCTCAACTAGACTATAGCACCAAGTGGCATGTCCAGTCTTTTTTTAAACACATCCAGTGATGGTGATTCCACCACCTCCCTGGGAAGACAGTTCCAGTGCTTTATTATTCTTTCAGTGAAAATTTTTTTCCTAATATCTAACCTATACCTTCCCTGACGTAGCTTGAGACTGTGTCCCCTTGTTCTGTCAGTTGCTGCCCGGTGGAAGAGACCGACCCCCACCTGTCTACAACCTCCCTTCAGGAAGTTGTAGAGAGCAATAAGGTCACCTCTAAGCCTCCTCTTCTCCAGGCTAAACAACCCCAGCTCCCTCAAATGTTCCTCGTAGGGCTTGTTTTCCAAGCCCCTCACCAGCCTCGTTGCTCTCCTCTGGACACGCTCAAGTATCTCAATATCCTTCCTAAATTGAGGGGCCCAGAACTGGACACAGTACTCAAGATGTGGCCTCACCAGTGCCGAGTACAGGGGGAGAATGACCTCCCTGCTCCTGCTGCTCACACAAGTCCTAATGCAGGCCAGGATGCCGTTGGCCTTCTTGGCCACCAAGGCACATTGCTGGCTCATATCCAATCGGCTGTCAACCAGCACCCCCAGGTCCCTTTCTGCCTGAACACTATCCAGCCACACCGTCCCCAGCCTGTAACGCTGTAGGGGATTTTTGTGGCCAAAATGCAGAACACGGCACTTAGACTTATTAGACTTCATATTGTTGGACGTAAAGATGAAAGCCAGCCTTTCATGCCCCAGTCTTTCAACAGTCCAGTGAGCCAGTCGTTGTTGCCTTTTGTCTGGATCTTATTGATTTGATCTGTGAGCAGCTGGCCGCTCTGGTATACTGAGTCCCTATGTGAGAAGAGGTTGACATGCGTGGCCATGGGCAAGAAATTGTGGCTTGGCTGTGGAACCACCCATGCGAAGGCATGCGGCATAGTTAGGAGCATCCAGCTTCCTGCTGCAGTGGCAAGAAAGGACAGCATCCTTTGACTTTAGCTAATTTACTAGTGGGTGGAGGCTTGGGTGGCCTGAAAGTAAAGAGATAGGGAGATTGCAATGTGAAACTGAAATTCTGGTCCCACTAAACTTTCTCTTCTGTAAGGCAAGGGTTTGAAGTCAGCTTATTAGAAGAATCAAATATCAAGGCTAGAATACAGTTTTTCCAATTGTTAAGCGGGATATCGCAGTTAGTGGTGTCTGAGCTCTCTTGGTGTTGGTGTGTGTGGTCCACACTGCTTAGGAGATCTTCTTCTGTCCTTCTTCTTCTTTTGCAGGCTGCTGCTGTCTCTCTTAGGCTTTTGTTCTGTTTTTCTGATGGTGGCTGTGGTGTTTGCCTGGCCATTGGCAGAAGAGTTTTATGTTTTTTGCTGGGATGCGTCTTGGGCCTGCTGCTGTAGAGACACAAGCATATCCTCCCTCCCAAGTAATGAATGGGAAAGGGCCCATAATTTCTTTGGATTCAGGGTCTTTGATCAACACAGGTGGCTTTTCTTTTTATTGGGCTGCCAATTAAATATAAAATGCCTGATGACTGGGGGAGTTGTTGAAAAAGTTGAGCACATCAAGGGCCTTGGCCAGGCTCTCAATGGGAGATAATATGTGGACTCCCTGTCTCTGTTGATCAAGGGTCCTTTGGATGGAAGAGTGGGCCCTCTGGACGATGGACTGTCCTGTGGCAGAGTGTGGTATGGCTGTGACATGTTTTGTAGCCCACTGGTCAGAAAATGGTTGGAATCAGTGGGAGGTATAAGCAGGACCATGATCAGTTTTAATTTCCTGTGGAACAGGGGAGGTGGAAAAGGCTAAAAAGTAACGTTTTATAGCATCTTTTGATTTTTCAGCAGCATGGGCAGGGGCAGAAATCGCAGCGTTGTCGGTGTGGATTGAGACGGGGATGTATTTTAGTCTCCCAAAAGGGGCTTGGTGTGTGATGTGTGATTGCCCGATCTGGAGAGTCTTTAGTCCTCTTGGATTGAGTGCAGCTCTGACAGAAGCAAAGGCACGTTGCTGACAATTTGGGCAGGTGGCTGCCATGAATCTTGCCTGATCTTGGGTAATTTTAAAGATGCTGAGCGGTGCAGGAATGTTTTGATGGTAGAAGTGGTGGCGGATCCTAGCCTGGTCAGAAAGATTCCGTAGGGAGGTTTGGAGAAGCATTGCTGAGGCATCTGCTCTAGCATTGCCTACTATAAATGCAGGAAGGGTGGTATGAGACCTTGTGTGCATGATATAGTGTGGGTGTTGTCTGTGGGACAGAAGAGAAATGAAAGGGGAAAGCAAATGCTCTAGTTGGGGTTAGAAATGTCTTTGAAAATGGAATTTTCGGCCCGCTGCACTAGGTCATAGACATGTGCCGAATCAGTGATCAAAGGAAGAGGTTCTTTGAAAGTGGAGAAGGTCCTAAGGACTGCAGTCAATTCAGCAATTTGGGCAGGGTGAGGATGCCCTGCCTTGGCTATTGTCTCTTGAGCAATGCGGGCCCAGGGCAGTGCAGAGCAGGGTGGGAAGCAGAGCCCGGAGCCTTTGGAGGCTGCAAGCCTTAAACATCAGCCCCTGCAGCAGCCCAGATGCAGGTGCCACAGTTGCCAAGGCTGTCAAGGCCTTGAGAGCGGGCAGGTGGATTTTGCATCCCTGTGGGCTGATGGCGGCTCTGGAGCCAGGAGTGGCTGTGGCTGCAGCAGGAAGGGTGGCTGAAAGTTTCCTGCCTTGCTTTGGTGGCATGGCTGCAGGGGCCAGTGCAGTGAGAGCCCCCTCTGTGCTGGTGAGAGCTCAGCTCTTGGGGACGCGGCTGTGCCCCAGCCCAGGAGCAGCAGCAGTGGCCAGCGGCAGCAGTGGTGTCAGTGGGACCCCCTGTGCACAGGGACCCCCAGCCGCGGGGTGGCCGTGGCAGCAGCCCCAGGGAGCTCCAGCCCCGGGATCCCGGAACAAGTGGAAATCCCAACTGTGCAAACGCTGCCTGTGCCTCTTGGGTTTTCTTTGGTTGAGGGGATTTCGAGGTACGTTAGAAGTCTCTTTTTCTCTAACTTAGCTGTCGAAGGAAGAGTTGAGAAGTATGTGCTTCACTCTCTTAAGGTTGATTTTTATATTTTGTCTAAAACATTTTTTTGCTGGCCTGCTGAGGTTTGTTCAGCAGGTCAGCTTAAGGTACTCTTTTTGCCTCTTGGGTTGGTGTTATCTTTTATATTAAAACCTGACTATACTATGTTTACAAGAATGTTTTAATAGCTATTACTTAAGTTAGATAGTGACTTTCTACTTGAAACCAATATGTGAATGGTAATATCGTCTTTCATATGGATGCTAGCGAGAAGAAAGAGGAAGGACTGGGTACACCCAAATTTTTCTATCTATGTAGATAATACCAAACTCTTTCGTACAAGGTTCAAAACCTCTGTGTACAGTGCTCTAAATGTTTTCCGTTCACTTTGTGATTACTATTACTAGACTATCTAAATTGTTGTGACTTTTAATTCTTGACATAAAGGTGGTAACATGCTTTATGGGTTAAATTCAAAGGCCCAGGGGTCTTTGGCTACATGCCAGGGTCTCTGAACCCCCTGCCAGGGATTTAAAGCCCCCTGGCTGGGGCTGGAATCATTTAGGATGGTCAGGGGGAGGTCCGGGCTTCTGACAGTGCCCAAAGGAATGAGAAAGAGAAGTGAAGTTTTATAAAGAATCATTATTTATTTGCTGAACATCGGCAAACACGAGGATTTACAGAACACATTTCATTACAACAATCCTCATAACAACAACAACAACAATCTACTGCACATATTTCCATGGGATCCTATGGAGTAACAATCTTCAAAACATATTTACAAAGAACTACTAACCTAAGAACATATTTACAAAAATATCCTAACTTTTCAAACATATCTACACCGCCGTAATATCTACAGCCATCATCTGCATCAGTCCTGGAAGGAAGAAAGAAGCAAAGCTGGAGTCAGCTGCCAGCACTGGGCCCAGCTGGGCCCCAGGAGCTGGGACAGGGCTGGCAGGGCTGGTGTGGCCCCAGGCAAGTGCAGGGCAGGCCAGGGCTGGTGCTTGTGGCAGCACAATCCAGGCCCCCTGCGGGCAGCGTGTCCCTGAGCGGGGCCATCCAGCCCAGCCCCAGCCTGGCGCCAGGGCAGCCACTGTGTCTGTGGGCAGGGCATGGGGAGCATCTGCCTGTCTTACTTGTGGGGCTCCATCTTCATCCAAGGACCATGGGCTCCTCCTCATCCTTCTCATCCACTTCCATCGCCTCGATGTCATCCTCCTCATCAACTTCCATCTCCTCAACCTGGTCTTCCACGTCCACCTCCATCATCTCTTCCTCATTCAGCACCATGTCCACTTCCATCGCCACCACAGTGTCTCTGTTAGTCTGCAAGAGACAGCACAATCTCACAGTGGGGTTCCTGTCCCACACCATCCATTCCCACATGGCTGCAGCCTGCTCAAGCAGGCTGCCTCCTCCCTGGAATGGCACAGTACCTCCACTGGCGCAGCAGTGCTCATCCTGCTGGGGTTGGTGCTCCAGAGCAGGCAGCAGGAAAAGGCCAGGCAGCAGCAGCAACAGCTGAGTGCTGACGGGCAGAGCGCAGAGCGAGCGCCAACTGAGCGCTGGCAGCAGGCAGAGTGTCTGCTGTGGTGGTTTCCAGGTGCTGGACGTTCCACCTGGAACGCTGTGGGAGCTGTGATGTCACAGAAGTTTCAGGGCCGCTCCACACTGGGAGATGGGCATGGTGGAATGATGAAATCCTTGAATGGTTTGGCCTGGAAGGGACCCTAAGGATCATCTGGTTCCAAGCTGAGCAGCCTCCCAGCACAGCAGGTTGCTGCGGCCCCTGTCCAAGCTGGCCTTGGATGTTGGTGGGCATGGGGTATGCACAGCCTCTCTGCGCTGGTCCCTGTGTCAGGGACAAGCACCCTGACAGGAAAGAACTTCTTGCCATCATGGAATGGATTCCAGCTCTTGCAGTTTCATCCCATTCCCCCTTGTTCTGTGACTTCAGTTGCTGACAAAGAGTCCTCTCCCACTTCCCTGTGGGTCAGGCTGTTCCTGCAGTGTCACACATGTGGCTGAAGCTGCAGCCAGGAGAGAGAGAAGCCAAGCTGGCAGAGAGAGGAAATGGGGAAAGTGACATGAGAGATGAGAGGAGAAGGAAAAAGTAGAGACATGCAAGGCATTGGGTTGGGTGGGCTGTGGCATTCATGCCTTTTATTAGAGGCCAGGTTCTCTGGTGCACTCAATGACTGTGTGATTGCGGCGTGTCCACAGTGAGCCCGTGTGAGCGAGCTGCACTCCCAGAGGCCGGAGCACACTTGCTTCAAGTGCTGATGAATGAGGCCAGAGATGGGTCTTTGTGTGGAACTCCAAACGCTGTGCATTGCCATGAAGAGGGTCCAGGGCCAGAGAGAAAATGAGGCTGGGGTCTGAGGGTTTCATTCGGGGGGGCGAAGGGGTGAAGCCAGGACCAGCAGGGGAGAAGAGAGAGGAGAACATTGTCTGGAGAGTAGATCTAAGGAAAAAATGGCAGTTGAAGTGGGTGATAGCAACAAAACCTGCGGATTGCAAGAGGCTGCAAGTGGCCATGGGTGAGAGCCTTGCATTCAGAGGGGTTTCTCTGTTTCACCTTGGTCCCCTTTGCCCTAAGGTATTACAGTTGCAATGAGAGGCCCCTGGGCCTCCACAAGTGCCCCCTTTTTGTTTTCAAGAATGAAGGCTTCTGCCATGGACTTTTGCAAGCGTTGAGCAAAACTGGATAGAATAACCAAGACAATGAATACAAGAAACAAAGCCCACAAAACAGTCTTGACTAAATCACAGAATCACAGAATCATGAGTTTGGAAGAGACCCCTAAGATCATCAAGTCCAACCTATGCCCTAACATCTCAACTAGACTATAGCACCAAGTGGCATGTCCAGTCTTTTTTTAAACACATCCAGTGATGGTGATTCCACCACCTCCCTGGGAAGACAGTTCCAGTGCTTTATTATTCTTTCAGTGAAAATTTTTTTCCTAATATCTAACCTATACCTTCCCTGACGTAGCTTGAGACTGTGTCCCCTTGTTCTGTCAGTTGCTGCCCGGTGGAAGAGACCGACCCCCACCTGTCTACAACCTCCCTTCAGGAAGTTGTAGAGAGCAATAAGGTCACCTCTAAGCCTCCTCTTCTCCAGGCTAAACAACCCCAGCTCCCTCAAATGTTCCTCGTAGGGCTTGTTTTCCAAGCCCCTCACCAGCCTCGTTGCTCTCCTCTGGACACGCTCAAGTATCTCAATATCCTTCCTAAATTGAGGGGCCCAGAACTGGACACAGTACTCAAGATGTGGCCTCACCAGTGCCGAGTACAGGGGGAGAATGACCTCCCTGCTCCTGCTGCTCACACAAGTCCTAATGCAGGCCAGGATGCCGTTGGCCTTCTTGGCCACCAAGGCACATTGCTGGCTCATATCCAATCGGCTGTCAACCAGCACCCCCAGGTCCCTTTCTGCCTGAACACTATCCAGCCACACCGTCCCCAGCCTGTAACGCTGTAGGGGATTTTTGTGGCCAAAATGCAGAACACGGCACTTAGACTTATTAGACTTCATATTGTTGGACGTAAAGATGAAAGCCAGCCTTTCATGCCCCAGTCTTTCAACAGTCCAGTGAGCCAGTCGTTGTTGCCTTTTGTCTGGATCTTATTGATTTGATCTGTGAGCAGCTGGCCGCTCTGGTATACTGAGTCCCTATGTGAGAAGAGGTTGACATGCGTGGCCATGGGCAAGAAATTGTGGCTTGGCTGTGGAACCACCCATGCGAAGGCATGCGGCATAGTTAGGAGCATCCAGCTTCCTGCTGCAGTGGCAAGAAAGGACAGCATCCTTTGACTTTAGCTAATTTACTAGTGGGTGGAGGCTTGGGTGGCCTGAAAGTAAAGAGATAGGGAGATTGCAATGTGAAACTGAAATTCTAGTCCCACTAAACTTTCTCTTCTGTAAGGCAAGGGTTTGAAGTCAGCTTATTAGAAGAATCAAATATCAAGGCTAGAATACAGTTTTTCCAATTGTTAAGCGGGATATCGCAGTTAGTGGTGTCTGAGCTCTCTTGGTGTTGGTGTGTGTGGTCCACACTGCTTAGGAGATCTTCTTCTGTCCTTCTTCTTCTTTTGCAGGCTGCTGCTGTCTCTCTTAGGCTTTTGTTCTGTTTTTCTGATGGTGGCTGTGGTGTTTGCCTGGCCATTGGCAGAAGAGTTTTATGTTTTTTGCTGGGATGCGTCTTGGGCCTGCTGCTGTAGAGACACAAGCATATCCTCCCTCCCAAGTAATGAATGGGAAAGGGCCCATAATTTGTTTGGATTCAGGGTCTTTGATCAACACAGGTGGCTTTTCTTTTTATTGGGCTGCCAATTAAATATAAAATGCCTGATGACTGGGGGAGTTGTTGAAAAAGTTGAGCACATCAAGGGCCTTGGCCAGGCTCTCAATGGGAGATAATATGTGGACTCCCTGTCTCTGTTGATCAAGGGTCCTTTGGATGGAAGAGTGGGCCCTCTGGACTATGGACTGTCCTGTGGCAGAGTGTGGTATGGCTGTGACATGTTTTGTAGCCCACTGGTCAGAAAACGGTTGGAATTAGTGGGAGGTATAAGCAGGACCATGATCAGTTTTAATTTCCTGTGGAACAGGGGAGGTGGAAAAGGCTAAAAAGGAACGTTTTATAGCAGCTTTTGCTTTCTCACCAGCATGGGCAAAGGCGAAAACCGCAGCGTTGTCGGTGTGGATTGAGACGGGGATGTATTTTAGTCTCCCAAAAGGGGCTTGGTGTGTGATGTGTGATTGCCCGATCTGGAGAGTCTTTAGTCCTCTTGGATTGAGTGCAGCTCTGACAGAAGCAAAGGCACGTTGCTGACAATTTGGGCAGGTGGCTGCCATGAATCTTGCCTGATCTTGGGTAATTTTAAAGATGCTGAGCGGTGCAGGAATGTTTTGATGGTAGAAGTGGTGGCGGATCCTAGCCTGGTCAGAAAGATTCCGTAGGGAGGTTTGGAGAAGCATTGCTGAGGCATCTGCTCTAGCATTGCCTACTATAAATGCAGGAAGGGTGGTATGAGACCTTGTGTGCATGATATAGTGTGGGTGTTGTCTGTGGGACAGAAGAGAAATGAAAGGGGAAAGCAAATGCTCTAGTTGGGGTTAGAAATGTCTTTGAAAATGGAATTTTCGGCCCGCTGCACTAGGTCATAGACATGTGCCGAATCAGTGATCAAAGGAAGAGGTTCTTTGAAAGTGGAGAAGGTCCTAAGGACTGCAGTCAATTCAGCAATTTGGGCAGGGTGAGGATGCCCTGGCTTGGCTTTTGTCTCTTGAGCAATGCGGGCCCAGGGCAGTGCAGAGCAGGGTGGGAAGCAGAGCCCGGAGCCTTTGGAGGCTGCAAGCCTTAAACATCAGCCCCTGCAGCAGCCCAGATGCAGGTGCCACAGTTGCCAAGGCTGTCAAGGCCTTGAGAGCGGGCAGGTGGATTTTGCATCCCTGTGGGCTGATGGCGGCTCTGGAGCCAGGAGTGGCTGTGGCTGCAGCAGGAAGGGTGGCTGAAAGTTTCCTGCCTTGCTTTGGTGGCATGGCTGCAGGGGCCAGTGCAGTGAGAGCCCCCTCTGTGCTGGTGAGAGCTCAGCTCTTGGGGACGCGGCTGTGCCCCAGCCCAGGAGCAGCAGCAGTGGCCAGCGGCAGCAGTGGTGTCAGTGGGACCCCCTGTGCACAGGGACCCCCAGCCGCGGGGTGGCCGTGGCAGCAGCCCCAGGGAGCTCCAGCCCCGGGATCCCGGAACAAGTGGAAATCCCAACTGTGCAAACGCTGCCTGTGCCTCTTGGGTTTTCTTTGGTTGAGGGGATTTCGAGGTACGTTAGAAGTCTCTTTTTCTCTAACTTAGCTGTCGAAGGAAGAGTTGAGAAGTATGTGCTTCACTCTCTTAAGGTTGATTTTTATATTTTGTCTAAAACATTTTTTTGCTGGCCTGCTGAGGTTTGTTCAGCAGGTCAGCTTAAGGTACTCTTTTTGCCTCTTGGGTTGGTGTTATCTTTTATATTAAAACCTGACTATACTATGTTTACAAGAATGTTTTAATAGCTATTACTTAAGTTAGATAGTGACTTTCTACTTGAAACCAATATGTGAATGGTAATATCGTCTTTCATATGGATGCTAGCGAGAAGAAAGAGGAAGGACTGGGTACACCCAAATTTTTCTATCTATGTAGATAATACCAAACTCTTTCGTACAAGGTTCAAAACCTCTGTGTACAGTGCTCTAAATGTTTTCCGTTCACTTTGTGATTACTATTACTAGACTATCTAAATTGTTGTGACTTTTAATTCTTGACATAAAGGTGGTAACATGCTTTATGGGTTAAATTCAAAGGCCCAGGGGTCTTTGGCTACATGCCAGGGTCTCTGAACCCCCTGCCAGGGATTTAAAGCCCCCTGGCTGGGGCTGGAATCATTTAGGATGGTCAGGGGGAGGTCCGGGCTTCTGACAGTGCCCAAAGGAATGAGAAAGAGAAGTGAAGTTTTATAAAGAATCATTATTTATTTGCTGAACATCGGCAAACACGAGGATTTACAGAACACATTTCATTACAACAATCCTCATAACAACAACAACAACAATCTACTGCACATATTTCCATGGGATCCTATGGAGTAACAATCTTCAAAACATATTTACAAAGAACTACTAACCTAAGAACATATTTACAAAAATATCCTAACTTTTCAAACATATCTACACCGCCGTAATATCTACAGCCATCATCTGCATCAGTCCTGGAAGGAAGAAAGAAGCAAAGCTGGAGTCAGCTGCCAGCACTGGGCCCAGCTGGGCCCCAGGAGCTGGGACAGGGCTGGCAGGGCTGGTGTGGCCCCAGGCAAGTGCAGGGCAGGCCAGGGCTGGTGCTTGTGGCAGCACAATCCAGGCCCCCTGCGGGCAGCGTGTCCCTGAGCGGGGCCATCCAGCCCAGCCCCAGCCTGGCGCCAGGGCAGCCACTGTGTCTGTGGGCAGGGCATGGGGAGCATCTGCCTGTCTTACTTGTGGGGCTCCATCTTCATCCAAGGACCATGGGCTCCTCCTCATCCTTCTCATCCACTTCCATCGCCTCGATGTCATCCTCCTCATCAACTTCCATCTCCTCAACCTGGTCTTCCACGTCCACCTCCATCATCTCTTCCTCATTCAGCACCATGTCCACTTCCATCGCCACCACAGTGTCTCTGTTAGTCTGCAAGAGACAGCACAATCTCACAGTGGGGTTCCTGTCCCACACCATCCATTCCCACATGGCTGCAGCCTGCTCAAGCAGGCTGCCCCCTCCCTGGAATGGCACAGTACCTCCACTGGCGCAGCAGTGCTCATCCTGCTGGGGTTGGTGCTCCAGAGCAGGCAGCAGGAAAAGGCCAGGCAGCAGCAGCAACAGCTGAGTGCTGACGGGCAGAGCGCAGAGCGAGCGCCAACTGAGCGCTGGCAGCAGGCAGAGTGTCTGCTGTGGTGGTTTCCAGGTGCTGGACGTTCCACCTGGAACGCTGTGGGAGCTGTGATGTCACAGAAGTTTCAGGGCCGCTCCACACTGGGAGATGGGCATGGTGGAATGATGAAATCCTTGAATGGTTTGGCCTGGAAGGGACCCTAAGGATCATCTGGTTCCAAGCTGAGCAGCCTCCCAGCACAGCAGGTTGCTGCGGCCCCTGTCCAAGCTGGCCTTGGATGTTGGTGGGCATGGGGTATGCACAGCCTCTCTGCGCTGGTCCCTGTGTCAGGGACAAGCACCCTGACAGGAAAGAACTTCTTGCCATCATGGAATGGATTCCAGCTCTTGCAGTTTCATCCCATTCCCCCTTGTTCTGTCACTTCAGTTGCTGACAAAGAGTCCTCTCCCACTTCCCTGTGGGTCAGGCTGTTCCTGCAGTGTCACACATGTGGCTGAAGCTGCAGCCAGGAGAGAGAGAAGCCAAGCTGGCAGAGAGAGGAAATGGGGAAAGTGACATGAGAGATGAGAGGAGAAGGAAAAAGTAGAGACATGCAAGGCATTGGGTTGGGTGGGCTGTGGCATTCATGCCTTTTATTAGAGGCCAGGTTCTCTGGTGCACTCAATGACTGTGTGATTGCGGCGTGTCCACAGTGAGCCCGTGTGAGCGAGCTGCACTCCCAGAGGCCGGAGCACACTTGCTTCAAGTGCTGATGAATGAGGCCAGAGATGGGTCTTTGTGTGGAACTCCAAACGCTGTGCATTGCCATGAAGAGAGTCCAGGGCCAGAGAGAAAATGAGGCTGGGGTCTGAGGGTTTCATTCGGGGGGGCGAAGGGGTGAAGCCAGGACCAGCAGGGGAGAAGAGAGAGGAGAACATTCTCTGGAGAGTAGATATAAGGAAAAAATGGCAGTTGAAGTGGGTGATAGCAACAAAACCTGCGGATTGCAAGAGGCTGCAAGTGGCCATGGGTGAGAGCCTTGCATTCAGAGGGGTTTCTCTGTTTCACCTTGGTCCCCTTTGCCCTAAGGTATTACAGTTGCAATGAGAGGCCCCTGGGCCTCCACAAGTGCCCCCTTTTTGTTTTCAAGAATGAAGGCTTCTGCCATGGACTTTTGCAAGCGTTGAGCAAAACTGGATAGAATAACCAAGACAATGAATACAAGAAACAAAGCCCACAAAACAGTCTTGACTAAATCACAGAATCACAGAAACATGAGTTTGGAAGAGACCCCTAAGATCATCAAGTCCAACCTATGCCCTAACATCTCAACTAGACTATAGCACCAAGTGGCATGTCCAGTCTTTTTTTAAACACATCCAGTGATGGTGATTCCACCACCTCCCTGGGAAGACAATTCCAGTGCTTTATTATTCTTTCAGTGAAAATTTTTTTCCTAATATCTAACCTATACCTTCCCTGACGTAGCTTGAGACTGTGTCCCCTTGTTCTGTCAGTTGCTGCCCGGTGGAAGAGACCGACCCCCACCTGTCTACAACCTCCCTTCAGGAAGTTGTAGAGAGCAATAAGGTCACCTCTAAGCCTCCTCTTCTCCAGGCTAAACAACCCCAGCTCCCTCAAATGTTCCTCGTAGGGCTTGTTTTCCAAGCCCCTCACCAGCCTCGTTGCTCTCCTCTGGACACGCTCAAGTATCTCAATATCCTTCCTAAATTGAGGGGCCCAGAACTGGACACAGTACTCAAGATGTGGCCTCACCAGTGCCGAGTACAGGGGGAGAATGACCTCCCTGCTCCTGCTGCTCACACAAGACCTAATGCAGGCCAGGATGCCGTTGGCCTTCTTGGCCACCAAGGCACATTGCTGGCTCATATCCAATCGGCTGTCAACCAGCACCCCCAGGTCCCTTTCTGCCTGAACACTATCCAGCCACACCGTCCCCAGCCTGTAACGCTGTAGGGGATTTTTGTGGCCAAAATGCAGAACACGGCACTTAGACTTATTAGACTTCATATTGTTGGACGTAAAGATGAAAGCCAGCCTTTCATGCCCCAGTCTTTCAACAGTCCAGTGAGCCAGTCGTTGTTGCCTTTTGTCTGGATCTTATTGATTTGATCTGTGAGCAGCTGGCCGCTCTGGTATACTGAGTCCCTATGTGAGAAGAGGTTGACATGCGTGGCCATGGGCAAGAAATTGTGGCTTGGCTGTGGAACCACCCATGCGAAGGCATGCGGCATAGTTAGGAGCATCCAGCTTCCTGCTGCAGTGGCAAGAAAGGACAGCATCCTTTGACTTTAGCTAATTTACTAGTGGGTGGAGGCTTGGGTGGCCTGAAAGTAAAGAGATAGGGAGATTGCAATGTGAAACTTAAATTCTGGTCCCACTAAACTTTCTCTTCTGTAAGGCAAGGGTTTGAAGTCAGCTTATTAGAAGAATCAAATATCAAGGCTAGAATACAGTTTTTCCAATTGTTAAGCGGTATATCGCAGTTAGTGGTGTCTGAGCTCTCTTGGTGTTGGTCTGTGCGGTCCACACTGCTTAGGAGATCTTCTTCTGTCCTTCTTCTTCTTCTTTTCCAGGCTGCTGCTGTCTCTCTTAGGCTTTTGTTCTGTTTTTCTGATGGTGGCTGTGGTGTTTGCCTGGCCATTGGCAGAAGAGTTTTATGTTTTTTGCTGGGATGCGTCTTGGGCCTGCTGCTGTAGAGACACAAGCATATCCTCCCTCCCAAGTAATGAATGGGAAAGGGCCCATAATTTGTTTGGATTCAGGGTCTTTGATCAACACAGGTGGCTTTTCTTTTTATTGGGCTGCCAATTAAATATAAAATGCCTGATGACTGGGGGAGTTGTTCAAAAAGTTGAGCACATCAAGGGCCTTGGCCTCCAATGGGAGATACTATGTGGACTCCCTGTCTCTGTTGATCAAGGATCCTTTGGATGGAAGAGTGGGCCCTCTGGACTATGGACTGTCCTGTGGCAGAGTGTGGTATGGCTGTGACATGTTTTGTAGCCCACTGGTCAGAAAACGGTTGGAATTAGTGGGAGGTATAAGCAGGACCATGATCAGTTTTAATTTCCTGTGGAACAGGGAAGGTGGAAAAGGCTAAAAAGGAACGTTTTATAGCAGCTTTTGCTTTCTCACCAGCATGGGCAAAGGCGAAAACCGCAGCGTTGTCGGTGTGGATTGAGACGGGGATGTATTTTAGTCTCCCAAAAGGGGCTTGGTGTGTGATGTGTGATTGCCCGATCTGGAGAGTCTTTAGTCCTCTTGGATTGAGTGCAGCTCTGACAGAAGCAAAGGCACGTTGCTGACAATTTGGGCAGGTGTTTGCCATGGATCTTGGGTAATTTTAAAGATGCTGAGCGGTGCAGGAATGTTTTGATGGTGGAAGTGGTGGCGGATCCTAGCCTGTTCAAAAACATTCCGTGGGGAAGTTTGGACAACCCTTGCTGGGGCATCTGCTGTAGCATTGCCTACTATGAACCCAGGAAGGGTGGTATGAGGCCTTGTGTGCATGATATAGTGTGGATGTTGTCTGTGGGACAAAAGAGAAATGAATGCTGAAAACAAATGCTCTAGTTGGGGTTAGAAATGTCTTTGAAAATGGAATTTTCAGCCCGCTGCACTAGGCCATAGACATGTGCCGAATCAGTGATCAAACGAATAGGTTCTCTGAAAGTGGAGAAGGTCCTAAGGACTGCAGTCAATTTAGCAGTTTGGGCAGGGTGAGGATCCCCTGGCTTGGCTTTTGTCTCTTGAGCAATGCGGAGCCAGGGCAGTGCAGAGCAGGGTGGGAAGCAGAGCCCGGAGCCTTTGGAGGCTGCAAGCCTTAAACATCAGCCCCTGCAGCAGCCCAGATGCAGGTGCCACAGTTGCCAAGGCTGTCAAGGCCTTGAGAGCGGGCAGGTGGATTTTGCATCCCTGTGGGCTGATGGCGGCTCTGGAGCCAGGAGTGGCTGTGGCTGCAGCAGGAAGGGTGGCTGAAAGTTTCCTGCCTTGCTTTGGTGGCATGGCTGCAGGGGCCAGTGCAGTGAGAGCCCCCTCTGTGCTGGTGAGAGCTCAGCTCTTGGGGACGCGGCTGTGCCCCAGCCCAGGAGCAGCAGCAGTGGCCAGCGGCAGCAGTGGTGTCAGTGGGACCCCCTGTGCACAGGGAGCCCCAGCCGCGGGGTGGCCGTGGCAGCAGCCCCAGGGAGCTCCAGCCCCGGGATCCCGGAACAAGTGGAAATCCCAACTGTGCAAACGCTGCCTGTGCCTCTTGGGTTTTCTTTGGTTGAGGGGATTTCGAGGTACGTTAGAAGTCTCTTTTTCTCTAACTTAGCTGTCGAAGGAAGAGTTGAGAAGTATGTGCTTCACTCTCTTAAGGTTGATTTTTATATTTTGTCTAAAACATTTTTTTGCTGGCCTGCTGAGGTTTGTTCAGCAGGTCAGCTTAAGGTACTCTTTTTGCCTCTTGGGTTGGTGTTATCTTTTATATTAAAACCTGACTATACTATGTTTACAAGAATGTTTTAATAGCTATTACTTAAGTTAGATAGTGACTTTCTACTTGAAACCAATATGTGAATGGTAATATCGTCTTTCATATGGATGCTAGCGAGAAGAAAGAGGAAGGACTGGGTACACCCAAATTTTTCTATCTATGTAGATAATACCAAACTCTTTCGTACAAGGTTCAAAACCTCTGTCTACAGTGCTCTAAATGTTTTCCGTTCACTTTGTGATTACTATTACTAGACTATCTAAATTGTTGTGACTTTTAATTCTTGACATAAAGGTGGTAACATGCTTTATGGGTTAAATTCAAAGGCCCAGGGGTCTTTGGCTACATGCCAGGGTCTCTGAACCCCCTGCCAGGGATTTAAAGCCCCCGGGCTGGGGCTGGAATCATTTAGGATGGTCAGCGAGACGTCCGGGGTTCTGACAGTGCCCAAAGGAATGAGAAAGAGAAGTGAAGTTTTATAAAGAATCATTATTTATTTGCTGAACATCGGCAAACACGAGGATTTACAGAACACCTTCCATTACAAAAATCCTTATAACAACAACAACAACAACAATCTACAGCACATATTTCCGTGGGATCCCATGGACTAACAATCTTCAAAACATATTTACAGAGAACTACTAACCTAAGAACATATTTACAAAAATCTTCTAACTTTTCAAACATATATACAGAGGCGTAATAGGTACGGCCGTCATCTCCAGCAGTCCTGGAAGGAAGAAAGAAGCAAAGCTGGAGTCAGCTGCCAGCCCTGGGCCCAGCTGGGCTGGGAGCTGGGCCACAGGAGCTGGGACAGGACTGGCAGGGCTGGTGTGGCCCCAGGCAAGTGCAGGGCAGGCCAGGGCTGGTGCTTGTGGCAGCACAATCCAGGCCCCCTGCGGGCAGCGTGTCCCTGAGCGGGGCCATCCAGCCCAGCCCCAGCCTGGCGCCAGGGCAGCCACTGTGTCTGTGGGCAGGGCATGGGGAGCATCTGCCTGTCTTACTTGTGGGGCTCCATCTTCATCCAAGGACCATGGGCTCCTCCTCATCCTTCTCATCCACTTCCATCTGCTCGATGTCATCCTCCTCATCAACTTCCATCTCCTCAACCTGGTCTTCCACATCCACCTGCATCCTTTCTTCCTCATCCAGCACCATGTCCACTTGCATCTCCTCCACAGTGTCTCTGTTAGTCTGCAAGAGACAGCACAATCTCACAGTGGGGTTCCTGTCCCACACCATCCATTCCTACATGGCTGCAGCCTGCTCAAGCAGGCTGCCCCCTCCCTGGAATGGCACAGTACCTCCACTGGCGCAGCAGTGCTCATCCTGCTGGGGTTGGTGCTCCAGAGCAGGCAGCAGGAAAAGGCCAGACAGCAGCAGCAACAGCTGAGTGCTGACGGGCAGAGCGCAGAGCGAGCGCCAACTGAGCGCTGGCAGCAGGCAGAGTGTCTGCTGTGGTGGTTTCCAGGTGCTGGACGTTCCACCTGGAACGCTGTGGGGGCTGTGATGTCACAGAAGTTTCAGGGCTGCTCCACACTGGGAGGTGGGCATGGTGGAATGATGAAATCCTTGAATGGTTTGGCTAGGAAGGGACCCTAAAGATCATCTGGTTCCAAGCTGAGCAGCCTCCCAGCACAGCAGGTTGCTGCGGCCCCTGTCCAAGCTGGCCTTGGATGTTGGTGGGCATGGGGTATGCACAGCCTCTCTGCGCTGGTCCCTGTGTCAGGGACAAGCACCCTGACAGGAAAGAACTTCTTGCCATCATGGAATGGATTCCAGCTCTTGCAGTTTCATCCCATTCCCCCTTGTTCTGTCACTTCAGTTGCTGACAAAGAGTCCTCTCCCACTTCCCTGTAGGTCAGGATGTTCCTGCAGGGTCACACATGTGGCTGAAGCTGCAGCCAGGAGAGAGAGAAGCCAAGCTGCCAGAGAGAGGCAATGGGGAAAGTGACATGAGAGATGAGAGAAGAAGGAAAAAGTAGAGACATGCAAGGCATTGGGTTGGGTGGGCTGTGGCATTCATGCCTTTTATTAGAGGCCAGGTTCTCTGGTGCACTCAATGACTGTGTGATTGCGGCGTGTCCACAGTGAGCCCGTGTGAGCGAGCTGCACTCCCAGAGGCCGGAGCACACTTGCTTCAAGTGCTGATGAATGAGGCCAGAGATGGGTCTTTGTGTGGAACTCCAAACGCTGTGCATTGCCATGAAGAGTGTTGTCCTGGGTTGACTATATGATGCTTTTATCCCCAATCGTCTTGTTCTGTTTACGCTGAATAATATGTTTTAAACCTTTAAGACTCTCTTCCAGACAGTGAGGACGGGAGGGAAGAAGCGCACAGTTTGTTTTCAGACTGCTCTCACTCCTCCACATTCCTGCTCCTGGACTGTGTTGTCTGCGGATGGACAGACAGCCGGACAAAGCTCCTTTTTTCCCTTTTTCTTTTTTTTAGTTAGTTTTAGCTGGCTGAGGTAAAGAAGTTCTCCAGATTGTGATTTTTTTCCTTTTTTCTTGGACCTGTTCAAGCCTGCTCTGCACTGAACACCCAGAAGAGCACCGGCAGCTCCACCTGTAGCCCCTGGCCAGGCCTAGGCCGCGGCGTTTCCAGCACCAGAGACTGATCAGAGACTGAGTGAGCCAAGCTGCAACCAGGAGAGAGGACTGTTCTGAGTTTGCTTTCCTTGGATCAGTGAGAAGTTTTATTGTTTAATATTGTTTGGTTTCTATTGTTTAATAAACAGGTTTCTTTCCACTTTTCTCCAAAGAAATATTTTCTCCTGAACCGGTTGGAGGGTGGAGGGGCAATTGGATCTGCTTTTGTAGAGAAGCCCCTTTGGGAGTTATCTCCCAAACTTGCCCTAAACCAAGACAAATACAGCTAGTGGCGCCCAACGCGTGGCTTGAGAAAGTGGAAAAAAACCCTTTATTGATTGTAGGTTTGTTGTGCTTGGTGTGTAGTAGGTTAAAGTACCCAGTAGCCATGTTATTTGAATTTGTAATGTCTCTTGGGGAGGCCTTTATGTGGCTCTGGTCTCTAGACCTTTTTGAGGTTTCAATACCTTTCTGGTCACTAGGATTATTGTCCCTATCACGTAGTTTTTGCGGTAAAGGAGCATGGATTAGATTAGCTATTGTGTTAGCCTTGGTGATAGTGATTTATAAGGCGTTTACAAAAATACTGGCGTCTGTTTACGATATGTATGGTTTATGGTTTCTTCGTCTTACCCTGCATCCCAGTTCTAGCAGTATGTTTTGGGAATTTATTAGTAATTGCACCCAGCTGGTTAGAGGAGGAGCAGGGAATGAGGCTTTCCAGCCTTTCCTTTCCTTCTTCTCCTTTGAATCTGTTATGTCACTTGTAGAGAATGTTCAGTTTCCCCTGAATATTAAAGAGACCATCTTTCTGGCATTTAATCTAGTAGGCTTCCTCTATATGGTCTGCAGCTTCTCTAGAATGAGGGCTGAGATGTCTAGAAGAGCTGATGAGACCCCTGACCCAGAAGTAGACCCACGTGTGGAGAATCCTGAGTGGGGTGGAGAATGGGAAAATATGAGCCAAATCCTGAAAGAATTCTCTGACCCTATAGTCTGGGACTTTCCCCATGAACAAATTCAGAACCCAGCTGAAGTGGGGAAATATCTGAAAGAGAAGTATCTCAATGATAGCCCTAAGGAGAAAAGGATCATTGCAGTGAGCTGGGCCCTAGCATATGCTTATCGTACACTGCTAGATACTCTAGGGCAGCAGACCGAGGAACGGGGGCAGGGAGATACATCAAGAGCTATCCCAATCGCTCAAGTTGCAACCAACACCCCAAGCTCAAAACCAGCAGCTAAACCACATAGTGAACCTAAGCCAGTGGTTAAACCAAACAATAAGCCTCAACCAATAGCTGTTGCTACTAGCACTAAAAGTAAGAAGTGCACAGACAAGACCGATCGACCAATAGATGATAATGATGATGATGCAAAAGAAAGACCCTCAACATTTCCTAACATAAAATCAGGAGTCAAAGCAACTAACACAAAATCAGAAGCCAATATTAAGTCCTTCTCCCTAAAAGACCTGCGTGGCCTAAGGAAGGATTACACCCGACGATCTGATAAATCCATAATTAGCTGGTTAGTCTGTCTTTAAAATGCTGCAAGCGAAGCTACAATTCTGAATAACACAGAAGCGAAGCATTTGAGATCCCTGTCACATGATCCTGTCATTGACCAAAGCATGATGAGGGGGGCTAACCCTCACAGCCTCTGGGTACGGGTCTTAAACAGTGTAGCGCAAAGATACCTGTGTGCCGATGATCTCTACATGCAGCAAACACAGTAAAAAACCATAGAACAAAAGATTCAACGCTTGAAAAAAATAACAATAAGAGAAATTATATTCTCAGATGACATAACAACTAAAAATCCAGACTTAGTACCATGCACATCTGTGATGTGGCGAAAACTAGTACAACTTGAACCACATGAATATGCATCTGCTCTAGCTATCATAAAGCGAGATAACACGGATGAGACTGTGCTTGACATGGCAAAGAAACTCCGAGCTTATGCAGATGCTGTGCATAGCCCCACACATGCCAGAATCGCAGCGGTGGAAACACGTCTGCAGAGATTAGAAGATAAGATAAAAAAGAATCATAAGAAGCTTAGAAAAGAGATTAAAGAAAACCTTCTCCAAATCTCAGCAGTACAGATCAGAGGTTCTAGTACCCAATGCAGACGTTCCCCAGATGGAGAAAGAAAGTACACCCCACGAGCTGAGCTGTGGTTCTTTCTGCGTAATTGTAGAGAAAACATGAAGCTATAAGATGAAAAATCCACCGCTGCTCTGGCCCGAAAAGTACGTGAATTAAAAGAAGACAAAGCTCAGAGAAGAAGTTCCACCACAAGGAAAGCAGCTCCAGTTACCCATAGCCAAACTGCCAGGTATGATAATAATAATGACATGTCTAATCCCCTTGAAAAAACCTCTAAGACATATGCCCAAAGAAAGAAAGATAACCAAGCTTAGAGGAGCCCTGCCGCTAGCCAAGTAGAAGCTAAAAAAAATCGTGTTTTCTGGACAGTATAGATTCGTTGGCCTGGCACATCAGAACCACAAAAGTATAAAGCTTTAGTCAACACTGGTGCACAGTGTACCATAATTCCATCAAGACACGTAGGGACAGAATCCGTTTCTATCGCTGGTGTGACAGGGAGATCACAAGACTTCACTTTAGTAGAAGCTGATGTGAGCTTGACTGAGAATGAGTAGAAGAAACATCCTATTGTGACTGGCCCAAAAGCCCCATGTATCCTGGGCATAGATTATCTGTGAAGTAGGTATTTCAAAGACCCAAAAGGACTGAAGTAAGCATTTAAGATAGCAACTATAGTAACAGAGGGCGTCCAGCAATTGAATACCTTGCCTAGACTGTCTGAAAATCCATCTACAATAAAGCTTCTAAAGAGAAAAGAACAACAAGTACCAATTGCCACTTCCACAGTACATCATCGACAATATAAAACCACTCGAGATGCTGTAATTCCCATCCATAAGATGATGCGAGAGCTAGAGAGCCAAAGAATAGTCAACAAAACCCACTCACCCTTCAACAGCCCCATCTAGCCTGTGCATAAATCTAAAAGAGAATAGAGACTGACGGTTAACTACCGTGCATTAAATAAAGTGAGTCCACCACTGAGCGCTGCTGTACCAGACATATTAGAGCTCCAGTATGAGCTTGAGTCCAAAGCAGCGAAGTAGTATGCCACTATCAATATTGCCAATACATTTTTCTCCATTCTGCTGACAGCAGAATGCAAGCCTCAGTTTGCCTTCACCTAGAGAGGTGTGCAGTACACTTGAAACCGACTGCCCCAGGAGTAGAAGCACAGTCCTACCATCTGCCATAGACTGATCCAAAGTACACTAGAAAAAGGTAAAACTCCAGAACATCTGCAGTATATTGATGACATCATTATATAGGGGAAGACAGCAGCAGAAGTGTTTGAGAAAAGAGAGAAAATTATCCAAATTCTCCTGAAAGCCGGCTTTACCATCAAGAAGAGCAAAGTCAAAAGACCTGCTCAAGAAATCCAGTTTCTAAGAGTAAAGTAGCAAGACGAACAGCGTCAGATTCCCACTGATGTCATCAACAAGATAACAGCAATGTCTCCACCATCCAACAAGAAGGAAACACAAGCTTTCCTAAGTGCCATAGGTTTTTAGAAAATGCACATTCCTGAATATAGTCAAATCGTGAGCCCTCTCTATCTAGTCACCCATAAAAAGAACACTTTCCACTAGAGCCCTGAACAGCAACAAGCCTTCGTCCAAATTAAGCAAAAAATCGCTCATGCAGTAACCCTTAGCCCAGTCAAAACAAGACCAGATGTGAAAAATGTGCTCTATTCTACAGCCGGGAACCATGGTTTGTCCTAGAACTTGTAGCAGAAAGTGCCTGAAGAGACTCGAAGCCGACCACTGGGATTTTAGAGTCGAAACTACAGAAAGTCTGAAGCCAACTATACTCCAACAGAGAAAGAAATTTTAGCAACCTATAAAAGAGTCCAAACTGCCTCAGAAGTAATAAACACCGAAGCACAACTCCTCCTGGCACCCCGACTACCAGTACTGGGGTGGATGTTCAAAGCAAAAGTTCCCTCTACCCACCATGCCACCAGTGCTACATAAAATAAGTAGATTGCTCTCATAACACAGCGTGCCCGTATTAGAAAGCTGAATCGCCCTGAAATTCTAGAAATAATTACAAACTAGCCAGAAAGTAAAAACTTCAGTCTCACTGATAAAGAAGAACAAGAAATGACACATGCTGAAGAAGCTCCTCCATATAACCAACTGCCAGCGGAAGAAACACAATATGCTCTTTTTACTGATGGTTCCTGTCGCATGGTAGGAATGAATCGGAAGTGGAAAGCAGCCGTATGGAGCCCCACACGACAGGTTGCAGAGGCCACTGAAGGAGAAGATGGATCAAGCCAACTTGCTGAACTCAAAGCTGTTCAACTGGCCTTGGACATTGCTGAAAGAGAGAGGTGGCCAAAGCTCTACCTCTATACTGATTCATGGATGGTAGCCAACACTCTGTGGGGATGGCTGGAGAGGTGGAAAGAGGCTAATTGGCAGCGTAGAGGAAAACCAGTTTGGGCTGTTGAAGAGTGGAAAGACATCGCTACCAGGGTAGGGAGGCTACCTGTGAAGGTCCGCCATGTAGATGCCCATGTCCTCAAGAGTAGAGCTAATGAGGAGCACAAGAACAATGAGCAGGTAGACCAGGCTGCAAAGATAGGGGTGTCCAAGACAAACCTAGATTGGGAGCATAAGGGAGAGTTATTCCTAGCTCGATGGGCCCATGATGCCTCAGGTCATCAGGGTAGAGATGCCACCTATAAGAGGGCACGAGACCGAGGAGTGGATTTAACCATGGACAGTATTTCTCAAGTTATCCACAACTGTGAGACGTGTGCTGCCGTCAAACAGGCCAAGCGGATGAAGCCCCTATGGTATGGTGGGCGGTGGTCCAAGTACAAGTATGGGGAGGCCTGGCAGATTGACTACATCACACTGCCCCACACACACCAAGGCAAGCGCTACGTGCTCACAATGGTAGAAGCCACCACAGGATGGTTGGAGACCTACCCTGTGCCTCATGCTACTGCCCAGAACACCATCCTGTGCCTGGAAAAGCAAGTCCTGTGGAGACATGGTACCCCTGAGAGGACTGAGTCAGACAACAGGACTCATTTCAAGAACAGCCTTATCAGCACCTGGGCCAGAGAACATGGCATTGAGTGGGTGTACCATAACCCCTACCATGCACCAGCTGCGGGAAAAGTGGAAAGGTACAATGGGCTGCTAAAAACCACCTTAAAAGCCTTAGGTGGGGGATCTTTCAAAAATTTGGAGCAGCATTTGGCAAAGGCCACCTGGTTAGTTAATACCCGAGGCTCTACTAACTGAGTGGGCCCTGCCCAATCTGAGCCTTTGCATAGAGTAGATGGAGACAAAGTCCCAGTGGTACATGTCAGGGGTTTGTTAGGGAAGACAGTTTGGATCAATCCTACCTTGAGTACAGACAAACCCATTTGCGGAGTTGTTTTTGCTCAGGGACCAGGTTGCACATGGTGGATAATGCAAAAAGATGGAAGAACAGGATGTGTACCTCAGGGAGATCTGATTGTTGGGTGAGAACAATGTATAAATATCACTGTTTGCTGAATGTTACCACCATTGTCTGTGTATAGCTGTATATTAGATGTATAATATATGTGTTTGTAGAGTAAGAATATATATTAGTTTTAGTAGTAAGCCGATGATATGGGGATAAGGGGTGGAATGTCCTGGGTTGACTATATGATGCTTTTATCCCCAATCGTCTTGTTCTGTTTATACTGAATAATATGTTTTACACCTTTAAGACTCTCTTCCAGACAGTGAAGAGGGGAGGGAAGAAGCGCACAGTTTGTTTTCAGACTGCTCTCACTCCTCCACATTCCTGCTCCTGGACTGTGTATTCTGCGGATGGACAGACAGCCGGACAGAGCTCCTTTTTCCCTATTTTCTTGCTTTTAGTTAGTTTTACCTAGCTGAAGCAAAGAAGTTCCCTGGACTGTGATTTTTTCCTTTTTTCTTGGACCTGTTCAAGCCTGCTCTGCACTGAACACCCAGAAGAGCACCAGCAGCTCCACCTGTAGCCCCCCTGTCTGGGCCTGGGCAGCAGCATTTCCAGCACCAGAGAGACTGATCAAAGACTGAGTGAGCCGAGCTGCAACCCAGGGAGGTGGCTGTTCTGAGTTTGCTTGTTTTTTTGGATCAGTGAAAAGTTTTGTTGTTTAATATTGTTTGGTTTCTATTGTTTAATAAACAGGTTTCTTTCCACTTTTTCTCCAAGGAGATATTTTCTCCCAAACTGGTTGGAGGGTGGAGGGGCAATTGAATCTGCTTTTGTAGAGAAGCCCCTTTGGGGGTTATCTCCCAAATTTTCCCTAAACCAGGACAAAGTCCAAGGGACAAATTTGTGCCAATGAACTTCACACCTTGAACTAGGAGGATCAATTCTTGTTGTGCTCAGCAGAGTCTGGGGACAGAGAGGGTTTCCAAAGGAAATCTTGGTCCATGTGGGGCTGAGGCTCCCTCCAGGCTGGCTCCAGCCCCTCAGGGTGCCCACAGCCCAGTTCCCCCTCCTTAGCCCTGGGGCTGCCCAGGGAAGAGCCATGGCTGAAGCTCTGCAGGAGCACACAGGCTCAGCCCTGCTCCAACATGGGATTCATGGGCCAGGGCACGCTGGGCTTTGCCCCTACAGCTCCCAAGTGTGTCCAGAGAAACTGCAAGGAGAGGCTCACCTCTGTCAGTGGGACCCCTCTGTGCACAGGGACCCCCACTCCTGGGGAGGCTGTGCCAGGGACCTCCAGCCCTGGGAACCTGGAGCAAGTGGAAAGCACAACTTGTCAAAATGCTGCCTGTGCCTGAAGCAAATGCAAGGAGAACTGAGATGTGAAAAATAAAATTTGTTTATTACAGAAGAACAGAAGCAAAAATACAGAAGATATTTACATTCTAAGAATGTTTGTAACAACAACAATTGATAGAACATATATAGAGAAAAACCTACCTAGCAAAACTATGTGAAATGTATTTACAGAAGTCCAAAATAGCCCTAAAATCTATATTCTAAAAAACAACAACAAAGTGTAAAACATATATACAAAAGGGTGGTGCCTCTGTCGGTGATGTCCATCGCACCTGGAAGAAAAGCAAATGGCATGGTCACTCCAGTCAGGCACAGAGGGCTCTTGCATGTGCCCCCAGGCTGGCACATGCTTACCCAGCAGCAGGACTCTGCTACCAGAACTGAGCCTGGCTGGGTCTGGCATGGAGCTTGTGTGGAGCAAAGCAGGCACAGGATGGGCTGTGGATGGCCACCAGAATCCAGTGGCCTGGCTACAATGTCCCTGAGCAGGGAGCACCCAGCCCAGCCCCAGCCTGGCAGCAGGAGACCCACTCTGCCTGTCCTGCTGCTGGCATTGCTCTTCATGCCAAGATCATGGCCGCTTCCTCACCTTCTTAATCAATATCCATGTCCTCAATGGACTCTTCCATATCCACATCCATCTCTTCGTCCTCATGCACATCCACGTCCATCTCTTCTTCATCATCCTCATCCACATCCATCTCTTCCTCTCCAGGGTCTTCTCCATCTATTTCCATCTCCTCCTCCATATCAATCTTGGTATCTACCTCCATCTCCTCCTCTCTGTCTGGGACAGCCTGCAGAGGTAGGTAGCAAAAGCTCAGAGCGGGTCCCTGTCCCACTCCATGCCCACAGAGCTCCAGCCCACCCGGGCAGGTGGGGGGTGTCCACCTCCATGGAATGGCACCATACCTTCCTCAGAAGAAAGGGGAGCATCCTGCAGGGCTGGATGATGAAATCCAGGCACTCAGGAGCTGTCAGGAATGATCGAGGTGATCGGGGTATCGGGGGGATAAGAAGAGTGAAAGGCGAGGGCAGGAGCAAGGTGCAGAGCGTGTCAACACAGCGGCCAAGGGTTGTGTTGTGCCCTTTGCTGGGCGCTGGACGTTCCAGCTGGAGCGTGGGCTGTGACATCACAGTTCCCAGGCTCCATCTGAAGTGGACAGTGGAGACCATGGAATGATGGAGTCCCTGAACGGTTGGGCTTGCAAGGGAGCCTGAAGAACAACATCTTGTTCCCAGCTGAGCAGTCTTCCCCCAGAGCATGCTGCTGAGAGCCCTGTTGCCAAGGATGGGACATGCACAGCCTCTCTGCACAGCCTGGGCCAGTGCCCCACCACCCCCAGTGGAAAAGAGCAGCTTCCTTAGATGCAGCTTCCATCAACCTGTTGCAGTTGAAAGCCATCCCCCCTTGTCCTGTCAGCACAGGCCCTGCTGAACACTCTGTCCCCTTCTTTCCTGCGGGAGCCTTCCAGTCCTGCAGAGCCGCAGTGAGGCTGCCCAGTGTCTCCTCTCTCCAGGCTGAGCATCCCCAGCCCCACTTGCCCAGCAGTCAGTCACATCAGGGCCAGTCAAGGCTGAAGGGTAGCAAATAGCATCAGGAACTGAGAGATGCAAGCTTTAGACCCAGGTGTCCTGGCTTGTAAAATAAGCATGTATTCTATTTTTGCCATCTGTTGGGGGTTAGGCAGTTTTTCTTATCTCTTTCAAGAACAATGACACTGCCAGGAAGATAATCTCCTGCTAATGGGCTATTGAATTACTCACTGTGGCTGGTAAGATTAGTTACATCATCCCATTGGGAGATGCTCCACCCAGAGGGAGGAGCCAAGCATCCCTGCCACCATAAAACAAGCGTTTCTGAGACCACAGACAGCCTTCTTCGCTGGATTTCCCAGAGGAATCAGGAACCAAGGCCCAGCTGCTCCTTCGCCGCATTTTCAGAAAGGATCTACACCCTTCTGCAGATCGCCGCTCCAGGAGGAGCAGCCACCATCTGGCTGGACTACTATCAACACCCTGACTTCTCAGGGTGTCAGGTTTTTCTCACTCTGCCAGTGGTTTTTTGCTTGTGCTAAATTACATTGTTATTTAGGGTTTTTTTTCTTCCTAGTAAAAAACTGTTATTCCCATTCCCATATCTTTGCCTGAGAGCCCTTTTAATTCTGAAATTGTGATAATTCGGAAGGAGGGGGTTTGCCTTTTCCATTTCACAGGAGGCTTTTGCCTTCCTTCACAGACTCCTGTCTTTTCAAACCAAGACAGATTTTGGCGCCTGAACAGGGGCTCGAGGGCATTGAGAAAAAAAAAAAAAGGGATTAACAGTTCTTAGGTAGTTTAATTTTTAAGTACCACCATGTGGTCTAGTTTTCCCTGGTTTGGGTGGCATGTGGTCGCAAGTGTATTCTTCCCATTTACAGGCCCTTATCTAAATATGGGTCCTATAACTAAAGCCACTGTGTCTGTTATCAAGTTTGTCCTCTGGGTGAAGGATTCATGGATCTTTAATTTCCTCTGGATGGCAGGTACATGGATTCAGAGCTATCACACACTAACTGCATGTTTTTGGAGTTACTTTAATAATGGTACCTACTGTGTAGAAATGACACGGGGGGAAACTTTCTCCCAACCTTTTAACCATCTTTTTGGGTCTGCTCCACCAGTTTTCGAAGGGTTAAGATCCACTCTAAGTGCTAATGATATCATACAATGGATGGTGTTGCTGATATGCCTGTTATGTTTAGCACTCAGAGATAAGAGAAGATTAACCTGGATAACTACCCTGACACCTACACCAGAGACTAGGGATGCTGCTGCAGAGCCTGACACTACCCCAGAGACTGGAGATGCTGCTGCTCCAGAGCCTGACCCTGCCCCACAGCCTGCCTCAGAAACGAACCACCCAGATTGGGTGAGGGTGCTGGTTAAGGAGATGCAGGAGATGCAAGAGATGCTGAAGGAGTGCATTTCACCAGCTGGTGAGAAGCCCGCCTTTTGCCTTGAAGAGGGACAGTCTAATAGTACAGCTGTGGAACCCACAAATGTTACAACTGTCCAGGCTCCAGCTGAACCACAAAGGCAGTCACAGCCAGCAGCAGTTGCCCCGGTAGAAACAAGGAGGTCTGAGATGAAAGCAGAGCACCCAGATAGAGATAGGAATGGAGGAACCTCACAACCCACAGGGGAGCCAGGAGTTGCGATCATCACCGAGTCCCTGACGTACGAAAGTCTCCGTAATCTGCACAAAGACATTGTGCGACGAGGGCGTGAGGCTTATACTACCTGGCTACTCCGGGTCTGGGACCTTATGGGTACAGGCGTGCAGCTGGACGGTGGTGAGGCAAGGAACTTGGGACCCTTAACCCAGGACTCAGGTATGAATCAGATTTTTGTAAGGGAGCCAGGATCCCTTTCTCTCTGGGAGCGGCTTTTAATGAGTGTCAGAGAGAGGTTTGTCCACAGGGAGAGAATGCAGGAGCACCACCATAGAATGCGTTGGAAGACCCTGGAGGAAGGGATCCAACAGTTAAGGGAAGTGGCAGTATTAGAGGTACTCTTTGGGAGGGATGGACAACATAATAATGACCCCGACAAGGTCAGGTGCACAGGGCAAATGCTGTGGAGTCTGGCAAATCTGGGGCCATCTCAGTACACCACTTTCATTGCAACAATTGATGCTGACACTAACCGAGAGACAGTGGGCTCTGTTGCCAACAAACTTAGGAATTATGAGAGTATGATTAATGGCCCAATGCAGGCTCATATCTCAGCTGTGATTAAGGAGTTCAAAGAAGAGATGAGGGAGGAAATGAGGAAGGTTAATGCAGCACCCGTATGAGTCACAGGCCCCAAAGTCAGAGCCCAACATTCCCCAGCTAGAGAGAGAGGGTACACCCCAAGGGCTAATCTGTGGTTCTTCCTGCGTGACCACGGGGAAGACATGGGGAGGTGGGATGGGAAACCCACTTCTGTCCTGGCAGCACGGGTCTGTCAACTCAAGGAGGGAAACTCTAACCAGGGGAGTTCCACCAAGGTGAAGGTAGCCTCAACCTCCCATGACCAAGCTTTTGGGTACGATCTGTCAGATCCCCTTGAAGGGACCTCTAGTATGTATACCCAGGAGAGGAATAATAACCAGTGTTAGAGGGGCCCTGCCTCTAGCCAGGGAGAGGCACGGGAAAACCGGATCTTCTGGACAGTGTGGATCCGATGGCCTGGCACATCAGAGCCACAAAAATACGATGCCCTAGTTGATACTGGTGCGCAGTGTACCCTGATACCATCGGGACATGTGGGGGCAGAGCCTGTTTCTATTGCTGGTGTGACAGGGGGATCACAGCAATTGACCCTGGTGGAAGCCGAGGTGAGCCTGACTGGGAAGGAGTGGCAGAAACATCCTATAGTGACTGGCCCAGAGGCCCCGTGTATTCTGGGCATAGACTTCCTCCGGAACGGCTATTACAAAGACCCAAAGGGACTCAGGTGGGCTTTTGGCATAGCTGCTGTAGAGGCAGGGGACATTAAGCAATTGAACACCTTGCCTGGACTGTCAGAAAACCCGTCTGCAGTAGGACTCCTGAGGGTGGAAGAGCAACTCGTGCCAATTGCGACCTCGACAGTGCACCGCCGGCAGTATCGGACGGATCGAGATGCCGTGATCCCCATCCACAGAATGATTCGTGAGCTGGAGAGCCAAGGGGTGGTCAGCAAAACCCACTCACCATTCAACAGCCCCATCTGGCCTGTGCGCAAATCTGACGGAGAATGGAGATTGACTGTGGACTATCGTGCCTTGAATGAAGTGACTCCACCGCTGAGCGCCGCTGTACCAGATATGCTGGAACTCCAGTACGAGCTGGAGTCCAAGGCAGCGAAGTGGTATGCCACTATTGATATTGCTAATGCGTTTTTCTCCATTCCTCTGGCAGCAGAATGCAGGCCTCAGTTTGCTTTCACCTGGAGGGGCGTGCAGTACACCTGGAACCGACTGCCCCAGCGGTGGAAACACAGTCCCACTATCTGCCATGGACTGATCCAGACTGCACTAGAAAAGGGTGAGGCTCCAGAACACCTGCAGTACATCGATGACATCATTGTGTGGGGGAACACAGCGGCAGAAGTGTTTGAGAAAGGTAAGAGGATCATCCAGATACTGCTAGAATCTGGCTTTGCCATCAAGAAGAGCAAAGTCAAGGGACCTGCCCGAGAAATCCAGTTCCTGAGAGTGAAATGGCAAGACGGACGGCGCCAGATTCCCACTGAGGTCATCAACAAGATCACCGCTATGTCCCCACCAACCAGCAAGAAGGAAACACAAGCTTTCCTAGGTGCCATAGGTTTTTGGAGGATGCACATTCCCGAGTATAGCCAGATTGTGAGCCCTCTTTACCTGGTTACCCGCAAAAAGAACAATTTCCACTGGGGCCCTGAGCAGCAACAAGCCTTCACCCAGATCAAGCAGGAGATCGCTCATGCTGTAGCCCTTGGCCCAGTCAGAACGGGACCAGAAGTCAAAAATGTGCTCTACTCTGCAGCCGGGAACAATGGTTTGTTCCTGGAGCCTTTGGCAGAAGGTGCCTGGTGAGACTCAAGGTCGACCATTGGGATTCTGGAGCCGAAGTTTCAAAGGGTCCGAAGCCAACTACACCCCAACAGAGAAGGAAATCTTGGCTGCCTATGAAGGAGTTCAAGCCGCCTCAGAGGTGATTGGCACGGAAGCACAACTCCTCCTGGCAGCCCGACTACCAGTGCTGGGGTGGATGTTCAAAGGAAAGGTTCCTACTACCCACCACGCCACCGACGCCACATGGAGCAAATGGATTGCCCTCATCACCCAGCGCGCCCGTATTGGAAACCTGAATCGCCCTGGGATTTTAGAGATAATTACAAACTGGCCAGAAGGTGAAAACTTTAGTCTCACTGACAATGAGGAGCAGGTACAAGCGACAAGAGCTGAAGAAGCTCCACCCTATAACCAACTACCAGCAGAGGAAACACGTTACGCTCTTTTCACTGACGGTTCTTGTCGCATCGTAGGGATGAACCGGAAGTGGAAAGCAGCCGTATGGAGCCCCACACGACAGGTTGCACAAGCTACCGAAGGAGAAGGTGGATCGAGCCAACTTGCTGAACTCAAGGCCGTTCAGCTGGCCCTGGACATTGCTGAAAGGGAGAGGTGGCCAAAGCTCTACCTTTATACTGATTCATGGATGGTAGCCAATGCTCTATGGGGCTGGCTGGGAAGGTGGAGAAAAGCCAACTGGCAACGTAAAGGAAAACCAATCTGGGCTGCTGATATATGGAAAGACATTGCCTCTCGGGTGGAGAAACTAACGGTGAAAGTCCGTCATGTAGATGCCCATGTCCCCAAAAGTCGGGCTAATGAGGAACACCGAAACAACGAGCAGGTAGATCAGGCAGCGAGAATAGAAGTGTCAAAGATAGACTTAGATTGGCACCATAAGGGGGAGTTGTTCCTGGCTCGATGGGCTCACGATGCCTCGGGTCATCAGGGCAGAGATGCCACCTACAAGTGGGCACGAGACCGAGGGGTGGATCTAACCATGGACAGTATTTCTCAGGTTATCCACGACTGTGAGACATGTGCTGCCATCAAACAGGCCAAGCGGGTGAAGCCCCTGTAGTATGGGGGGCGGTGGTCCAAGTACAAGTATGGGGAGGCCTGGCAGATTGACTACATCACACTGCCCCAGACATGCCAAGGCAAGCGCTACGTGCTGACCATGGTGGAAGCCACCACTGGATGGCTAGAGACCTACCCTGTACCTCATGCCACTGCCCGGAACACCATCTTAGGCCTGGAAAAGCAAGTGCTATGGAGACATGGCACACCTGAAAGGATTGAATCTGACAACGGCACCCATTTCAAGAACGGCCTTATCAACACCTGGGCCAGAGAACATGGTATCGAATGGATATATCACATCCCCTATCATGCTCCAGCTGCTGGCAAAGTTGAATGGTGCAACGGACTCCTTAAGACTACCCTGAAGGCACTTGGTGGGGGAACATTTAGAATCTGGGAAAATAACCTGGCAAAAGCAACCTGGATGGTCAACACCCGAGGGTCCATCAATCGAGCTGGCCCTGCCCAGTCTGAACCCTTGCACACAATAGATGGAGATAAAGTCCCTGTGGTACATATGAAGGGTATTTTAGGGAAAACTGTCTGGATTAATCCCACCTCAGGCAGAGACAAACCCATCCGTGGGATTGTTTTTGCTCAAGGACCTGGTTACACTTGGTGGGTAATGCAGAAAGATGGGGAAACCCGTTGTGTACCACAGGGAAACCTGGTCTTAAGTGAAAACTGAGTATAAGATTTCATTGTGACACAGATGGAAATAGAATAAGGGGTGGATAATGTCCTGGCTTGTAAAATAAGCATGTATTCTATTTTTGCCATCTGTTGGGGGTTAGGCAGTTTTTCTTATCTCTTTCAAGAACAATGACACTGCCTGGAAGATAATCTCCTGCTAATGGGCTATTGAATTACTCACTGTGGCTGGTAAGATTAGTTACATCATCCCATTGGGAGATGCTCCACCCAGAGGGAGGAGCCAAGCATCCCTGCCACCATAAAACAAGCATTTCTGAGACCACAGACAGCCTTCTTCGCTGGATTTCCCAGAGGAATCAGGAACCAAGGCCCAGCTGCTCCTTCGCCGCATTTTCAGAAAGGATCTACACCCTTCTGCAGATCGCCGCTCCAGGAGGAGCAGCCACCATCTGGCTGGACTACTATCAACACCCTGACTTCTCAGGGTGTCAGGTTTTTCTCACTCTGCCAGTGGTTTTTTGCTTGTGCTAAATTACATTGTTATTTAGGTTTTTTTCTTCCTAGTAAAAAACTGTTATTCCCATATCTTTGCCTGAGAGCCCTTTTAATTCTGAAATTGTGATAATTCGGAAGGAGGGGGTTTACCTTTTCCATTTCACAGGAGGCTTTTTGCCTTCCTTCACAGACTCCTGTCTTTTCAAACCAAGACATATGGTCAGTTTCCATGGCAACCATAACCAGCCCCCTGTTGCTATGGTCAGTTTCCATGGCAACCATCCCCAGCCCCCTGTTGCTATGGTCACTTTCCATGGCAACCATCCCTAGTCCACTGTTACTATGGTCAGATTCCAAGGCAACCATCATCAGCTACCGTTGCTATGGTCAGTTTCCATGGCAACCATCACCACCCCCCAGTTGCTATGGTCAGTTTCCATAGCAATCATCCCCACCCCCCTGTTGCTATGGTCAGTTTCCATGGCAACCATTCCCAGCACCCCGTTGCTATGGTCAGTTTCCATGGCAGCCATCCCCAGCCCACTGTTTCTATGGTCAGTTTCCATGGCAACCATCCCCAGCTGCCGTTTCTATGGTCGGTTTCCATGGCAACCATCCCCAGCCCCTGTTGCTATGGTCCGTTTCCATGGCAACCATCGCCACCCCCCGTTGCTATTGTCGGTTTCCATGGCTAGCATCACCAGCCCCTTCTTGCTATGGATAGTTTCCATACCAACCATCCCCAGCCTCGCGTTGCTATGGTCGGTTTCCATGACAACCATCCTCAGCCCACTGTTGCTGTGGTCAGTATCCATGGCAACCATCCCTAGCTCCCTGTTGCTATGGTCAGTTTCCAAGGAAAACGTCTCCAGCCCTCCCTTGCTATGGTCGGTTTCCATGGCAACAATCGTGAGCCCCCTGTTGCTATGGTCTATTTCCATGGCAGCCATCCCCAGCCCCCTGTTGCTATGGTCAGTTTCCATGGTAACCATCAACACCCCCCAGCTGCGATGGTCAGTTTCCATGGCAACAACCCCAGCCCCGTGTTGATATGGTCGGTTTCCACAGCAACCATCAATACCCCCCAGTTGCTGTGATCAATTTCCATGGCAACAACCCCAGCCCACTCTTGCTGTGGTCAGCTTCCACGGCAATTATTACCAGCCCCCTGTTGCTATGGTCAGTTTCCATGGCAACCATCCCCAGCCCCTTGTTACTATGCCAGGTTCCATGGCAACCATCACCAGCCCCCCGTTGCTATGGTCAGTTTCCATGGCAACCATCCCCAGCCCCCAGTTGCCATAGTCACTTTCCATGGCAACCATTCCCAGCCCCTTGTTCCTATGGTCAGTTTCCATGGCAACCAACCCCAGCCCCCTGTTGCTATGGTCAGTTTCCATGGCAACCATCACCAGCCCCCTGTTGCTATGGTCAGTTCCCAAGGAAAACATCACTAGGCCCCTCTTGCTATGGTCAGTTTCCAAGGCAACTATCCCCAGCTGCCTGTTGCTATGATTAGTTTCCACGGCAACCATCACCAGCCCCCTGTTGGTATGGTCCGTTTCCATGGCAACCATCAACACACCCCAGTTGCTATGATCAATTTACATGGCAACAACCCCCAGCCCACTCTTGCTGTGGTCAGCTTCCACGGCAATTATTACCAGCCCCCTGTTGCTATGGCCAGTTTCCATGACAACCATCCCCAGCCCCTTGTTACTATGTCAGGTTCCATGGCAACCATCACCAGCCCCCCGTTGCTATGGTCAGTTTCCATGGCAACCATCCCCAGCCCCCAGTTGCCATAGTCACTTTCCATGGCAACCATTCCCAGCCCCTTGTTCCTATGGTCAGTTTCCATGGCAACCAACCCCAGCCCCCTGTTGCTATGGTCAGTTTCCATGGCAAACATTACCAGCCCCCTGTTGCTATGGTCAGTTTCCATGGCAACCATCCCCAACCCATTGTTGCTATGTCAGGTTCCATGGCAACTATCACAGCCCCCGTTGCAAAGGTCAGTTTCCATGGCAACCATCAGCAGCACACTGTTGCTATGATCAGTTTCCGTGGCAACCATCCCCAGCCCCCGGTTGCCATGGTCACTTTCCATGGCAACCATCACCAGCCCCTTGTTGCTATGATCAGTTTCCATAGACACCATCCCCAGCCCCCCCTTGCTATGGTCGGTTTCCGTGGCAGCCATCCCCACCCCATGTTGCTATGGTCAGTTTCCATGACAACCATCCCCACCTCCGGTTGCTATGGTCAGTTTCCATAGCAACCATCCCCCCCGTTGCTATGGTCAGTTTCCATCGCAACCATCACCAGCATGCCTGTTGCTATGCTCGGTTTCCATGGCAACCATACCCAGCACCCCGTTGCTATGGTCAGTTTCCATGGTAACCACCCGCAGCCCACTGTTGCTATGGTCACTTTCCATGGTAACCATCCCCCGCCCCTTGTTGCTATGATCAGTTTCCATGGCAGCCATCCCCAGCCCACTGTTGCTACGGTTAGTTTCCATGGCAGCCATCCCCAGCCCACTGTGGCTATGGTTAGTTTCCATGGCAACTATCACCATCCCCCTGTTTCTATGGTCGGTATCCATGGCAGCCATCCCCAACCCCCTGTTGCTATGGTCAGTTTCCATGGCAACCATCCCCAGCTCCCGTTTCTATGGTCGGTTTCCATGGAAACCATCCCCAGCCCCCTGTTGCTATGGTCCGTTTCCATGGCAACCATCGCCTCCCCCCGTTGCTATTGTCGGTTTCCATGGCTACCATCACCAGCCCCTTCTTCCTATGGGTAGTTTCCATACCAACCATCCCCAGCCTCTCGTTGCTATGGTCGGTTTCCATGACAACCATCCTCAGCCCACTGTTGCTATGGTCAGTATCCATGGCAACCATCCCTAGCTCCCTGTTGCTATGGTCAGTTTCCAAGGAAAACCTCTCCAGCCCTCCGTTGCTATGGTCGGTTTCCATGGCAACAATCGTGAGCCCCCTGTTGCTATGGTCAGTTTCCATGGCAACCATCAACAGCCCCCAGTTGCGATGGTCAGTTTCCATGGCAACCATCACCAGCCCCCTGTTGATATGGTCGGTTTCCACGGCAACCATCAACACCCCCCAGTTGCTGTGATCAATTTCCATGGCAACAACCCCAGCCCACTCTTGCTATGGTCAGTTTCCATGGCAATTATCACCAGACCCCAGTTGCTATGGCCAGTTTCCATGGCAACCATCCCCAGCCCCTTGTTACTATGTCAGGATCCATGGCAACCATCCCCAGTCCCCCGTTGCTATGGTCAGTATCCATGGTAACCATCCGCAGCCCACTGTTGCTATGGTCACTTTCCATGGCAACCATCACCAGACCCCAGTTGCTATGGTCGGTTTGCAAGGAAAACATCACCAGCCCCCTGTTGCTATGGTCAGTTTCCGTGGCAACCATGCCCAGCCCCCGGTTGCCATGGTCACTTTCCATGGCTACCATCACCAGCCCCTTGTTGCTATGGTCAGTTTCCATGACAACCCTCCCCACCCACTGTTGCTATGGACAGTTTCCACAGCAATCATCACCAGACATATGTTGCTATGGTCAGTTTCCATAGCAACCATCCCCCCCCGTTGCTATGGTCAGTTTCCATCGCAACCATCACCAGCCCGCCTGTTGCTATGGTCAGTTTCCATGGCAAGCATCTCCAGACCCCTGTTGCTATGATGAGTTCCCATGGCAACCATCTCTCGACTCCTGTTGCTATGATTAGTTTCCATGGCAACCATCACCAGACCCCTGTTGATATGGTCAGTTTCCACGGCGAGCCTCACCAGCCGCCCGTTGCTATGGTCAGTTTTCATAGCAACCATCAACACCCCCCAGTTGCTATGATTAATTTCCATGGCAACCACCCCAGCCCCCTCTTTTTGTGATCACTTTCCATGGCAACCATCACCAGCCCACCGTTGCTATGGTCGGTTTCCATGGCAGCCATCCCCAGCCCCTTGTTTCGATGGTCGGTTTCCATGGCAACCATCCCAGACCCCTCTTTTTGTGGTCAGTTTCTATGGCAACCATCACCAGCCCGCCGTTGCTATGGTCAGTTTTCATACCAATCATCCCCACCCCCCTGCTGCTAAGCTCAGTTTCCATGGCAACCATCCCCAGCACCCTGTTGCTGTGGTCGCTTTCCATGGCTACCATCACCAAACCCCTGTTGCTATGGTCAGTTTCCATGGCAACCATCACCAGCCCCCTGTTGCTATGGTCAGTTCCCAAGGAAAACATCACTAGGCCCCTCTTGCTATGGTCAGTTTCCAAGGCAACTATCCCCAGCTGCCTGTTGCTATGATTAGTTTCCACGGCAACCATCCCCAGCCCCCTGTTGCTATGGTCCGTTTCCATGGCAACCATCGCCTCCCCCCGTTGCTATTGTCGGTTTCCATGGCTACCATCACCAGCCCCTTCTTGCTATGGGTAGTTTCCATACCAACCATCCCCAGCCTCTCGTTGCTATGGTCGGTTTCCATGACAACCATCCTCACCCAATGTTGCTATGGTCAGTATCCATGGCAACCATCCCTAGCTCCCTGTTGCTATGGTCAGTTTCCAAGGAAAACCTCTCCAGCCCTCCCTTGCTATGGTCGGTTTCCATGGCAACAATCGTGAGCCCCCTGTTGGTATGGTCAGTTTCCATGGCAACCATCAACAGCCCCCAGTTGCGATGGTCACTTTCCATGGCAACCATCACCAGCCCCCTGTTGATATGGTCGGTTTCCACGGCAACCATCAACACCCCCCAGTTGCTGTGATCAATTTCCATGGCAACAACCCCAGCCCACTCTTGCTATGGTCAGTTTCCACGGCAATTATCACCAGACCCCAGTTGCTATGGCCAGTTTCCATGGCAACCATCCCCAGCCCCTTGTTACTATGTCAGGATCCATGGCAACCATCCCCAGTCCCCCGTTGCTATGGTCAGTATCCATGGTAACCATCCGCAGCCCACTGTTGCTATGGTCACTTTCCATGGCAACCATCACCAGACCCCAGTTGCTATGGTCGGTTTGCAAGGAAAACATCACCAGCCCCCTGTTGCTATGGTCAGTTTCCGTGGCAACCATGCCCAGCCCCCGGTTGCCATGGTCACTTTCCATCGCAACCATCACCAGCCCGCCTGTTGCTATGGTCAGTTTCCATGGCAAGCATCTCCAGACCCCTGTTGCTATGATGAGTTCCCATGGCAACCATCTCTCGACTCCTGTTGCTATGATTAGTTTCCATGGCAACCATCACCAGACCCCTGTTGATATGGTCAGTTTCCACGGCGAGCCTCACCAGCCGCCCGTTGCTATGGTCAGTTTTCATAGCAACCATCAACACCCCCCAGTTGCTATGATTAATTTCCATGGCAACCACCCCAGCCCCCTCTTTTTGTGATCACTTTCCATGGCAATTATTACCAGCCCCCTGTTGCTATGGCCAGTTTCCATTGCAACCATCACCAGCCCCCCGTTGCTATGGTCAGTTTCCATGGCAACCATCCCCAGCCCCCAGTTGCCATAGTCACTTTCCATGGCAACCATTCCCAGCCCCTTGTTCCTATGGTCCGTTTCCATGGTAACCATCCCCAGCCCCCTATTGCTATGGTCAGTTTCCAAGGAAAACATCACCAGCCCCCTGGTGCTATGCTCAGTTTCCATGGCAACCATCCCCAGCACCCTGTTGCTATGGTCAGTTTCCATAGCAACCATCCCCCCCCGTTGCTATGGTCAGTTTCCATCGCAACCATCACCAGCCCGCCTGTTGCTATGGTCAGTTTCCATGGCAAGCATCTCCAGACCCCTGTTGCTATGATGAGTTCCCATGGCAACCATCTCTAGACTCCTGTTGCTATGATTAGTTTCCATGGCAACCATCACCAGACCCCTGTTGATATGGTCAGTTTCCACGGCGAGCCTCACCAGCCGCCCGTTGCTATGGTCAGTTTTCATAGCAACCATCAACACCCCCCAGTTGCTATGATTAATTTCCATGGCAACCACCCCAGCCCACTCTTGCTGTGGTCACTTTCCATGGCAATTATTACCAGCCCCCTGTTGCTATGGCCAGTTTCCATGGCAACCATCCCCAGCCCCTTGTTACTATGCCAGGTTCCATGGCAACCATCACCAGCCCCCCGTTGCTATGGTCAGTTTCCATGGCAACCATCCCCAGCCCCCAGTTGCCATAGTCACTTTCCATGGCAACCATTCCCAGCCCCTTGTTCCTATGGTCCGTTTCCATGGTAACCATCCCCAGCCCCCTATTGCTATGGTCAGTTTCCAAGGAAAACATCACCAGCCCCCTGCTGCTAAGCTCAGTTTCCATGGCAACCATCCCCAGCACCCTGTTGCTGTGGTCGCTTTCCATGGCTACCATCACCAGACCCCTGTTGCTATGGTCAGTTTCCATGGCAACCATCACCAGCCCCCTGTTGCTATGGTCAGTTCCCAAGGAAAACATCACTAGGCCCCTCTTGCTATGGTCAGTTTCCAAGGCAACTATCCCCAGCTGCCTGTTGCTATGATTAGTTTCCACGGCAACCATCACCAGCCCCCTGTTGGTATGGTCCGTTTCCATGGCAACCATCAACACACCCCAGTTGCTATGATCAATTTACATGGCAACAACCCCCAGCCCACTCTTGCTGTGGTCAGCTTCCACGGCAATTATTACCAGCCCCCTGTTGCTATGGCCAGTTTCCATGGCAACCATCCCCAGCCCCTTGTTACTATGCCAGGTTCCATGGCAACCATCACCAGCCCCCCGTTGCTATGGTCAGTTTCCATGGCAACCATCCCCAGCCCCCAGTTGCCATAGTCACTTTCCATGGCAACCATTCCCAGCCCCTTGTTCCTATGGTCCGTTTCCATGGTAACCATCCCCAGCCCCCTATTGCTATGGTCAGTTTCCAAGGAAAACATCACCAGCCCCCTGGTGCTATGCTCAGTTTCCATGGCAACCATCCCCAGCACCCTGTTGCTATGGTCAGTTTCCATGGCAAGCATCTCCAGACCCCTGTTGCTATGATGAGTTCCCATGGCAACCATCTCTAGACTCCTGTTGCTATGATTAGTTTCCATGGCAACCATCACCAGACCCCTGTTGATATGGTCAGTTTCCACGGCGAGCCTCACCAGCCGCCCGTTGCTATGGTCAGTTTTCATAGCAACCATCAACACCCCCCAGTTGCTATGATTAATTTCCATGGCAACCACCCCAGCCCCCTCTTTTTGTGATCACTTTCCATGGCAATTATTACCAGCCCCCTGTTGCTATGGCCAGTTTCCATGGCAACCATCCCCAGCCCCTTGTTACTATGCCAGGTTCCATGGCAACCATCACCAGCCCCCCGTTGCTATGGTCAGTTTCCATGGCAACCATCCCCAGCCCCCAGTTGCCATAGTCACTTTCCATGGCAACCATTCCCAGCCCCTTGTTCCTATGGTCCGTTTCCATGGTAACCATCCCCAGCCCCCTATTGCTATGGTCAGTTTCCAAGGAAAACATCACCAGCCCCCTGGTGCTATGCTCAGTTTCCATGGCAACCATCCCCAGCACCCTGTTGCAATGGTCAGTTTCCATAGCAACCATCCCCCCCCGTTGCTATGGTCAGTTTCCATCGCAACCATCACCAGCCCGCCTGTTGCTATGGTCAGTTTCCATGGCAAGCATCTCCAGACCCCTGTTGCTATGATGAGTTCCCATGGCAACCATCTCTAGACTCCTGTTGCTATGATTAGTTTCCATGGCAACCATCACCAGACCCCTGTTGATATGGTCAGTTTCCACGGCGAGCCTCACCAGCCGCCCGTTGCTATGGTCAGTTTTCATAGCAACCATCAACACCCCCCAGTTGCTATGATTAATTTCCATGGCAACCACCCCAGCCCCCTCTTTTTGTGATCACTTTCCATGGCAACCATCACCAGCCCACCGTTGCTATGGTCGGTTTCCATGGTAACCACCTGCAGCCCACTGCTGCTATGGTCAATTTCCATGGAAACCATCCCCCGCCCCTTGTTGCTATGGTCAGTTTCCATGGCAGCCATCCCCAGCCCACTGTTGCTATGGTCAGTTTTCATACCAATCATCCCCACCCCCCTGCTGCTAAGCTCAGTTTCCATGGCAACCATCCCCAGCACCCTGTTGCTGTGGTCGCTTTCCATGGCTACCATCACCAGACCCCTGTTGCTATGGTCAGTTTCCATGGCAACCATCACCAGCCCCCTGTTGCTATGGTCAGTTCCCAAGGAAAACATCACTAGGCCCCTCTTGCTATGGTCAGTTTCCAAGGCAACTATCCCCAGCTGCCTGTTGCTATGATTAGTTTCCACGGCAACCATCACCAGCCCCCTGTTGGTATGGTCCGTTTCCATGGCAACCATCAACACACCCCAGTTGCTATGATCAATTTACATGGCAACAACCCCCAGCCCACTCTTGCTGTGGTCAGCTTCCACGGCAATTATTACCAGCCCCCTGTTGCTATGGCCAGTTTCCATGGCAACCATCCCCAGCCCCTTGTTACTATGCCAGGTTCCATGGCAACCATCACCAGCCCCCCGTTGCTATGGTCAGTTTCCATGGCAACCATCCCCAGCCCCCAGTTGCCATAGTCACTTTCCATGGCAACCATTCCCAGCCCCTTGTTCCTATGGTCCGTTTCCATGGTAACCATCCCCAGCCCCCTATTGCTATGGTCAGTTTCCAAGGAAAACATCACCAGCCCCCTGGTGCTATGCTCAGTTTCCATGGCAACCATCCCCAGCACCCTGTTGCTATGGTCAGTTTCCATAGCAACCATCCCCCCCCGTTGCTATGGTCAGTTTCCATCGCAACCATCACCAGCCCGCCTGTTGCTATGGTCAGTTTCCATGGCAAGCATCTCCAGACCCCTGTTGCTATGATGAGTTCCCATGGCAACCATCTCTAGACTCCTGTTGCTATGATTAGTTTCCATGGCAACCATCACCAGGCCCCTGTTGATATGGTCAGTTTCCACGGCGAGCCTCACCAGCCGCCCGTTGCTATGGTCAGTTTTCATAGCAACCATCAACACCCCCCAGTTGCTATGATTAATTTCCATGGCAACCACCCCAGCCCCCTCTTTTTGTGATCACTTTCCATGGCAACCATCACCAGCCCACCGTTGCTATGGTCGGTTTCCATGGCAGCCATCCCCAGCCCCTTGTTTCGATGGTCGGTTTCCATGGCAACCATCCCAGACCCCTCTTTTTGTGGTCAGTTTCTATGGCAACCATCACCAGCCCGCCGTTGCTATGGTCAGTTTTCATACCAATCATCCCCACCCCCCTGCTGCTAAGCTCAGTTTCCATGGCAACCATCCCCAGCACCCTGTTGCTGTGGTCGCTTTCCATGGCTACCATCACCAGACCCCTGTTGCTATGGTCAGTTTCCATGGCAACCATCACCAGCCCCCTGTTGCTATGGTCAGTTCCCAAGGAAAACATCACTAGGCCCCTCTTGCTATGGTCAGTTTCCAAGGCAACTATCCCCAGCTGCCTGTTGCTATGATTAGTTTCCACGGCAACCATCACCAGCCCCCTGTTGGTATGGTCCGTTTCCATGGCAACCATCAACACACCCCAGTTGCTATGATCAATTTACATGGCAACAACCCCCAGCCCACTCTTGCTGTGGTCAGCTTCCACGGCAATTATTACCAGCCCCCTGTTGCTATGGCCAGTTTCCATGGCAACCATCCCCAGCCCCTTGTTACTATGCCAGGTTCCATGGCAACCATCACCAGCCCCCCGTTGCTATGGTCAGTTTCCATGGCAACCATCCCCAGCCCCCAGTTGCCATAGTCACTTTCCATGGCAACCATTCCCAGCCCCTTGTTCCTATGGTCCGTTTCCATGGTAACCATCCCCAGCCCCCTATTGCTATGGTCAGTTTCCAAGGAAAACATCACCAGCCCCCTGGTGCTATGCTCAGTTTCCATGGCAACCATCCCCAGCACCCTGTTGCTATGGTCAGTTTCCATAGCAACCATCCCCCCCCGTTGCTATGGTCAGTTTCCATCGCAACCATCACCAGCCCGCCTGTTGCTATGGTCAGTTTCCATGGCAAGCATCTCCAGACCCCTGTTGCTATGATGAGTTCCCATGGCAACCATCTCTAGACTCCTGTTGCTATGATTAGTTTCCATGGCAACCATCACCAGACCCCTGTTGATATGGTCAGTTTCCACGGCGAGCCTCACCAGCCGCCCGTTGCTATGGTCAGTTTTCATAGCAACCATCAACACCCCCCAGTTGCTATGATTAATTTCCATGGCAACCACCCCAGCCCCCTCTTTTTGTGATCACTTTCCATGGCAACCATCACCAGCCCACCGTTGCTATGGTCGGTTTCCATGGCAGCCATCCCCAGCCCCTTGTTTCGATGGTCGGTTTCCATGGCAACCATCCCAGACCCCTCTTTTTGTGGTCAGTTTCTATGGCAACCATCACCAGCCCGCCGTTGCTATGGTCAGTTTTCATACCAATCATCCCCACCCCCCTGCTGCTAAGCTCAGTTTCCATGGCAACCATCCCCAGCACCCTGTTGCTGTGGTCGCTTTCCATGGCTACCATCACCAGACCCCTGTTGCTATGGTCAGTTTCCATGGCAACCATCACCAGCCCCCTGTTGCTATGGTCAGTTCCCAAGGAAAACATCACTAGGCCCCTCTTGCTATGGTCAGTTTCCAAGGCAACTATCCCCAGCTGCCTGTTGCTATGATTAGTTTCCACGGCAACCATCACCAGCCCCCTGTTGGTATGGTCCGTTTCCATGGCAACCATCAACACACCCCAGTTGCTATGATCAATTTACATGGCAACAACCCCCAGCCCACTCTTGCTGTGGTCAGCTTCCACGGCAATTATTACCAGCCCCCTGTTGCTATGGCCAGTTTCCATGGCAACCATCCCCAGCCCCTTGTTACTATGCCAGGTTCCATAGCAACCATCACCAGCCCCCCGTTGCTATGGTCAGTTTCCATGGCAACCATCCCCAGCCCCCAGTTGCCATAGTCACTTTCCATGGCAACCATTCCCAGCCCCTTGTTCCTATGGTCCGTTTCCATGGTAACCATCCCCAGCCCCCTATTGCTATGGTCAGTTTCCAAGGAAAACATCACCAGCCCCCTGGTGCTATGCTCAGTTTCCATGGCAACCATCCCCAGCACCCTGTTGCTATGGTCAGTTTCCATAGCAACCATCCCCCCCCGTTGCTATGGTCAGTTTCCATCGCAACCATCACCAGCCCGCCTGTTGCTATGGTCAGTTTCCATGGCAAGCATCTCCAGACCCCTGTTGCTATGATGAGTTCCCATGGCAACCATCTCTCGACTCCTGTTGCTATGATTAGTTTCCATGGCAACCATCACCAGACCCCTGTTGATATGGTCAGTTTCCACGGCGAGCCTCACCAGCCGCCCGTTGCTATGGTCAGTTTTCATAGCAACCATCAACACCCCCCAGTTGCTATGATTAATTTCCATGGCAACCACCCCAGCCCCCTCTTTTTGTGATCACTTTCCATGGCAACCATCACCAGCCCACCGTTGCTATGGTCGGTTTCCATGGCAGCCATCCCCAGCCCCTTGTTTCGATGGTCGGTTTCCATGGCAACCATCCCAGACCCCTCTTTTTGTGGTCAGTTTCTATGGCAACCATCACCAGCCCGCCGTTGCTATGGTCAGTTTTCATACCAATCATCCCCACCCCCCTGCTGCTAAGCTCAGTTTCCATGGCAACCATCCCCAGCACCCTGTTGCTGTGGTCGCTTTCCATGGCTACCATCACCAGACCCCTGTTGCTATGGTCAGTTTCCATGGCAACCATCACCAGCCCCCTGTTGCTATGGTCAGTTCCCAAGGAAAACATCACTAGGCCCCTCTTGCTATGGTCAGTTTCCAAGGCAACTATCCCCAGCTGCCTGTTGCTATGATTAGTTTCCACGGCAACCATCACCAGCCCCCTGTTGGTATGGTCCGTTTCCATGGCAACCATCAACACACCCCAGTTGCTATGATCAATTTACATGGCAACAACCCCCAGCCCACTCTTGCTGTGGTCAGTTTCCACGGCAATTATTACCAGCCCCCTGTTGCTATGGCCAGTTTCCATGGCAACCATCCCCAGCCCCTTGTTACTATGCCAGGTTCCATGGCAACCATCACCAGCCCCCCGTTGCTATGGTCAGTTTCCATGGCAACCATCCCCAGCCCCCAGTTGCCATAGTCACTTTCCATGGCAACCATTCCCAGCCCCTTGTTCCTATGGTCCGTTTCCATGGTAACCATCCCCAGCCCCCTATTGCTATGGTCAGTTTCCAAGGAAAACATCACCAGCCCCCTGGTGCTATGCTCAGTTTCCATGGCAACCATCACCAGCCCGCCTGTTGCTATGGTCAGTTTCCATGGCAAGCATCTCCAGACCCCTGTTGCTATGATGAGTTCCCATGGCAACCATCTCTAGACTCCTGTTGCTATGATTAGTTTCCATGGCAACCATCACCAGACCCCTGTTGATATGGTCAGTTTCCACGGCGAGCCTCACCAGCCGCCCGTTGCTATGGTCAGTTTTCATAGCAACCATCAACACCCCCCAGTTGCTATGATTAATTTCCATGGCAACCACCCCAGCCCCCTCTTTTTGTGATCACTTTCCATGGCAATTATTACCAGCCCCCTGTTGCTATGGCCAGTTTCCATGGCAACCATCCCCAGCCCCTTGTTACTATGCCAGGTTCCATGGCAACCATCACCAGCCCCCCGTTGCTATGGTCAGTTTCCATGGCAACCATCCCCAGCCCCCAGTTGCCATAGTCACTTTCCATGGCAACCATTCCCAGCCCCTTGTTCCTATGGTCCGTTTCCATGGTAACCATCCCCAGCCCCCTATTGCTATGGTCAGTTTCCAAGGAAAACATCACCAGCCCCCTGGTGCTATGCTCAGTTTCCATGGCAACCATCCCCAGCACCCTGTTGCTATGGTCAGTTTCCATAGCAACCATCCCCCCCCGTTGCTATGGTCAGTTTCCATCGCAACCATCACCAGCCCGCCTGTTGCTATGGTCAGTTTCCATGGCAAGCATCTCCAGACCCCTGTTGCTATGATGAGTTCCCATGGCAACCATCTCTAGACTCCTGTTGCTATGATTAGTTTCCATGGCAACCATCACCAGACCCCTGTTGATATGGTCAGTTTCCACGGCGAGCCTCACCAGCCGCCCGTTGCTATGGTCAGTTTTCATAGCAACCATCAACACCCCCCAGTTGCTATGATTAATTTCCATGGCAACCACCCCAGCCCCCTCTTTTTGTGATCACTTTCCATGGCAACCATCACCAGCCCACCGTTGCTATGGTCGGTTTCCATGGCAGCCATCCCCAGCCCCTTGTTTCGATGGTCGGTTTCCATGGCAACCATCCCAGACCCCTCTTTTTGTGGTCAGTTTCTATGGCAACCATCACCAGCCCGCCGTTGCTATGGTCAGTTTTCATACCAATCATCCCCACCCCCCTGCTGCTAAGCTCAGTTTCCATGGCAACCATCCCCAGCACCCTGTTGCTGTGGTCGCTTTCCATGGCTACCATCACCAGACCCCTGTTGCTATGGTCAGTTTCCATGGCAACCATCACCAGCCCCCTGTTGCTATGGTCAGTTCCCAAGGAAAACATCACTAGGCCCCTCTTGCTATGGTCAGTTTCCAAGGCAACTATCCCCAGCTGCCTGTTGCTATGATTAGTTTCCACGGCAACCATCACCAGCCCCCTGTTGGTATGGTCCGTTTCCATGGCAACCATCAACACACCCCAGTTGCTATGATCAATTTACATGGCAACAACCCCCAGCCCACTCTTGCTGTGGTCAGCTTCCACGGCAATTATTACCAGCCCCCTGTTGCTATGGCCAGTTTCCATGGCAACCATCCCCAGCCCCTTGTTACTATGCCAGGTTCCATGGCAACCATCACCAGCCCCCCGTTGCTATGGTCAGTTTCCATGGCAACCATCCCCAGCCCCCAGTTGCCATAGTCACTTTCCATGGCAACCATTCCCAGCCCCTTGTTCCTATGGTCCGTTTCCATGGTAACCATCCCCAGCCCCCTATTGCTATGGTCAGTTTCCAAGGAAAACATCACCAGCCCCCTGGTGCTATGCTCAGTTTCCATGGCAACCATCCCCAGCACCCTGTTGCTATGGTCAGTTTCCATAGCAACCATCCCCCCCCGTTGCTATGGTCAGTTTCCATCGCAACCATCACCAGCCCGCCTGTTGCTATGGTCAGTTTCCATGGCAAGCATCTCCAGACCCCTGTTGCTATGATGAGTTCCCATGGCAACCATCTCTAGACTCCTGTTGCTATGATTAGTTTCCATGGCAACCATCACCAGACCCCTGTTGATATGGTCAGTTTCCACGGCGAGCCTCACCAGCCGCCCGTTGCTATGGTCAGTTTTCATAGCAACCATCAACACCCCCCAGTTGCTATGATTAATTTCCATGGCAACCACCCCAGCCCCCTCTTTTTGTGATCACTTTCCATGGCAACCATCACCAGCCCACCGTTGCTATGGTCGGTTTCCATGGCAGCCATCCCCAGCCCCTTGTTTCGATGGTCGGTTTCCATGGCAACCATCCCAGACCCCTCTTTTTGTGGTCAGTTTCTATGGCAACCATCACCAGCCCGCCGTTGCTATGGTCAGTTTTCATACCAATCATCCCCACCCCCCTGCTGCTAAGCTCAGTTTCCATGGCAACCATCCCCAGCACCCTGTTGCTGTGGTCGCTTTCCATGGCTACCATCACCAGACCCCTGTTGCTATGGTCAGTTTCCATGGCAACCATCACCAGCCCCCTGTTGCTATGGTCAGTTCCCAAGGAAAACATCACTAGGCCCCTCTTGCTATGGTCAGTTTCCAAGGCAACTATCCCCAGCTGCCTGTTGCTATGATTAGTTTCCACGGCAACCATCACCAGCCCCCTGTTGGTATGGTCCGTTTCCATGGCAACCATCAACACACCCCAGTTGCTATGATCAATTTACATGGCAACAACCCCCAGCCCACTCTTGCTGTGGTCAGCTTCCACGGCAATTATTACCAGCCCCCTGTTGCTATGGCCAGTTTCCATGGCAACCATCCCCAGCCCCTTGTTACTATGCCAGGTTCCATGGCAACCATCACCAGCCCCCCATTGCTATGGTCAGTTTCCATGGCAACCATCCCCAGCCCCCAGTTGCCATAGTCACTTTCCATGGCAACCATTCCCAGCCCCTTGTTCCTATGGTCCGTTTCCATGGTAACCATCCCCAGCCCCCTATTGCTATGGTCAGTTTCCAAGGAAAACATCACCAGCCCCCTGGTGCTATGCTCAGTTTCCATGGCAACCATCACCAGCCCGCCTGTTGCTATGGTCAGTTTCCATGGCAAGCATCTCCAGACCCCTGTTGCTATGATGAGTTCCCATGGCAACCATCTCTAGACTCCTGTTGCTATGATTAGTTTCCATGGCAACCATCACCAGACCCCTGTTGATATGGTCAGTTTCCACGGCGAGCCTCACCAGCCGCCCGTTGCTATGGTCAGTTTTCATAGCAACCATCAACACCCCCCAGTTGCTATGATTAATTTCCATGGCAACCACCCCAGCCCCCTCTTTTTGTGATCACTTTCCATGGCAATTATTACCAGCCCCCTGTTGCTATGGCCAGTTTCCATGGCAACCATCCCCAGCCCCTTGTTACTATGCCAGGTTCCATGGCAACCATCACCAGCCCCCCGTTGCTATGGTCAGTTTCCATGGCAACCATCCCCAGCCCCCAGTTGCCATAGTCACTTTCCATGGCAACCATTCCCAGCCCCTTGTTCCTATGGTCCGTTTCCATGGTAACCATCCCCAGCCCCCTATTGCTATGGTCAGTTTCCAAGGAAAACATCACCAGCCCCCTGGTGCTATGCTCAGTTTCCATGGCAACCATCCCCAGCACCCTGTTGCTATGGTCAGTTTCCATAGCAACCATCCCCCCCCGTTGCTATGGTCAGTTTCCATCGCAACCATCACCAGCCCGCCTGTTGCTATGGTCAGTTTCCATGGCAAGCATCTCCAGACCCCTGTTGCTATGATGAGTTCCCATGGCAACCATCTCTAGACTCCTGTTGCTATGATTAGTTTCCATGGCAACCATCACCAGACCCCTGTTGATATGGTCAGTTTCCACGGCGAGCCTCACCAGCCGCCCGTTGCTATGGTCAGTTTTCATAGCAACCATCAACACCCCCCAGTTGCTATGATTAATTTCCATGGCAACCACCCCAGCCCCCTCTTTTTGTGATCACTTTCCATGGCAACCATCACCAGCCCACCGTTGCTATGGTCGGTTTCCATGGTAACCACCTGCAGCCCACTGCTGCTATGGTCAATTTCCATGGAAACCATCCCCCGACCCTTGTTGCTATGGTCAGTTTCCATGGCAGCCATCCCCAGCCCACTGTTGCTATGGTCAGTTTTCATACCAATCATCCCCACCCCCCTGCTGCTAAGCTCAGTTTCCATGGCAACCATCCCCAGCACCCTGTTGCTGTGGTCGCTTTCCATGGCTACCATCACCAGACCCCTGTTGCTATGGTCAGTTTCCATGGCAACCATCACCAGCCCCCTGTTGCTATGGTCAGTTCCCAAGGAAAACATCACTAGGCCCCTCTTGCTATGGTCAGTTTCCAAGGCAACTATCCCCAGCTGCCTGTTGCTATGATTAGTTTCCACGGCAACCATCACCAGCCCCCTGTTGGTATGGTCCGTTTCCATGGCAACCATCAACACACCCCAGTTGCTATGATCAATTTACATGGCAACAACCCCCAGCCCACTCTTGCTGTGGTCAGCTTCCACGGCAATTATTACCAGCCCCCTGTTGCTATGGCCAGTTTCCATGGCAACCATCCCCAGCCCCTTGTTACTATGCCAGGTTCCATGGCAACCATCACCAGCCCCCCGTTGCTATGGTCAGTTTCCATGGCAACCATCCCCAGCCCCCAGTTGCCATAGTCACTTTCCATGGCAACCATTCCCAGCCCCTTGTTCCTATGGTCCGTTTCCATGGTAACCATCCCCAGCCCCCTATTGCTATGGTCAGTTTCCAAGGAAAACATCACCAGCCCCCTGGTGCTATGCTCAGTTTCCATGGCAACCATCCCCAGCACCCTGTTGCTATGGTCAGTTTCCATAGCAACCATCCCCCCCCGTTGCTATGGTCAGTTTCCATCGCAACCATCACCAGCCCGCCTGTTGCTATGGTCAGTTTCCATGGCAAGCATCTCCAGACCCCTGTTGCTATGATGAGTTCCCATGGCAACCATCTCTAGACTCCTGTTGCTATGATTAGTTTCCATGGCAACCATCACCAGACCCCTGTTGATATGGTCAGTTTCCACGGCGAGCCTCACCAGCCGCCCGTTGCTATGGTCAGTTTTCATAGCAACCATCAACACCCCCCAGTTGCTATGATTAATTTCCATGGCAACCACCCCAGCCCCCTCTTTTTGTGATCACTTTCCATGGCAACCATCACCAGCCCACCGTTGCTATGGTCGGTTTCCATGGCAGCCATCCCCAGCCCCTTGTTTCGATGGTCGGTTTCCATGGCAACCATCCCAGACCCCTCTTTTTGTGGTCAGTTTCTATGGCAACCATCACCAGCCCGCCGTTGCTATGGTCAGTTTTCATACCAATCATCCCCACCCCCCTGCTGCTAAGCTCAGTTTCCATGGCAACCATCCCCAGCACCCTGTTGCTGTGGTCGCTTTCCATGGCTACCATCACCAGACCCCTGTTGCTATGGTCAGTTTCCATGGCAACCATCACCAGCCCCCTGTTGCTATGGTCAGTTCCCAAGGAAAACATCACTAGGCCCCTCTTGCTATGGTCAGTTTCCAAGGCAACTATCCCCAGCTGCCTGTTGCTATGATTAGTTTCCACGGCAACCATCACCAGCCCCCTGTTGGTATGGTCCGTTTCCATGGCAACCATCAACACACCCCAGTTGCTATGATCAATTTACATGGCAACAACCCCCAGCCCACTCTTGCTGTGGTCAGCTTCCACGGCAATTATTACCAGCCCCCTGTTGCTATGGCCAGTTTCCATTGCAACCATCCCCAGCCCCTTGTTACTATGCCAGGTTCCATGGCAACCATCACCAGCCCCCCGTTGCTATGGTCAGTTTCCATGGCAACCATCCCCAGCCCCCAGTTGCCATAGTCACTTTCCATGGCAACCATTCCCAGCCCCTTGTTCCTATGGTCCGTTTCCATGGTAACCATCCCCAGCCCCCTATTGCTATGGTCAGTTTCCAAGGAAAACATCACCAGCCCCCTGGTGCTATGCTCAGTTTCCATGGCAACCATCCCCAGCACCCTGTTGCTATGGTCAGTTTCCATAGCAACCATCCCCCCCCGTTGCTATGGTCAGTTTCCATCGCAACCATCACCAGCCCGCCTGTTGCTATGGTCAGTTTCCATGGCAAGCATCTCCAGACCCCTGTTGCTATGATGAGTTCCCATGGCAACCATCTCTCGACTCCTGTTGCTATGATTAGTTTCCATGGCAACCATCACCAGACCCCTGTTGATATGGTCAGTTTCCACGGCGAGCCTCACCAGCCGCCCGTTGCTATGGTCAGTTTTCATAGCAACCATCAACACCCCCCAGTTGCTATGATTAATTTCCATGGCAACCACCCCAGCCCCCTCTTTTTGTGATCACTTTCCATGGCAACCATCACCAGCCCACCGTTGCTATGGTCGGTTTCCATGGCAGCCATCCCCAGCCCCTTGTTTCGATGGTCGGTTTCCATGGCAACCATCCCAGACCCCTCTTTTTGTGGTCAGTTTCTATGGCAACCATCACCAGCCCGCCGTTGCTATGGTCAGTTTTCATACCAATCATCCCCACCCCCCTGCTGCTAAGCTCAGTTTCCATGGCAACCATCCCCAGCACCCTGTTGCTGTGGTCGCTTTCCATGGCTACCATCACCAGACCCCTGTTGCTATGGTCAGTTTCCATGGCAACCATCACCAGCCCCCTGTTGCTATGGTCAGTTCCCAAGGAAAACATCACTAGGCCCCTCTTGCTATGGTCAGTTTCCAAGGCAACTATCCCCAGCTGCCTGTTGCTATGATTAGTTTCCACGGCAACCATCACCAGCCCCCTGTTGGTATGGTCCGTTTCCATGGCAACCATCAACACACCCCAGTTGCTATGATCAATTTACATGGCAACAACCCCCAGCCCACTCTTGCTGTGGTCAGCTTCCACGGCAATTATTACCAGCCCCCTGTTGCTATGGCCAGTTTCCATGGCAACCATCCCCAGCCCCTTGTTACTATGCCAGGTTCCATGGCAACCATCACCAGCCCCCCGTTGCTATGGTCAGTTTCCATGGCAACCATCCCCAGCCCCCAGTTGCCATAGTCACTTTCCATGGCAACCATTCCCAGCCCCTTGTTCCTATGGTCCGTTTCCATGGCAACCATCCCCAGCCCCTTGTTACTATGCCAGGTTCCATGGCAACCATCACCAGCCCCCCGTTGCTATGGTCAGTTTCCATCGCAACCATCACCAGCCCGCCTGTTGCTATGGTCAGTTTCCATGGCAAGCATCTCCAGACCCCTGTTGCTATGATGAGTTCCCATGGCAACCATCTCTAGACTCCTGTTGCTATGATTAGTTTCCATGGCAACCATCACCAGGCCCCTGTTGATATGGTCAGTTTCCACGGCGAGCCTCACCAGCCGCCCGTTGCTATGGTCAGTTTTCATAGCAACCATCAACACCCCCCAGTTGCTATGATTAATTTCCATGGCAACCACCCCAGCCCCCTCTTTTTGTGATCACTTTCCATGGCAACCATCACCAGCCCACCGTTGCTATGGTCGGTTTCCATGGCAGCCATCCCCAGCCCCTTGTTTCGATGGTCGGTTTCCATGGCAACCATCCCAGACCCCTCTTTTTGTGGTCAGTTTCTATGGCAACCATCACCAGCCCGCCGTTGCTATGGTCAGTTTTCATACCAATCATCCCCACCCCCCTGCTGCTAAGCTCAGTTTCCATGGCAACCATCCCCAGCACCCTGTTGCTGTGGTCGCTTTCCATGGCTACCATCACCAGACCCCTGTTGCTATGGTCAGTTTCCATGGCAACCATCACCAGCCCCCTGTTGCTATGGTCAGTTCCCAAGGAAAACATCACTAGGCCCCTCTTGCTATGGTCAGTTTCCAAGGCAACTATCCCCAGCTGCCTGTTGCTATGATTAGTTTCCACGGCAACCATCACCAGCCCCCTGTTGGTATGGTCCGTTTCCATGGCAACCATCAACACACCCCAGTTGCTATGATCAATTTACATGGCAACAACCCCCAGCCCACTCTTGCTGTGGTCAGCTTCCACGGCAATTATTACCAGCCCCCTGTTGCTATGGCCAGTTTCCATGGCAACCATCCCCAGCCCCTTGTTACTATGCCAGGTTCCATGGCAACCATCACCAGCCCCCCGTTGCTATGGTCAGTTTCCATGGCAACCATCCCCAGCCCCCAGTTGCCATAGTCACTTTCCATGGCAACCATTCCCAGCCCCTTGTTCCTATGGTCCGTTTCCATGGTAACCATCCCCAGCCCCCTATTGCTATGGTCAGTTTCCAAGGAAAACATCACCAGCCCCCTGGTGCTATGCTCAGTTTCCATGGCAACCATCCCCAGCACCCTGTTGCTATGGTCAGTTTCCATAGCAACCATCCCCCCCCGTTGCTATGGTCAGTTTCCATCGCAACCATCACCAGCCCGCCTGTTGCTATGGTCAGTTTCCATGGCAAGCATCTCCAGACCCCTGTTGCTATGATGAGTTCCCATGGCAACCATCTCTAGACTCCTGTTGCTATGATTAGTTTCCATGGCAACCATCACCAGACCCCTGTTGATATGGTCAGTTTCCACGGCGAGCCTCACCAGCCGCCCGTTGCTATGGTCAGTTTTCATAGCAACCATCAACACCCCCCAGTTGCTATGATTAATTTCCATGGCAACCACCCCAGCCCACTCTTGCTGTGGTCACTTTCCATGGCAATTATTACCAGCCCCCTGTTGCTATGGCCAGTTTCCATGGCAACCATCCCCAGCCCCTTGTTACTATGCCAGGTTCCATGGCAACCATCACCAGCCCCCCGTTGCTATGGTCAGTTTCCATGGCAACCATCCCCAGCCCCCAGTTGCCATAGTCACTTTCCATGGCAACCATTCCCAGCCCCTTGTTCCTATGGTCCGTTTCCATGGTAACCATCCCCAGCCCCCTATTGCTATGGTCAGTTTCCAAGGAAAACATCACCAGCCCCCTGCTGCTAAGCTCAGTTTCCATGGCAACCATCCCCAGCACCCTGTTGCTGTGGTCGCTTTCCATGGCTACCATCACCAGACCCCTGTTGCTATGGTCAGTTTCCATGGCAACCATCACCAGCCCCCTGTTGCTATGGTCAGTTCCCAAGGAAAACATCACTAGGCCCCTCTTGCTATGGTCAGTTTCCAAGGCAACTATCCCCAGCTGCCTGTTGCTATGATTAGTTTCCACGGCAACCATCACCAGCCCCCTGTTGGTATGGTCCGTTTCCATGGCAACCATCAACACACCCCAGTTGCTATGATCAATTTACATGGCAACAACCCCCAGCCCACTCTTGCTGTGGTCAGCTTCCACGGCAATTATTACCAGCCCCCTGTTGCTATGGCCAGTTTCCATGGCAACCATCCCCAGCCCCTTGTTACTATGCCAGGTTCCATGGCAACCATCACCAGCCCCCCGTTGCTATGGTCAGTTTCCATGGCAACCATCCCCAGCCCCCAGTTGCCATAGTCACTTTCCATGGCAACCATTCCCAGCCCCTTGTTCCTATGGTCCGTTTCCATGGTAACCATCCCCAGCCCCCTATTGCTATGGTCAGTTTCCAAGGAAAACATCACCAGCCCCCTGGTGCTATGCTCAGTTTCCATGGCAACCATCACCAGCCCGCCTGTTGCTATGGTCAGTTTCCATGGCAAGCATCTCCAGACCCCTGTTGCTATGATGAGTTCCCATGGCAACCATCTCTAGACTCCTGTTGCTATGATTAGTTTCCATGGCAACCATCACCAGACCCCTGTTGATATGGTCAGTTTCCACGGCGAGCCTCACCAGCCGCCCGTTGCTATGGTCAGTTTTCATAGCAACCATCAACACCCCCCAGTTGCTATGATTAATTTCCATGGCAACCACCCCAGCCCCCTCTTTTTGTGATCACTTTCCATGGCAATTATTACCAGCCCCCTGTTGCTATGGCCAGTTTCCATGGCAACCATCCCCAGCCCCTTGTTACTATGCCAGGTTCCATGGCAACCATCACCAGCCCCCCGTTGCTATGGTCAGTTTCCATGGCAACCATCCCCAGCCCCCAGTTGCCATAGTCACTTTCCATGGCAACCATTCCCAGCCCCTTGTTCCTATGGTCCGTTTCCATGGTAACCATCCCCAGCCCCCTATTGCTATGGTCAGTTTCCAAGGAAAACATCACCAGCCCCCTGGTGCTATGCTCAGTTTCCATGGCAACCATCCCCAGCACCCTGTTGCTATGGTCAGTTTCCATAGCAACCATCCCCCCCCGTTGCTATGGTCAGTTTCCATCGCAACCATCACCAGCCCGCCTGTTGCTATGGTCAGTTTCCATGGCAAGCATCTCCAGACCCCTGTTGCTATGATGAGTTCCCATGGCAACCATCTCTAGACTCCTGTTGCTATGATTAGTTTCCATGGCAACCATCACCAGACCCCTGTTGATATGGTCAGTTTCCACGGCGAGCCTCACCAGCCGCCCGTTGCTATGGTCAGTTTTCATAGCAACCATCAACACCCCCCAGTTGCTATGATTAATTTCCATGGCAACCACCCCAGCCCCCTCTTTTTGTGATCACTTTCCATGGCAACCATCACCAGCCCACCGTTGCTATGGTCGGTTTCCATGGTAACCACCTGCAGCCCACTGCTGCTATGGTCAATTTCCATGGAAACCATCCCCCGCCCCTTGTTGCTATGGTCAGTTTCCATGGCAGCCATCCCCAGCCCACTGTTGCTATGGTCAGTTTTCATACCAATCATCCCCACCCCCCTGCTGCTAAGCTCAGTTTCCATGGCAACCATCCCCAGCACCCTGTTGCTGTGGTCGCTTTCCATGGCTACCATCACCAGACCCCTGTTGCTATGGTCAGTTTCCATGGCAACCATCACCAGCCCCCTGTTGCTATGGTCAGTTCCCAAGGAAAACATCACTAGGCCCCTCTTGCTATGGTCAGTTTCCAAGGCAACTATCCCCAGCTGCCTGTTGCTATGATTAGTTTCCACGGCAACCATCACCAGCCCCCTGTTGGTATGGTCCGTTTCCATGGCAACCATCAACACACCCCAGTTGCTATGATCAATTTACATGGCAACAACCCCCAGCCCACTCTTGCTGTGGTCAGCTTCCACGGCAATTATTACCAGCCCCCTGTTGCTATGGCCAGTTTCCATGGCAACCATCCCCAGCCCCTTGTTACTATGCCAGGTTCCATGGCAACCATCACCAGCCCCCCGTTGCTATGGTCAGTTTCCATGGCAACCATCCCCAGCCCCCAGTTGCCATAGTCACTTTCCATGGCAACCATTCCCAGCCCCTTGTTCCTATGGTCCGTTTCCATGGTAACCATCCCCAGCCCCCTATTGCTATGGTCAGTTTCCAAGGAAAACATCACCAGCCCCCTGGTGCTATGCTCAGTTTCCATGGCAACCATCCCCAGCACCCTGTTGCTATGGTCAGTTTCCATAGCAACCATCCCCCCCCGTTGCTATGGTCAGTTTCCATCGCAACCATCACCAGCCCGCCTGTTGCTATGGTCAGTTTCCATGGCAAGCATCTCCAGACCCCTGTTGCTATGATGAGTTCCCATGGCAACCATCTCTAGACTCCTGTTGCTATGATTAGTTTCCATGGCAACCATCACCAGACCCCTGTTGATATGGTCAGTTTCCACGGCGAGCCTCACCAGCCGCCCGTTGCTATGGTCAGTTTTCATAGCAACCATCAACACCCCCCAGTTGCTATGATTAATTTCCATGGCAACCACCCCAGCCCCCTCTTTTTGTGATCACTTTCCATGGCAACCATCACCAGCCCACCGTTGCTATGGTCGGTTTCCATGGCAGCCATCCCCAGCCCCTTGTTTCGATGGTCGGTTTCCATGGCAACCATCCCAGACCCCTCTTTTTGTGGTCAGTTTCTATGGCAACCATCACCAGCCCGCCGTTGCTATGGTCAGTTTTCATACCAATCATCCCCACCCCCCTGCTGCTAAGCTCAGTTTCCATGGCAACCATCCCCAGCACCCTGTTGCTGTGGTCGCTTTCCATGGCTACCATCACCAGACCCCTGTTGCTATGGTCAGTTTCCATGGCAACCATCACCAGCCCCCTGTTGCTATGGTCAGTTCCCAAGGAAAACATCACTAGGCCCCTCTTGCTATGGTCAGTTTCCAAGGCAACTATCCCCAGCTGCCTGTTGCTATGATTAGTTTCCACGGCAACCATCACCAGCCCCCTGTTGGTATGGTCCGTTTCCATGGCAACCATCAACACACCCCAGTTGCTATGATCAATTTACATGGCAACAACCCCCAGCCCACTCTTGCTGTGGTCAGCTTCCACGGCAATTATTACCAGCCCCCTGTTGCTATGGCCAGTTTCCATGGCAACCATCCCCAGCCCCTTGTTACTATGCCAGGTTCCATGGCAACCATCACCAGCCCCCCGTTGCTATGGTCAGTTTCCATGGCAACCATCCCCAGCCCCCAGTTGCCATAGTCACTTTCCATGGCAACCATTCCCAGCCCCTTGTTCCTATGGTCCGTTTCCATGGTAACCATCCCCAGCCCCCTATTGCTATGGTCAGTTTCCAAGGAAAACATCACCAGCCCCCTGGTGCTATGCTCAGTTTCCATGGCAACCATCCCCAGCACCCTGTTGCTATGGTCAGTTTCCATAGCAACCATCCCCCCCCGTTGCTATGGTCAGTTTCCATCGCAACCATCACCAGCCCGCCTGTTGCTATGGTCAGTTTCCATGGCAAGCATCTCCAGACCCCTGTTGCTATGATGAGTTCCCATGGCAACCATCTCTAGACTCCTGTTGCTATGATTAGTTTCCATGGCAACCATCACCAGACCCCTGTTGATATGGTCAGTTTCCACGGCGAGCCTCACCAGCCGCCCGTTGCTATGGTCAGTTTTCATAGCAACCATCAACACCCCCCAGTTGCTATGATTAATTTCCATGGCAACCACCCCAGCCCCCTCTTTTTGTGATCACTTTCCATGGCAACCATCACCAGCCCACCGTTGCTATGGTCGGTTTCCATGGCAGCCATCCCCAGCCCCTTGTTTCGATGGTCGGTTTCCATGGCAACCATCCCAGACCCCTCTTTTTGTGGTCAGTTTCTATGGCAACCATCACCAGCCCGCCGTTGCTATGGTCAGTTTTCATACCAATCATCCCCACCCCCCTGCTGCTAAGCTCAGTTTCCATGGCAACCATCCCCAGCACCCTGTTGCTCTGGTCGCTTTCCATGGCTACCATCACCAGACCCCTGTTGCTATGGTCAGTTTCCATGGCAACCATCACCAGCCCCCTGTTGCTATGGTCAGTTCCCAAGGAAAACATCACTAGGCCCCTCTTGCTATGGTCAGTTTCCAAGGCAACTATCCCCAGCTGCCTGTTGCTATGATTAGTTTCCACGGCAACCATCACCAGCCCCCTGTTGGTATGGTCCGTTTCCATGGCAACCATCAACACACCCCAGTTGCTATGATCAATTTACATGGCAACAACCCCCAGCCCACTCTTGCTGTGGTCAGCTTCCACGGCAATTATTACCAGCCCCCTGTTGCTATGGCCAGTTTCCATGGCAACCATCCCCAGCCCCTTGTTACTATGCCAGGTTCCATGGCAACCATCACCAGCCCCCCGTTGCTATGGTCAGTTTCCATGGCAACCATCCCCAGCCCCCAGTTGCCATAGTCACTTTCCATGGCAACCATTCCCAGCCCCTTGTTCCTATGGTCCGTTTCCATGGTAACCATCCCCAGCCCCCTATTGCTATGGTCAGTTTCCAAGGAAAACATCACCAGCCCCCTGGTGCTATGCTCAGTTTCCATGGCAACCATCCCCAGCACCCTGTTGCTATGGTCAGTTTCCATAGCAACCATCCCCCCCGTTGCTATGGTCAGTTTCCATCGCAACCATCACCAGCCCGCCTGTTGCTATGGTCAGTTTCCATGGCAAGCATCTCCAGACCCCTGTTGCTATGATGAGTTCCCATGGCAACCATCTCTAGACTCCTGTTGCTATGATTAGTTTCCATGGCAACCATCACCAGACCCCTGTTGATATGGTCAGTTTCCACGGCGAGCCTCACCAGCCGCCCGTTGCTATGGTCAGTTTTCATAGCAACCATCAACACCCCCCAGTTGCTATGATTAATTTCCATGGCAACCACCCCAGCCCACTCTTGCTGTGGTCAGCTTCCACGGCAATTATTACCAGCCCCCTGTTGCTATGGCCAGTTTCCATGGCAACCATCCCCAGCCCCTTGTTACTATGCCAGGTTCCATGGCAACCATCACCAGCCCCCCGTTGCTATGGTCAGTTTCCATGGCAACCATCCCCAGCCCCCAGTTGCCATAGTCACTTTCCATGGCAACCATTCCCAGCCCCTTGTTCCTATGGTCCGTTTCCATGGTAACCATCCCCAGCCCCCTATTGCTATGGTCAGTTTCCAAGGAAAACATCACCAGCCCCCTGGTGCTATGCTCAGTTTCCATGGCAACCATCCCCAGCACCCTGTTGCTATGGTCAGTTTCCATAGCAACCATCCCCCCCCGTTGCTATGGTCAGTTTCCATCGCAACCATCACCAGCCCGCCTGTTGCTATGGTCAGTTTCCATGGCAAGCATCTCCAGACCCCTGTTGCTATGATGAGTTCCCATGGCAACCATCTCTAGACTCCTGTTGCTATGATTAGTTTCCATGGCAACCATCACCAGACCCCTGTTGATATGGTCAGTTTCCACGGCGAGCCTCACCAGCCGCCCGTTGCTATGGTCAGTTTTCATAGCAACCATCAACACCCCCCAGTTGCTATGATTAATTTCCATGGCAACCACCCCAGCCCCCTCTTTTTGTGATCACTTTCCATGGCAACCATCACCAGCCCACCGTTGCTATGGTCGGTTTCCATGGCAGCCATCCCCAGCCCCTTGTTTCGATGGTCGGTTTCCATGGCAACCATCCCAGACCCCTCTTTTTGTGGTCAGTTTCTATGGCAACCATCACCAGCCCGCCGTTGCTATGGTCAGTTTTCATACCAATCATCCCCACCCCCCTGCTGCTAAGCTCAGTTTCCATGGCAACCATCCCCAGCACCCTGTTGCTGTGGTCGCTTTCCATGGCTACCATCACCAGACCCCTGTTGCTATGGTCAGTTTCCATGGCAACCATCACCAGCCCCCTGTTGCTATGGTCAGTTCCCAAGGAAAACATCACTAGGCCCCTCTTGCTATGGTCAGTTTCCAAGGCAACTATCCCCAGCTGCCTATTGCTATGATTAGTTTCCACGGCAACCATCACCAGCCCCCTGTTGGTATGGTCCGTTTCCATGGCAACCATCAACACACCCCAGTTGCTATGATCAATTTACATGGCAACAACCCCCAGCCCACTCTTGCTGTGGTCAGTTTCCACGGCAATTATTACCAGCCCCCTGTTGCTATGGCCAGTTTCCATGGCAACCATCCCCAGCCCCTTGTTACTATGCCAGGTTCCATGGCAACCATCACCAGCCCCCCGTTGCTATGGTCAGTTTCCATGGCAACCATCCCCAGCCCCCAGTTGCCATAGTCACTTTCCATGGCAACCATTCCCAGCCCCTTGTTCCTATGGTCCGTTTCCATGGTAACCATCCCCAGCCCCCTATTGCTATGGTCAGTTTCCAAGGAAAACATCACCAGCCCCCTGGTGCTATGCTCAGTTTCCATGGCAACCATCCCCAGCACCCTGTTGCTATGGTCAGTTTCCATAGCAACCATCCCCCCCCGTTGGTATGGTCAGTTTCCATCGCAACCATCACCAGCCCGCCTGTTGCTATGGTCAGTTTCCATGGCAAGCATCTCCAGACCCCTGTTGCTATGATGAGTTCCCATGGCAACCATCTCTAGACTCCTGTTGCTATGATTAGTTTCCATGGCAACCATCACCAGGCCCCTGTTGATATGGTCAGTTTCCACGGCGAGCCTCACCAGCCGCCCGTTGCTATGGTCAGTTTTCATAGCAACCATCAACACCCCCCAGTTGCTATGATTAATTTCCATGGCAACCACCCCAGCCCCCTCTTTTTGTGATCACTTTCCATGGCAACCATCACCAGCCCACCGTTGCTATGGTCGGTTTCCATGGCAGCCATCCCCAGCCCCTTGTTTCGATGGTCGGTTTCCATGGCAACCATCCCAGACCCCTCTTTTTGTGGTCAGTTTCTATGGCAACCATCACCAGCCCGCCGTTGCTATGGTCAGTTTTCATACCAATCATCCCCACCCCCCTGCTGCTAAGCTCAGTTTCCATGGCAACCATCCCCAGCACCCTGTTGCTGTGGTCGCTTTCCATGGCTACCATCACCAGACCCCTGTTGCTATGGTCAGTTTCCATGGCAACCATCACCAGCCCCCTGTTGCTATGGTCAGTTCCCAAGGAAAACATCACTAGGCCCCTCTTGCTATGGTCAGTTTCCAAGGCAACTATCCCCAGCTGCCTGTTGCTATGATTAGTTTCCACGGCAACCATCACCAGCCCCCTGTTGGTATGGTCCGTTTCCATGGCAACCATCAACACACCCCAGTTGCTATGATCAATTTACATGGCAACAACCCCCAGCCCACTCTTGCTGTGGTCAGCTTCCACGGCAATTATTACCAGCCCCCTGTTGCTATGGCCAGTTTCCATGGCAACCATCCCCAGCCCCTTGTTACTATGCCAGGTTCCATGGCAACCATCACCAGCCCCCCGTTGCTATGGTCAGTTTCCATGGCAACCATCCCCAGCCCCCAGTTGCCATAGTCACTTTCCATGGCAACCATTCCCAGCCCCTTGTTCCTATGGTCCGTTTCCATGGTAACCATCCCCAGCCCCCTATTGCTATGGTCAGTTTCCAAGGAAAACATCACCAGCCCCCTGGTGCTATGCTCAGTTTCCATGGCAACCATCCCCAGCACCCTGTTGCTCTGGTCAGTTTCCATAGCAACCATCCCCCCCCGTTGCTATGGTCAGTTTCCATCGCAACCATCACCAGCCCGCCTGTTGCTATGGTCAGTTTCCATGGCAAGCATCTCCAGACCCCTGTTGCTATGATGAGTTCCCATGGCAACCATCTCTAGACTCCTGTTGCTATGATTAGTTTCCATGGCAACCATCACCAGACCCCTGTTGATATGGTCAGTTTCCACGGCGAGCCTCACCAGCCGCCCGTTGCTATGGTCAGTTTTCATAGCAACCATCAACACCCCCCAGTTGCTATGATTAATTTCCATGGCAACCACCCCAGCCCACTCTTGCTGTGGTCACTTTCCATGGCAATTATTACCAGCCCCCTGTTGCTATGGCCAGTTTCCATGGCAACCATCCCCAGCCCCTTGTTACTATGCCAGGTTCCATGGCAACCATCACCAGCCCCCCGTTGCTATGGTCAGTTTCCATGGCAACCATCCCCAGCCCCCAGTTGCCATAGTCACTTTCCATGGCAACCATTCCCAGCCCCTTGTTCCTATGGTCCGTTTCCATGGTAACCATCCCCAGCCCCCTATTGCTATGGTCAGTTTCCAAGGAAAACATCACCAGCCCCCTGGTGCTATGCTCAGTTTCCATGGCAACCATCCCCAGCACCCTGTTGCTATGGTCAGTTTCCATAGCAACCATCCCCCCCCGTTGCTATGGTCAGTTTCCATCGCAACCATCACCAGCCCGCCTGTTGCTATGGTCAGTTTCCATGGCAAGCATCTCCAGACCCCTGTTGCTATGATGAGTTCCCATGGCAACCATCTCTAGACTCCTGTTGCTATGATTAGTTTCCATGGCAACCATCACCAGGCCCCTGTTGATATGGTCAGTTTCCACGGCGAGCCTCACCAGCCGCCCGTTGCTATGGTCAGTTTTCATAGCAACCATCAACACCCCCCAGTTGCTATGATTAATTTCCATGGCAACCACCCCAGCCCCCTCTTTTTGTGATCACTTTCCATGGCAACCATCACCAGCCCACCGTTGCTATGGTCGGTTTCCATGGCAGCCATCCCCAGCCCCTTGTTTCGATGGTCGGTTTCCATGGCAACCATCCCAGACCCCTCTTTTTGTGGTCAGTTTCTATGGCAACCATCACCAGCCCGCCGTTGCTATGGTCAGTTTTCATACCAATCATCCCCACCCCCCTGCTGCTAAGCTCAGTTTCCATGGCAACCATCCCCAGCACCCTGTTGCTGTGGTCGCTTTCCATGGCTACCATCACCAGACCCCTGTTGCTATGGTCAGTTTCCATGGCAACCATCACCAGCCCCCTGTTGCTATGGTCAGTTCCCAAGGAAAACATCACTAGGCCCCTCTTGCTATGGTCAGTTTCCAAGGCAACTATCCCCAGCTGCCTGTTGCTATGATTAGTTTCCACGGCAACCATCACCAGCCCCCTGTTGGTATGGTCCGTTTCCATGGCAACCATCAACACACCCCAGTTGCTATGATCAATTTACATGGCAACAACCCCCAGCCCACTCTTGCTGTGGTCAGCTTCCACGGCAATTATTACCAGCCCCCTGTTGCTATGGCCAGTTTCCATGGCAACCATCCCCAGCCCCTTGTTACTATGCCAGGTTCCATGGCAACCATCACCAGCCCCCCGTTGCTATGGTCAGTTTCCATGGCAACCATCCCCAGCCCCCAGTTGCCATAGTCACTTTCCATGGCAACCATTCCCAGCCCCTTGTTCCTATGGTCCGTTTCCATGGTAACCATCCCCAGCCCCCTATTGCTATGGTCAGTTTCCAAGGAAAACATCACCAGCCCCCTGGTGCTATGCTCAGTTTCCATGGCAACCATCCCCAGCACCCTGTTGCTATGGTCAGTTTCCATAGCAACCATCCCCCCCCGTTGCTATGGTCAGTTTCCATCGCAACCATCACCAGCCCGCCTGTTGCTATGGTCAGTTTCCATGGCAAGCATCTCCAGACCCCTGTTGCTATGATGAGTTCCCATGGCAACCATCTCTAGACTCCTGTTGCTATGATTAGTTTCCATGGCAACCATCACCAGGCCCCTGTTGATATGGTCAGTTTCCACGGCGAGCCTCACCAGCCGCCCGTTGCTATGGTCAGTTTTCATAGCAACCATCAACACCCCCCAGTTGCTATGATTAATTTCCATGGCAACCACCCCAGCCCCCTCTTTTTGTGATCACTTTCCATGGCAACCATCACCAGCCCACCGTTGCTATGGTCGGTTTCCATGGCAGCCATCCCCAGCCCCTTGTTTCGATGGTCGGTTTCCATGGCAACCATCCCAGACCCCTCTTTTTGTGGTCAGTTTCTATGGCAACCATCACCAGCCCGCCGTTGCTATGGTCAGTTTTCATACCAATCATCCCCACCCCCCTGCTGCTAAGCTCAGTTTCCATGGCAACCATCCCCAGCACCCTGTTGCTGTGGTCGCTTTCCATGGCTACCATCACCAGACCCCTGTTGCTATGGTCAGTTTCCATGGCAACCATCACCAGCCCCCTGTTGCTATGGTCAGTTCCCAAGGAAAACATCACTAGGCCCCTCTTGCTATGGTCAGTTTCCAAGGCAACTATCCCCAGCTGCCTGTTGCTATGATTAGTTTCCACGGCAACCATCACCAGCCCCCTGTTGGTATGGTCCGTTTCCATGGCAACCATCAACACACCCCAGTTGCTATGATCAATTTACATGGCAACAACCCCCAGCCCACTCTTGCTGTGGTCAGCTTCCACGGCAATTATTACCAGCCCCCTGTTGCTATGGCCAGTTTCCATGGCAACCATCCCCAGCCCCTTGTTACTATGCCAGGTTCCATGGCAACCATCACCAGCCCCCCGTTGCTATGGTCAGTTTCCATGGCAACCATCCCCAGCCCCCAGTTGCCATAGTCACTTTCCATGGCAACCATTCCCAGCCCCTTGTTCCTATGGTCCGTTTCCATGGTAACCATCCCCAGCCCCCTATTGCTATGGTCAGTTTCCAAGGAAAACATCACCAGCCCCCTGGTGCTATGCTCAGTTTCCATGGCAACCATCCCCAGCACCCTGTTGCTATGGTCAGTTTCCATAGCAACCATCCCCCCCCGTTGCTATGGTCAGTTTCCATCGCAACCATCACCAGCCCGCCTGTTGCTATGGTCAGTTTCCATGGCAAGCATCTCCAGACCCCTGTTGCTATGATGAGTTCCCATGGCAACCATCTCTAGACTCCTGTTGCTATGATTAGTTTCCATGGCAACCATCACCAGGCCCCTGTTGATATGGTCAGTTTCCACGGCGAGCCTCACCAGCCGCCCGTTGCTATGGTCAGTTTTCATAGCAACCATCAACACCCCCCAGTTGCTATGATTAATTTCCATGGCAACCACCCCAGCCCCCTCTTTTTGTGATCACTTTCCATGGCAACCATCACCAGCCCACCGTTGCTATGGTCGGTTTCCATGGCAGCCATCCCCAGCCCCTTGTTTCGATGGTCGGTTTCCATGGCAACCATCCCAGACCCCTCTTTTTGTGGTCAGTTTCTATGGCAACCATCACCAGCCCGCCGTTGCTATGGTCAGTTTTCATACCAATCATCCCCACCCCCCTGCTGCTAAGCTCAGTTTCCATGGCAACCATCCCCAGCACCCTGTTGCTGTGGTCGCTTTCCATGGCTACCATCACCAGACCCCTGTTGCTATGGTCAGTTTCCATGGCAACCATCACCAGCCCCCTGTTGCTATGGTCAGTTCCCAAGGAAAACATCACTAGGCCCCTCTTGCTATGGTCAGTTTCCAAGGCAACTATCCCCAGCTGCCTGTTGCTATGATTAGTTTCCACGGCAACCATCACCAGCCCCCTGTTGGTATGGTCCGTTTCCATGGCAACCATCAACACACCCCAGTTGCTATGATCAATTTACATGGCAACAACCCCCAGCCCACTCTTGCTGTGGTCAGCTTCCACGGCAATTATTACCAGCCCCCTGTTGCTATGGCCAGTTTCCATGGCAACCATCCCCAGCCCCTTGTTACTATGCCAGGTTCCATGGCAACCATCACCAGCCCCCCGTTGCTATGGTCAGTTTCCATGGCAACCATCCCCAGCCCCCAGTTGCCATAGTCACTTTCCATGGCAACCATTCCCAGCCCCTTGTTCCTATGGTCCGTTTCCATGGTAACCATCCCCAGCCCCCTATTGCTATGGTCAGTTTCCAAGGAAAACATCACCAGCCCCCTGGTGCTATGCTCAGTTTCCATGGCAACCATCCCCAGCACCCTGTTGCTATGGTCAGTTTCCATAGCAACCATCCCCCCCCGTTGCTATGGTCAGTTTCCATCGCAACCATCACCAGCCCGCCTGTTGCTATGGTCAGTTTCCATGGCAAGCATCTCCAGACCCCTGTTGCTATGATGAGTTCCCATGGCAACCATCTCTAGACTCCTGTTGCTATGATTAGTTTCCATGGCAACCATCACCAGACCCCTGTTGATATGGTCAGTTTCCACGGCGAGCCTCACCAGCCGCCCGTTGCTATGGTCAGTTTTCATAGCAACCATCAACACCCCCCAGTTGCTATGATTAATTTCCATGGCAACCACCCCAGCCCACTCTTGCTGTGGTCACTTTCCATGGCAATTATTACCAGCCCCCTGTTGCTATGGCCAGTTTCCATGGCAACCATCCCCAGCCCCTTGTTACTATGCCAGGTTCCATGGCAACCATCACCAGCCCCCCGTTGCTATGGTCAGTTTCCATGGCAACCATCCCCAGCCCCCAGTTGCCATAGTCACTTTCCATGGCAACCATTCCCAGCCCCTTGTTCCTATGGTCCGTTTCCATGGTAACCATCCCCAGCCCCCTATTGCTATGGTCAGTTTCCAAGGAAAACATCACCAGCCCCCTGGTGCTATGCTCAGTTTCCATGGCAACCATCCCCAGCACCCTGTTGCTATGGTCAGTTTCCATAGCAACCATCCCCCCCCGTTGCTATGGTCAGTTTCCATCGCAACCATCACCAGCCCGCCTGTTGCTATGGTCAGTTTCCATGGCAAGCATCTCCAGACCCCTGTTGCTATGATGAGTTCCCATGGCAACCATCTCTAGACTCCTGTTGCTATGATTAGTTTCCATGGCAACCATCACCAGGCCCCTGTTGATATGGTCAGTTTCCACGGCGAGCCTCACCAGCCGCCCGTTGCTATGGTCAGTTTTCATAGCAACCATCAACACCCCCCAGTTGCTATGATTAATTTCCATGGCAACCACCCCAGCCCCCTCTTTTTGTGATCACTTTCCATGGCAACCATCACCAGCCCACCGTTGCTATGGTCGGTTTCCATGGCAGCCATCCCCAGCCCCTTGTTTCGATGGTCGGTTTCCATGGCAACCATCCCAGACCCCTCTTTTTGTGGTCAGTTTCTATGGCAACCATCACCAGCCCGCCGTTGCTATGGTCAGTTTTCATACCAATCATCCCCACCCCCCTGCTGCTAAGCTCAGTTTCCATGGCAACCATCCCCAGCACCCTGTTGCTGTGGTCGCTTTCCATGGCTACCATCACCAGACCCCTGTTGCTATGGTCAGTTTCCATGGCAACCATCACCAGCCCCCTGTTGCTATGGTCAGTTCCCAAGGAAAACATCACTAGGCCCCTCTTGCTATGGTCAGTTTCCAAGGCAACTATCCCCAGCTGCCTGTTGCTATGATTAGTTTCCACGGCAACCATCACCAGCCCCCTGTTGGTATGGTCCGTTTCCATGGCAACCATCAACACACCCCAGTTGCTATGATCAATTTACATGGCAACAACCCCCAGCCCACTCTTGCTGTGGTCAGCTTCCACGGCAATTATTACCAGCCCCCTGTTGCTATGGCCAGTTTCCATGGCAACCATCCCCAGCCCCTTGTTACTATGCCAGGTTCCATGGCAACCATCACCAGCCCCCCGTTGCTATGGTCAGTTTCCATCGCAACCATCACCAGCCCGCCTGTTGCTATGGTCAGTTTCCATGGCAAGCATCTCCAGACCCCTGTTGCTATGATGAGTTCCCATGGCAACCATCTCTAGACTCCTGTTGCTATGATTAGTTTCCATGGCAACCATCACCAGGCCCCTGTTGATATGGTCAGTTTCCACGGCGAGCCTCACCAGCCGCCCGTTGCTATGGTCAGTTTTCATAGCAACCATCAACACCCCCCAGTTGCTATGATTAATTTCCATGGCAACCACCCCAGCCCCCTCTTTTTGTGATCACTTTCCATGGCAACCATCACCAGCCCACCGTTGCTATGGTCGGTTTCCATGGCAGCCATCCCCAGCCCCTTGTTTCGATGGTCGGTTTCCATGGCAACCATCCCAGACCCCTCTTTTTGTGGTCAGTTTCTATGGCAACCATCACCAGCCCGCCGTTGCTATGGTCAGTTTTCATACCAATCATCCCCACCCCCCTGCTGCTAAGCTCAGTTTCCATGGCAACCATCCCCAGCACCCTGTTGCTGTGGTCGCTTTCCATGGCTACCATCACCAGACCCCTGTTGCTATGGTCAGTTTCCATGGCAACCATCACCAGCCCCCTGTTGCTATGGTCAGTTCCCAAGGAAAACATCACTAGGCCCCTCTTGCTATGGTCAGTTTCCAAGGCAACTATCCCCAGCTGCCTGTTGCTATGATTAGTTTCCACGGCAACCATCACCAGCCCCCTGTTGGTATGGTCCGTTTCCATGGCAACCATCAACACACCCCAGTTGCTATGATCAATTTACATGGCAACAACCCCCAGCCCACTCTTGCTGTGGTCAGCTTCCACGGCAATTATTACCAGCCCCCTGTTGCTATGGCCAGTTTCCATGGCAACCATCCCCAGCCCCTTGTTACTATGCCAGGTTCCATGGCAACCATCACCAGCCCCCCGTTGCTATGGTCAGTTTCCATGGCAACCATCCCCAGCCCCCAGTTGCCATAGTCACTTTCCATGGCAACCATTCCCAGCCCCTTGTTCCTATGGTCCGTTTCCATGGTAACCATCCCCAGCCCCCTATTGCTATGGTCAGTTTCCAAGGAAAACATCACCAGCCCCCTGGTGCTATGCTCAGTTTCCATGGCAACCATCCCCAGCACCCTGTTGCTATGGTCAGTTTCCATAGCAACCATCCCCCCCCGTTGCTATGGTCAGTTTCCATCGCAACCATCACCAGCCCGCCTGTTGCTATGGTCAGTTTCCATGGCAAGCATCTCCAGACCCCTGTTGCTATGATGAGTTCCCATGGCAACCATCTCTAGACTCCTGTTGCTATGATTAGTTTCCATGGCAACCATCACCAGACCCCTGTTGATATGGTCAGTTTCCACGGCGAGCCTCACCAGCCGCCCGTTGCTATGGTCAGTTTTCATAGCAACCATCAACACCCCCCAGTTGCTATGATTAATTTCCATGGCAACCACCCCAGCCCACTCTTGCTGTGGTCACTTTCCATGGCAATTATTACCAGCCCCCTGTTGCTATGGCCAGTTTCCATGGCAACCATCCCCAGCCCCTTGTTACTATGCCAGGTTCCATGGCAACCATCACCAGCCCCCCGTTGCTATGGTCAGTTTCCATGGCAACCATCCCCAGCCCCCAGTTGCCATAGTCACTTTCCATGGCAACCATTCCCAGCCCCTTGTTCCTATGGTCCGTTTCCATGGTAACCATCCCCAGCCCCCTATTGCTATGGTCAGTTTCCAAGGAAAACATCACCAGCCCCCTGGTGCTATGCTCAGTTTCCATGGCAACCATCCCCAGCACCCTGTTGCTATGGTCAGTTTCCATAGCAACCATCCCCCCCCGTTGCTATGGTCAGTTTCCATCGCAACCATCACCAGCCCGCCTGTTGCTATGGTCAGTTTCCATGGCAAGCATCTCCAGACCCCTGTTGCTATGATGAGTTCCCATGGCAACCATCTCTAGACTCCTGTTGCTATGATTAGTTTCCATGGCAACCATCACCAGGCCCCTGTTGATATGGTCAGTTTCCACGGCGAGCCTCACCAGCCGCCCGTTGCTATGGTCAGTTTTCATAGCAACCATCAACACCCCCCAGTTGCTATGATTAATTTCCATGGCAACCACCCCAGCCCCCTCTTTTTGTGATCACTTTCCATGGCAACCATCACCAGCCCACCGTTGCTATGGTCGGTTTCCATGGCAGCCATCCCCAGCCCCTTGTTTCGATGGTCGGTTTCCATGGCAACCATCCCAGACCCCTCTTTTTGTGGTCAGTTTCTATGGCAACCATCACCAGCCCGCCGTTGCTATGGTCAGTTTTCATACCAATCATCCCCACCCCCCTGCTGCTAAGCTCAGTTTCCATGGCAACCATCCCCAGCACCCTGTTGCTGTGGTCGCTTTCCATGGCTACCATCACCAGACCCCTGTTGCTATGGTCAGTTTCCATGGCAACCATCACCAGCCCCCTGTTGCTATGGTCAGTTCCCAAGGAAAACATCACTAGGCCCCTCTTGCTATGGTCAGTTTCCAAGGCAACTATCCCCAGCTGCCTGTTGCTATGATTAGTTTCCACGGCAACCATCACCAGCCCCCTGTTGGTATGGTCCGTTTCCATGGCAACCATCAACACACCCCAGTTGCTATGATCAATTTACATGGCAACAACCCCCAGCCCACTCTTGCTGTGGTCAGCTTCCACGGCAATTATTACCAGCCCCCTGTTGCTATGGCCAGTTTCCATGGCAACCATCCCCAGCCCCTTGTTACTATGCCAGGTTCCATGGCAACCATCACCAGCCCCCCGTTGCTATGGTCAGTTTCCATCGCAACCATCACCAGCCCGCCTGTTGCTATGGTCAGTTTCCATGGCAAGCATCTCCAGACCCCTGTTGCTATGATGAGTTCCCATGGCAACCATCTCTAGACTCCTGTTGCTATGATTAGTTTCCATGGCAACCATCACCAGGCCCCTGTTGATATGGTCAGTTTCCACGGCGAGCCTCACCAGCCGCCCGTTGCTATGGTCAGTTTTCATAGCAACCATCAACACCCCCCAGTTGCTATGATTAATTTCCATGGCAACCACCCCAGCCCCCTCTTTTTGTGATCACTTTCCATGGCAACCATCACCAGCCCACCGTTGCTATGGTCGGTTTCCATGGCAGCCATCCCCAGCCCCTTGTTTCGATGGTCGGTTTCCATGGCAACCATCCCAGACCCCTCTTTTTGTGGTCAGTTTCTATGGCAACCATCACCAGCCCGCCGTTGCTATGGTCAGTTTTCATACCAATCATCCCCACCCCCCTGCTGCTAAGCTCAGTTTCCATGGCAACCATCCCCAGCACCCTGTTGCTGTGGTCGCTTTCCATGGCTACCATCACCAGACCCCTGTTGCTATGGTCAGTTTCCATGGCAACCATCACCAGCCCCCTGTTGCTATGGTCAGTTCCCAAGGAAAACATCACTAGGCCCCTCTTGCTATGGTCAGTTTCCAAGGCAACTATCCCCAGCTGCCTGTTGCTATGATTAGTTTCCACGGCAACCATCACCAGCCCCCTGTTGGTATGGTCCGTTTCCATGGCAACCATCAACACACCCCAGTTGCTATGATCAATTTACATGGCAACAACCCCCAGCCCACTCTTGCTGTGGTCAGCTTCCACGGCAATTATTACCAGCCCCCTGTTGCTATGGCCAGTTTCCATGGCAACCATCCCCAGCCCCTTGTTACTATGCCAGGTTCCATGGCAACCATCACCAGCCCCCCGTTGCTATGGTCAGTTTCCATGGCAACCATCCCCAGCCCCCAGTTGCCATAGTCACTTTCCATGGCAACCATTCCCAGCCCCTTGTTCCTATGGTCCGTTTCCATGGTAACCATCCCCAGCCCCCTATTGCTATGGTCAGTTTCCAAGGAAAACATCACCAGCCCCCTGGTGCTATGCTCAGTTTCCATGGCAACCATCCCCAGCACCCTGTTGCTATGGTCAGTTTCCATAGCAACCATCCCCCCCCGTTGCTATGGTCAGTTTCCATCGCAACCATCACCAGCCCGCCTGTTGCTATGGTCAGTTTCCATGGCAAGCATCTCCAGACCCCTGTTGCTATGATGAGTTCCCATGGCAACCATCTCTAGACTCCTGTTGCTATGATTAGTTTCCATGGCAACCATCACCAGACCCCTGTTGATATGGTCAGTTTCCACGGCGAGCCTCACCAGCCGCCCGTTGCTATGGTCAGTTTTCATAGCAACCATCAACACCCCCCAGTTGCTATGATTAATTTCCATGGCAACCACCCCAGCCCACTCTTGCTGTGGTCACTTTCCATGGCAATTATTACCAGCCCCCTGTTGCTATGGCCAGTTTCCATGGCAACCATCCCCAGCCCCTTGTTACTATGCCAGGTTCCATGGCAACCATCACCAGCCCCCCGTTGCTATGGTCAGTTTCCATGGCAACCATCCCCAGCCCCCAGTTGCCATAGTCACTTTCCATGGCAACCATTCCCAGCCCCTTGTTCCTATGGTCTGTTTCCATGGTAACCATCCCCAGCCCCCTATTGCTATGGTCAGTTTCCAAGGAAAACATCACCAGCCCCCTGGTGCTATGCTCAGTTTCCATGGCAACCATCCCCAGCACCCTGTTGCTATGGTCAGTTTCCATAGCAACCATCCCCCCCCGTTGCTATGGTCAGTTTCCATCGCAACCATCACCAGCCCGCCTGTTGCTATGGTCAGTTTCCATGGCAAGCATCTCCAGACCCCTGTTGCTATGATGAGTTCCCATGGCAACCATCTCTAGACTCCTGTTGCTATGATTAGTTTCCATGGCAACCATCACCAGGCCCCTGTTGATATGGTCAGTTTCCACGGCGAGCCTCACCAGCCGCCCGTTGCTATGGTCAGTTTTCATAGCAACCATCAACACCCCCCAGTTGCTATGATTAATTTCCATGGCAACCACCCCAGCCCCCTCTTTTTGTGATCACTTTCCATGGCAACCATCACCAGCCCACCGTTGCTATGGTCGGTTTCCATGGCAGCCATCCCCAGCCCCTTGTTTCGATGGTCGGTTTCCATGGCAACCATCCCAGACCCCTCTTTTTGTGGTCAGTTTCTATGGCAACCATCACCAGCCCGCCGTTGCTATGGTCAGTTTTCATACCAATCATCCCCACCCCCCTGCTGCTAAGCTCAGTTTCCATGGCAACCATCCCCAGCACCCTGTTGCTGTGGTCGCTTTCCATGGCTACCATCACCAGACCCCTGTTGCTATGGTCAGTTTCCATGGCAACCATCACCAGCCCCCTGTTGCTATGGTCAGTTCCCAAGGAAAACATCACTAGGCCCCTCTTGCTATGGTCAGTTTCCAAGGCAACTATCCCCAGCTGCCTGTTGCTATGATTAGTTTCCACGGCAACCATCACCAGCCCCCTGTTGGTATGGTCCGTTTCCATGGCAACCATCAACACACCCCAGTTGCTATGATCAATTTACATGGCAACAACCCCCAGCCCACTCTTGCTGTGGTCAGCTTCCACGGCAATTATTACCAGCCCCCTGTTGCTATGGCCAGTTTCCATGGCAACCATCCCCAGCCCCTTGTTACTATGCCAGGTTCCATGGCAACCATCACCAGCCCCCCGTTGCTATGGTCAGTTTCCATGGCAACCATCCCCAGCCCCCAGTTGCCATAGTCACTTTCCATGGCAACCATTCCCAGCCCCTTGTTCCTATGGTCCGTTTCCATGGTAACCATCCCCAGCCCCCTATTGCTATGGTCAGTTTCCAAGGAAAACATCACCAGCCCCCTGGTGCTATGCTCAGTTTCCATGGCAACCATCCCCAGCACCCTGTTGCTATGGTCAGTTTCCATAGCAACCATCCCCCCCCGTTGGTATGGTCAGTTTCCATCGCAACCATCACCAGCCCGCCTGTTGCTATGGTCAGTTTCCATGGCAAGCATCTCCAGACCCCTGTTGCTATGATGAGTTCCCATGGCAACCATCTCTAGACTCCTGTTGCTATGATTAGTTTCCATGGCAACCATCACCAGGCCCCTGTTGATATGGTCAGTTTCCACGGCGAGCCTCACCAGCCGCCCGTTGCTATGGTCAGTTTTCATAGCAACCATCAACACCCCCCAGTTGCTATGATTAATTTCCATGGCAACCACCCCAGCCCCCTCTTTTTGTGATCACTTTCCATGGCAACCATCACCAGCCCACCGTTGCTATGGTCGGTTTCCATGGCAGCCATCCCCAGCCCCTTGTTTCGATGGTCGGTTTCCATGGCAACCATCCCAGACCCCTCTTTTTGTGGTCAGTTTCTATGGCAACCATCACCAGCCCGCCGTTGCTATGGTCAGTTTTCATACCAATCATCCCCACCCCCCTGCTGCTAAGCTCAGTTTCCATGGCAACCATCCCCAGCACCCTGTTGCTGTGGTCGCTTTCCATGGCTACCATCACCAGACCCCTGTTGCTATGGTCAGTTTCCATGGCAACCATCACCAGCCCCCTGTTGCTATGGTCAGTTCCCAAGGAAAACATCACTAGGCCCCTCTTGCTATGGTCAGTTTCCAAGGCAACTATCCCCAGCTGCCTGTTGCTATGATTAGTTTCCACGGCAACCATCACCAGCCCCCTGTTGGTATGGTCCGTTTCCATGGCAACCATCAACACACCCCAGTTGCTATGATCAATTTACATGGCAACAACCCCCAGCCCACTCTTGCTGTGGTCAGCTTCCACGGCAATTATTACCAGCCCCCTGTTGCTATGGCCAGTTTCCATGGCAACCATCCCCAGCCCCTTGTTACTATGCCAGGTTCCATGGCAACCATCACCAGCCCCCCGTTGCTATGGTCAGTTTCCATGGCAACCATCCCCAGCCCCCAGTTGCCATAGTCACTTTCCATGGCAACCATTCCCAGCCCCTTGTTCCTATGGTCCGTTTCCATGGTAACCATCCCCAGCCCCCTATTGCTATGGTCAGTTTCCAAGGAAAACATCACCAGCCCCCTGGTGCTATGCTCAGTTTCCATGGCAACCATCCCCAGCACCCTGTTGCTCTGGTCAGTTTCCATAGCAACCATCCCCCCCCGTTGCTATGGTCAGTTTCCATCGCAACCATCACCAGCCCGCCTGTTGCTATGGTCAGTTTCCATGGCAAGCATCTCCAGACCCCTGTTGCTATGATGAGTTCCCATGGCAACCATCTCTAGACTCCTGTTGCTATGATTAGTTTCCATGGCAACCATCACCAGACCCCTGTTGATATGGTCAGTTTCCACGGCGAGCCTCACCAGCCGCCCGTTGCTATGGTCAGTTTTCATAGCAACCATCAACACCCCCCAGTTGCTATGATTAATTTCCATGGCAACCACCCCAGCCCACTCTTGCTGTGGTCACTTTCCATGGCAATTATTACCAGCCCCCTGTTGCTATGGCCAGTTTCCATGGCAACCATCCCCAGCCCCTTGTTACTATGCCAGGTTCCATGGCAACCATCACCAGCCCCCCGTTGCTATGGTCAGTTTCCATGGCAACCATCCCCAGCCCCCAGTTGCCATAGTCACTTTCCATGGCAACCATTCCCAGCCCCTTGTTCCTATGGTCCGTTTCCATGGTAACCATCCCCAGCCCCCTATTGCTATGGTCAGTTTCCAAGGAAAACATCACCAGCCCCCTGGTGCTATGCTCAGTTTCCATGGCAACCATCCCCAGCACCCTGTTGCTATGGTCAGTTTCCATAGCAACCATCCCCCCCCGTTGCTATGGTCAGTTTCCATCGCAACCATCACCAGCCCGCCTGTTGCTATGGTCAGTTTCCATGGCAAGCATCTCCAGACCCCTGTTGCTATGATGAGTTCCCATGGCAACCATCTCTAGACTCCTGTTGCTATGATTAGTTTCCATGGCAACCATCACCAGGCCCCTGTTGATATGGTCAGTTTCCACGGCGAGCCTCACCAGCCGCCCGTTGCTATGGTCAGTTTTCATAGCAACCATCAACACCCCCCAGTTGCTATGATTAATTTCCATGGCAACCACCCCAGCCCCCTCTTTTTGTGATCACTTTCCATGGCAACCATCACCAGCCCACCGTTGCTATGGTCGGTTTCCATGGCAGCCATCCCCAGCCCCTTGTTTCGATGGTCGGTTTCCATGGCAACCATCCCAGACCCCTCTTTTTGTGGTCAGTTTCTATGGCAACCATCACCAGCCCGCCGTTGCTATGGTCAGTTTTCATACCAATCATCCCCACCCCCCTGCTGCTAAGCTCAGTTTCCATGGCAACCATCCCCAGCACCCTGTTGCTGTGGTCGCTTTCCATGGCTACCATCACCAGACCCCTGTTGCTATGGTCAGTTTCCATGGCAACCATCACCAGCCCCCTGTTGCTATGGTCAGTTCCCAAGGAAAACATCACTAGGCCCCTCTTGCTATGGTCAGTTTCCAAGGCAACTATCCCCAGCTGCCTGTTGCTATGATTAGTTTCCACGGCAACCATCACCAGCCCCCTGTTGGTATGGTCCGTTTCCATGGCAACCATCAACACACCCCAGTTGCTATGATCAATTTACATGGCAACAACCCCCAGCCCACTCTTGCTGTGGTCAGCTTCCACGGCAATTATTACCAGCCCCCTGTTGCTATGGCCAGTTTCCATGGCAACCATCCCCAGCCCCTTGTTACTATGCCAGGTTCCATGGCAACCATCACCAGCCCCCCGTTGCTATGGTCAGTTTCCATGGCAACCATCCCCAGCCCCCAGTTGCCATAGTCACTTTCCATGGCAACCATTCCCAGCCCCTTGTTCCTATGGTCCGTTTCCATGGTAACCATCCCCAGCCCCCTATTGCTATGGTCAGTTTCCAAGGAAAACATCACCAGCCCCCTGGTGCTATGCTCAGTTTCCATGGCAACCATCCCCAGCACCCTGTTGCTATGTTCAGTTTCCATAGCAACCATCTCCCCCCGTTGCTATGGTCAGTTTCCATCGCAACCATCACCAGCCCGCCTGTTGCTATGGTCAGTTTCCATGGCAAGCATCTCCAGACCCCTGTTGCTATGATGAGTTCCCATGGCAACCATCTCTAGACTCCTGTTGCTATGATTAGTTTCCATGGCAACCATCACCAGGCCCCTGTTGATATGGTCAGTTTCCACGGCGAGCCTCACCAGCCGCCCGTTGCTATGGTCAGTTTTCATAGCAACCATCAACACCCCCCAGTTGCTATGATTAATTTCCATGGCAACCACCCCAGCCCACTCTTGCTGTGGTCACTTTCCATGGCAATTATTACCAGCCCCCTGTTGCTATGGCCAGTTTCCATGGCAACCATCCCCAGCCCCTTGTTACTATGCCAGGTTCCATGGCAACCATCACCAGCCCCCCGTTGCTATGGTCAGTTTCCATGGCAACCATCCCCAGCCCCCAGTTGCCATAGTCACTTTCCATGGCAACCATTCCCAGCCCCTTGTTCCTATGGTCCGTTTCCATGGTAACCATCCCCAGCCCCCTATTGCTATGGTCAGTTTCCAAGGAAAACATCACCAGCCCCCTGGTGCTATGCTCAGTTTCCATGGCAACCATCCCCAGCACCCTGTTGCTATGGTCAGTTTCCATAGCAACCATCCCCCCCCGTTGCTATGGTCAGTTTCCATCGCAACCATCACCAGCCCGCCTGTTGCTATGGTCAGTTTCCATGGCAAGCATCTCCAGACCCCTGTTGCTATGATGAGTTCCCATGGCAACCATCTCTAGACTCCTGTTGCTATGATTAGTTTCCATGGCAACCATCACCAGGCCCCTGTTGATATGGTCAGTTTCCACGGCGAGCCTCACCAGCCGCCCGTTGCTATGGTCAGTTTTCATAGCAACCATCAACACCCCCCAGTTGCTATGATTAATTTCCATGGCAACCACCCCAGCCCCCTCTTTTTGTGATCACTTTCCATGGCAACCATCACCAGCCCGCCGTTGCTATGGTCAGTTTTCATACCAATCATCCCCACCCCCCTGCTGCTAAGCTCAGTTTCCATGGCAACCATCCCCAGCACCCTGTTGCTGTGGTCGCTTTCCATGGCTACCATCACCAGACCCCTGTTGCTATGGTCAGTTTCCATGGCAACCATCACCAGCCCCCTGTTGCTATGGTCAGTTCCCAAGGAAAACATCACTAGGCCCCTCTTGCTATGGTCAGTTTCCAAGGCAACTATCCCCAGCTGCCTGTTGCTATGATTAGTTTCCACGGCAACCATCACCAGCCCCCTGTTGGTATGGTCCGTTTCCATGGCAACCATCAACACACCCCAGTTGCTATGATCAATTTACATGGCAACAACCCCCAGCCCACTCTTGCTGTGGTCAGTTTCCACGGCAATTATTACCAGCCCCCTGTTGCTATGGCCAGTTTCCATGGCAACCATCCCCAGCCCCTTGTTACTATGCCAGGTTCCATGGCAACCATCACCAGCCCCCCGTTGCTATGGTCAGTTTCCATGGCAACCATCCCCAGCCCCCAGTTGCCATAGTCACTTTCCATGGCAACCATTCCCAGCCCCTTGTTCCTATGGTCCGTTTCCATGGTAACCATCCCCAGCCCCCTATTGCTATGGTCAGTTTCCAAGGAAAACATCACCAGCCCCCTGGTGCTATGCTCAGTTTCCATGGCAACCATCCCCAGCACCCTGTTGCTATGGTCAGTTTCCATAGCAACCATCCCCCCCCGTTGCTATGGTCAGTTTCCATCGCAACCATCACCAGCCCGCCTGTTGCTATGGTCAGTTTCCATGGCAAGCATCTCCAGACCCCTGTTGCTATGATGAGTTCCCATGGCAACCATCTCTAGACTCCTGTTGCTATGATTAGTTTCCATGGCAACCATCACCAGGCCCCTGTTGATATGGTCAGTTTCCACGGCGAGCCTCACCAGCCGCCCGTTGCTATGGTCAGTTTTCATAGCAACCATCAACACCCCCCAGTTGCTATGATTAATTTCCATGGCAACCACCCCAGCCCCCTCTTTTTGTGATCACTTTCCATGGCAATTATTACCAGCCCCCTGTTGCTATGGCCAGTTTCCATTGCAACCATCCCCAGCCCCTTGTTACTATGCCAGGTTCCATGGCAACCATCACCAGCCCCCCTTTGCTATGGTCAGTTTCCATGGCAACCATCCCCAGCCCCCAGTTGCCATAGTCACTTTCCATGGCAAGCATTCCCAGCCCCTTGTTCCTATGGTCCGTTTCCATGGTAACCATCCCCAGCCCCCTATTGCTATGGTCAGTTTCCAAGGAAAACATCACCAGCCCCCTGGTGCTATGCTCAGTTTCCATGGCAACCATCCCCAGCACCCTGTTGCTATGGTCAGTTTCCATAGCAACCATCCCCCCCCGTTGCTATGGTCAGTTTCCATCGCAACCATCACCAGCCCGCCTGTTGCTATGGTCAGTTTCCATGGCAAGCATCTCCAGACCCCTGTTGCTATGATGAGTTCCCATGGCAACCATCTCTCGACTCCTGTTGCTATGATTAGTTTTCATGGCAACCATCACCAGACCCCTGTTGATATGGTCCGTTTCCACGGCGAGCCTCACCAGCCGCCCGTTGCTATGGTCAGTTTTCATAGCAACCATCAACACCCCCCAGTTGCTATGATTAATTTCCATGGCAACCACCCCAGCCCCCTCTTTTTGTGATCACTTTCCATGGCAACCATCACTAGCCCACCGTTGCTATGGTCGGTTTCCATGGCAGCCATCCCCAGCCCCTTGTTTCGATGGTCGGTTTCCATGGCAACCATCCCAGACCCCTCTTTTTGTGGTCAGTTTCTATGGCAACCATCACCAGCCCGCCGTTGCTATGGTCAGTTTTCATACCAATCATCCCCACCCCCCTGCTGCTAAGCTCAGTTTCCATGGCAACCATCCCCAGCACCCTGTTGCTGTGGTCGCTTTCCATGGCTACCATCACCAGACCCCTGTTGCTATGGTCAGTTTCCATGGCAACCATCACCAGCCCCCTGTTGCTATGGTCAGTTCCCAAGGAAAACATCACTAGGCCCCTCTTGCTATGGTCAGTTTCCAAGGCAACTATCCCCAGCTGCCTGTTGCTATGATTAGTTTCCACGGCAACCATCACCAGCCCCCTGTTGGTATGGTCCGTTTCCATGGCAACCATCAACACACCCCAGTTGCTATGATCAATTTACATGGCAACAACCCCCAGCCCACTCTTGCTGTGGTCACTTTCCATGGCAATTATTACCAGCCCCCTGTTGCTATGGCCAGTTTCCATGGCAACCATCCCCAGCCCCTTGTTACTATGCCAGGTTCCATGGCTACCATCACCAGACCCCTGTTGCTATGGTCAGTTTCCATGGCAACCATCACCAGCCCCCTGTTGCTATGGTCAGTTCCCAAGGAAAACATCACTAGGCCCCTCTTGCTATGGTCAGTTTCCAAGGCAACTATCCCCAGCTGCCTGTTGCTATGATTAGTTTCCACGGCAACCATCACCAGCCCCCTGTTGGTATGGTCCGTTTCCATGGCAACCATCAACACACCCCAGTTGCTATGATCAATTTACATGGCAACAACCCCCAGCCCACTCTTGCTGTGGTCAGCTTCCACGGCAATTATTACCAGCCCCCTGATGCTATGGCCAGTTTCCATGGCAACCATCCCCAGCCCCTTGTTACTATGCCAGGTTCCATGGCAACCATCACCAGCCCCCCGTTGCTATGGTCAGTTTCCATGGCAACCATCCCCAGCCCCCAGTTGCCATAGTCACTTTCCATGGCAACCATTCCCAGCCCCTTGTTCCTATGGTCCGTTTCCATGGTAACCATCCCCAGCCCCCTATTGCTATGGTCAGTTTCCAAGGAAAACATCACCAGCCCCCTGGTGCTATGCCCAGTTTCCATGGCAACCATCCCCAGCACCCTGTTGCTATGGTCAGTTTCCATGGTAACCACCCGCAGCCCACTGCTGCTATGGTCACTTTCCATGGCAACCATCCCCCGCCCCTTGTTGCTATGGTCAGTTTCCATGGCAGCCATCCCCAGCCCACTGTTGCTATGGTCAGTTTCCATGGCAACCATCCCCAGCTCCCGATTCTATGGTCGGTTTCCATGGCAACCATCCCCAGCCCCCTGTTGCTATGGTCCGTTTCCATGGCAACCATCGCCACCCCCCGTTGCTATTGTCGGTTTCCATGGTAACCATCACCAGCCCCTTCTTGCTATGGATAGTTTCCATACCAACCATCTCCAGCCTCTCGTTGCTATGGTCAGTTTCCATTGCAGCCATCCCCAGCCCCTAGTTTCTATGGTCGGTTTCCAAGGCAACCATCCCCAGTCCCCTGTTGCTATGGTTGCTTTCCATGGCAACCATCCCCAGCAGCCCGTTGCTATGGTCAGTTTTCATGGCACACATCACCAGCCCACAGTTGCTATGGTCAGTTTCCATAGCAACCATCACCAGCCCCGCGTTGCTATGGTCGGTTTCCATGGCAAGCATCCCAAGCTCCCCGTTGCTATGATCAGTTTCCATGGCAGCCATCCCTAGCCCCCTGTTGCTATGGTTGCTTTCCATGGCAACCATCCCCAGCCCCCCGTTGCTATGGTCGGTATACAAGGAAAACATCACCAGCCCCCTGTTGCTATGGTCAGTTTCCATGGCAACCATCCCCAGCTCCCCGTTGCTATGGTCAGTTTCCATCGCAGCCATACCCAGCCCATTGATTCTGTGGTCGGTTTCCATGGCAACCATCCCCAGCTCCCCATTCCTATGGTCCGTTTCCACGTCGACCACCATTAGTACCCCGTTGCCATGGTAAATCTCCATGGCAACCATCCCCAGCCCACTGATGCTATGGTCAGTTTCTATGGCAGACATCAAAAGCCCCTTGTTCCTATGGTCCGTTTCCTTGGCATCGATCCATAGCCCCCCGTTGCTATGGTCAGTTTCCATGGCAATCATCCCCAGCCCCCTGTTGTTATGGTCTGTTTCCGTGGCTACCATCACCAGCCCCCTGTTGCTATGATCGGTTACCATGGTAACCATCCCTAGCTCCCTGTTGCTATGGTCAGTTTTCCAGGAAAACATCACCAGCTCCCTGTTCCTATGGTCAGTTTTCAGAGCAACCATCACCTGCCCCCTGTTGATATGGTCTGTTTCCATGGCAACCATCCCCAGCAGCCCGTTGCTATGGTCAGTTTTCATGGCACACATCACCAGCCCACAGTTGCTATGGTCAGTTTCCATAGCAACCATCACCAGCCCCGCGTTGCTATGGTCGGTTTCCATGGCAAGCATCCCAAGCTCCCCGTTGCTATGATCAGTTTCCATGGCAGCCATCCCTAGCCCCCTCTTGCTATGGTCAGTTTCCAAGGAAAACATCACCAGCCCCTTCTTGCTATGGTCAGTTTCCATGGCAACCATCCCCAGCACCCTGTTGCTATGGTCAGATCCCAAGGACAACATCACTAGCCCCCTCTTGCTATTGTCAATTTCCATGGCAAACATCCCCAGCCCCCCGTTGCTGTGGTCAGTTTCCACGGCAACCATCACCAGCCCCCTCTTGCTATGGTCCGTTTCCATGGCAACCATCAACACCCCCCAGTTGCTATGATCAATTTACATGGCCACAACCCCCAGCCCCCTCTTGTGGTGGTCAGATTCCATGGCAATCATCCCCAGCCCCCTCTTGCTATGGTCAGTTTCCAAGGAAAACATCTCCAGCCCCCTGTTGCAATGGACAGTTTTCATATCAACCATCACCAGCCCCCCGTTGCTATGGTCAGTTTCCATGGCAACCATCCCCAGCCCCCCGTAGCTATGGTCAGTTTCCACGGCAGCCATCACCAGACCACTGATGCTCTGGTCAGCTTCCATGGCAACCATCCCCACCTCCCCGTTTCTATGGTCAGTTTCCACGTCGACCACCATTAGTACCCCGTTGCTATGGTAAACCTCCATGGTAACCATCCCCAGCCCACTGTTGCTATGGTCAGTTTGCATGGCAGCCATCAAAAGCCCCTTGTTCCTATGGTCAGTTTCCTTGGCAGCGATCCACAGCCCCCTGTTGCTATGGTCAGTTTCCATGGCAATCATCCCCAGCCCCCTGTTGTTATGGTCGGTTTCCGTGGCTACCATCACCAGCCCCCTCTTGCTATGATCGATTTCCATGGTAACCATCACCAGCCCCCTGTTGCTATGGTCAGTTTCCAAGGAAAACGTCTCCAGCCCCCTGTTGCTATGGTCAGTTTTCATGGCAACCATCCCCAGCCTCTTGTTGCTATGGTCGGTTTCCATGACAACCATCCCCAGCCTGCCTTTGCTATTGTCAGCTTTCATGGCAGACATCACCGGCATACTGTTGCTATGGCAAGTATCCATGGCAACCATCCCTAGCTCCCTGTTCCTATGGTCAGTTTTCCAGGAAAACTTCACCAGCCCCCTGTTGCTATGGTCAGTTTTCATAGCAACCATCCCCAGCACCCCATTGCTATGGTCAGTTTCCATGGCAAACATCACCAGCCCTCTTTGCTATGGTCAGTTTCCATGGCAGCCATCCCCAGCCCCCTCTTGCTATGGTCAGTTTCCAAGGAAAACGTCACCAGCCCCCAGTTGCTATGGTCAATTTCCACGGCAACAATCAGCAGCCACCTGTTGCTGTGGTCACTTCCCAATGAAAACATCACTAGCCCCCTCTTGCTATGGTCAGTTTCCATGGCAACCATCCCCAGCCGCCTGTTGCTATGATTAATTTCCACGGCAACCATCACCAGCCCCCTGTTGATACGGTCCGTTTCCATGGCAAGCATCAACACCCCCCAGTTGCTATGATCAATTTACATGGCAACAATCCCCAGCCCACTCTTGCTATGGTCAGTTTCAAAGGAAAACATCTCCAGCCCCCTGATGCTATGGCCAGTTTCCATGGCAACCATTCCCAGCCCCTTCTTACTATGCCAGGTTCCATGGCAACCATCACCAGCCCCCCGTTGCTATGGTCAGTTTCCATGGCTACCATCCCCAGCCCCCAGTTGCCATAGTCACTTTCCATGGCAACCATTCCCAGCCCCTTGTTCCTATGGTCAGTTTCCATGGCAACCATCCCCACCTGCCTGTTGCTATGGTCCGTTTCCAAGGAAAACATCACCAGCTCCCTGCTGCTATGCTCGATTTCCATGGCAGCCATCACCAGCCCCATGTTGCTATGGTCAGTTTCCACGACAATCATCACCAGACACCTGTTGCTATGGTCAGTTTCCATAGCAATCATCCCCACCCCCCAGATGCTATAGTCAGTTTCCATGGCAACCATCACCATTCCCCGTTGCTATGGTCAGTTTCCATGGTAACCATCCGCAGCCCACTGTTGCTATGGTCACTTTCCATGGCAAGCATCCCCCGCCCCTTGTTGCTATGATCAGTTTCCATGGCAGCCATCCCCAGCCCCCTGTTGCTATGGTCACTTTCCATGGCAACCATCGCCACCCCCCGTTTCTATGGTCGGTTTCCATGGAAACCATCCCCAGCCCCCTGTTGCTATGGTCGGTTTTCATGGCAACCATCCCCAGCCCGCCGTTGCTATGGTCGGTTTTCACGTCAGTCATCACCAGACCACTGTTGCTATGGTCAGTTTCCATGGCAACCATCCCCAGCTCCCCATTGCTATGGTCGGTTTCCATGGCAGCCATCACCAGCCCCATGTTGCTACGGTCGGTTTCCATGGCAACCATTCCCAGCTCCCCGTTCCTATGGTCAGTTTCCACGGCGACCACCATTAGTACCCCGTTGCTATGGTAAATCTCCATGGCAGCCATCCCCAGCCCACTGTTGCTATGGTCAATTTCCATGGCAGCCATCCCCAGCCCCCTCTTGTGGTGGTCAGATTCCATGGCAATCATCCCCAGCCCCCTCTTGCTATGGTCAGTTTCCAAGGAAAACATCTCCAGCCCCCTGTTGCAATGGACAGTTTTCATATCAACCATCACCAGCCCCCCGTTGCTATGGTCAGTTTCCATGGCAACCATCCCCAGCCCCCCGTAGCTATGGTCAGTTTCCACGGCAGCCATCACCAGACCACTGATGCTCTGGTCAGCTTCCATGGCAACCATCCCCACCTCCCCGTTTCTATGGTCAGTTTCCACGTCGACCACCATTAGTACCCCGTTGCTATGGTAAACCTCCATGGTAACCATCCCCAGCCCACTGTTGCTATGGTCAGTTTGCATGGCAGCCATCAAAAGCCCCTTGTTCCTATGGTCAGTTTCCTTGGCAGCGATCCACAGCCCCCTGTTGCTATGGTCAGTTTCCATGGCAATCATCCCCAGCCCCCTGTTGTTATGGTCGGTTTCCGTGGCTACCATCACCAGCCCCCTCTTGCTATGATCGATTTCCATGGTAACCATCACCAGCCCCCTGTTGCTATGGTCAGTTTCCAAGGAAAACGTCTCCAGCCCCCTGTTGCAATGGTCAGTTTTCATAGCAACCATCACCAGCCCCCTGATGCTATGGCCAGTTTCCATGGCAACCATTCCCAGCCCCTTCTTACTATGCCAGGTTCCATGGCAACCATCACCAGCCCCCCGTTGCTATGGTCAGTTTCCATGGCTACCATCCCCAGCCCCCAGTTGCCATAGTCACTTTCCATGGCAACCATTCCCAGCCCCTTGTTCCTATGGTCAGTTTCCATGGCAACCATCCCCACCTGCCTGTTGCTATGGTCCGTTTCCAAGGAAAACATCACCAGCTCCCTGCTGCTATGCTCGATTTCCATGGCAGCCATCACCAGCCCCATGTTGCTATGGTCAGTTTCCACGACAATCATCACCAGACACCTGTTGCTATGGTCAGTTTCCATAGCAATCATCCCCACCCCCCAGATGCTATAGTCAGTTTCCATGGCAACCATCACCATTCCCCGTTGCTATGGTCAGTTTCCATGGTAACCATCCGCAGCCCACTGTTGCTATGGTCACTTTCCATGGCAAGCATCCCCCGCCCCTTGTTGCTATGATCAGTTTCCATGGCAGCCATCCCCAGCCCCCTGTTGCTATGGTCACTTTCCATGGCAACCATCGCCACCCCCCGTTTCTATGGTCGGTTTCCATGGAAACCATCCCCAGCCCCCTGTTGCTATGGTCGGTTTTCATGGCAACCATCCCCAGCCCCCCGTTGCTATGGTCGGTTTTCATGTCAGTCATCACCAGACCACTGTTGCTATGGTCAGTTTCCATGGCAACCATCCCCAGCTCCCCATTGCTATGGTCGGTTTCCATGGCAGCCATCACCAGCCCCATGTTGCTACGGTCGGTTTCCATGGCAACCATTCCCAGCTCCCCGTTCCTATGGTCAGTTTCCACGGCGACCACCATTAGTACCCCGTTGCTATGGTAAATCTCCATGGCAGCCATCCCCAGCCCACTGTTGCTATGGTCAATTTCCATGGCAGCCATCCCCAGCCCACTGTTGCTATGGTCAATTTCCATGGCAACCATCACCCGCCCCCTCTTGCTATGGTCAGTTTCCAAGGAAAACATCTCCAGCCCCCTGTTGCAATGGACAGTTTTCATATCAAACATCACCAGCCCCCTGTTGCTATTGTCTGTTTCCATGGCAACCATCCCCAGCCCACTGTTGCTATGGTCAGTTTCCATGGCAGCCATCAAAAGCCCCTTGTTCCTATGGTCAGTTTCCTTGGCAGCGATCCTCAGCCCCCCGTTGCTATGGTCAGTTTCTATGGCAACCATCACCAGCCCCCAGTTGCTATGGTCAGTTTTCATGGCAATTATCACCAGCCCGCCAGTTGCTATGCTCAGTTTCCATGGCAACCATCCCCAGCACCCCGTTGCTATGGTCAGTTTCCATGGTAACCATCCGCAGCCCACTGTTGCTATGATCACTTTCCATGGCAACCATCCCCCGCCCCTTGTTGCTATGATCAGTTTCCATGGCAGCCATCCCCAGCCCCCTGTTGCTATCGCCAGTTTCCATGGCAACCATCCCCAGCTCCCGATTCTATGGTCGGTTTCCATGGCAACCATCCCCAGCCCCCTGTTGCTATGGTCCGTTTCCATGGCAACCATCCCCACCCCCCATTGCTATTCTCGGTTTCCATGTCTACCATCACCAGCCCCTCCTTGCTATGGATAGTTTCCATGGTAACCATCCCCAGCTTCTCGTTGCTATGGTCGGTTTCTATGACAACCATCCTCAGCCCACTGTTGCTATGGTCAGTATCCATGGCAACCATCAACACCCCCCAATTCCGATGGTCAGTTTACATGGCAGCCATCGCCAGCCCCCTGTTGGTATGGTCAGGTTCCATGGCTACCATCACCAGCCCCTTGTTACTATGTCAAGATCCATGGCAACCATCACCATTCCCCGTTGCTATAGTCAGTTTCCATGGTAACCATCCGCAGCCCACTGTTGCTATGGTCATTTTCCATGGCAACCATCCCCCGTCCCTTGTTGCTATGGTCAGTTTCCATGGCAGCCAACCCCAGACCACTGTTGCTATGGTCAATTTCCATGGCAAACATCACCAGCCCCCTGTTGCTATGATCAGTTTCCATAGCAACCATCCCCAGCTCCCGTCGCTATGGTCAGTTTCCGTGGCAACCATCCCCAGCCCCCTGTTGCTATGGTCAATTTCTATGGCTACCATCACAAAGCCCCTGTTGCAATGGTCAGTTTTCATAGCAACCACCCCCAGCCCCCTGTTGCTATGGTCAGTTTCCATGGCAACCATCCCCAGCCCACTGTTGCTATGGTCGGTTTTTATGGCAGCCATCACCAGCCCCATGTTGCTATGCTCAGTTTCCATGGCAACCACGCCCAGCGCCCTCTTGCTATGGTCAGTTTCTATGGCAACCATCACAAATCCCCTATTGCTATGGTCAGTTTCCATGGAAACCATCACCAGCCTCCTGTTGCTATGCTCAGTTTCCATGGCCACCATCTCCAGCCCCCCGTTGCTATGGTCGGTTTCCATGGCAACCATCCCCAGACCTTTTTTGCTATGGTCAGTTTCCATAGCAACCATCCCCAGCCCCCAGTTACTATGGTCTGTTTCCATGGCAACCACCCCCAGCCCCCTCTGGTTGGGGTCAGATTCCATGGCAATCATCCCCAGCCCCCCGTTGCTATGGTCAGTTTCCATGGACACCATCCCCAGCCCCCCTTGCTATGGTCAGTTTCCATGGCAATCATCACCAGACACCTGTTGCTAGGTCAGTTTACATCGCAACCATCACCAGCTTGCCGGTTGCCATGGTCAGTTTCCATGGCAACCATCCCCAGCCCTTTGTTGCTATGGTCAGTTTCCATAGCAACCATACCAGCCCCTATTACTATGGTCAGTTTCCATGGCAACCATCCCCAGCCCCCTGTTGGTATGGTCAGTATCCATGGCAGCGACCCCCAGCCCCAAGTTGCTATGGTCTGTTTCCATGGCAACTATCACCAGCCCCCAGTTGCTATGGTCTGTTTCCATGGCAACCATCAACGCCCCCAAGTTGCTATGATCAATTTCCATGGCAACCACCACCAGCCCCCTCTTGTTGTGGTCAGTTTCCATGGCAACAAACCCCATACCCCTGTTGCTATGGTCGGTTTCCATGGCAGCCATCCCCGGCGCCCCGTTGCTATGGTAAATTTCCATGGAAACCATCCCCAGCCCCCTGTTGCTATGGTCAGTATCCATGGCAGCGACCCCCAGCCCCAAGTTGCTATGGTCTGTTTCCATGGCAACTATCACCAGCCCCCAGTTGCTATGGTCTGTTTCCATGGCAACCATCAACGCCCCCAAGTTGCTATGATCAATTTCCATGGCAACCACCACCAGCCCCCTCTTGTTGTGGTCAGTTTCCATGGCAACAAACCCCATACCCCTGTTGCTATGGTCGGTTTCCATGGCAGCCATCCCCGGCCCCCCGTTGCTATGGTAAATTTCCATGGAAACCATCCCCAGCCCCCTGTTGCAATGGTCGGATTCCAGGGCAGCCATCACCAACCGCCAGTTGCTATGGTCAGTTTCCGTGGCAACCATCCCCAGCCCCCTGTTGCTGTGGTCAGTTTCTATGGCTACCATCTCCAGCCCCCTGTTGCAATGGTCGGATTCCAGGGCAGCCATCACCAGCCCCCAGTTGCTATGGTCAGTTTCCGTGGCAGCCATCACCAGCCCCCTGTTGCTATGGTCGGTTTCCAAGGAAAACGTCACCAGACCCCTGTTGCTATGGTCAGATTTCATGGCAACCATCCCCAGCCTCTTGTTGCTATGTCAGGTTCCATGGCAACCATCGCCAGCCCCCTGTTGCTATGGTCAGTTTCCACGGCAGCCATCCCCAGTGCCCTGTTGCAATGGTCGGTTTCCATGGCAACCATCACCAGCCCCCCGTGTCTATCGTCAGTTTCCATGGTAACCATCCGCAGCCCAATGTTGGTATGGTGAGTTTCCATGGCAACCATCCCCAGCCCTCCGTTGCTATGCTTAGTTTCCATGGCAGCCATCCCCAGCCCCTAGTTACTATGGTCAGTTTCCATGGCAACCATCCCCAGCCCCCCGTTGCTATGGTCGGTTTCCAAGGAAAACATCACCAGCACCCTGTTGCTATGCTCAGTTTCCATGGCAACCACGCCCAGCGCCCTCTTGCTATGGTCAGTTTCTATGGCAACCATCACAAATCCCCTATTGCTATGGTCAGTTTCCATGGAAACGATCACCAGCCTCCTGTTGCTATGATCAGTTTCCATGGCAACCATCACCAGCCCCCCGTTGCTGTGATCAATTTCCATGGCAACCATCAGCAGCCTCGTCTTGCTATGGTCAGTTTCCAAGGAAAACATTTCGAGTCCCCTGTTGCAATGGACAGTTTTTATAGCAACCACCACCAGCCCCCTGTTGCTATTGTCAGTTTTCATAGCAACCATCACCAGCCCCCTGTTGCTATGGTCAGTTTCCATGGCAACCATCCCCAGCCCCCCGTTGCTATGGTCAGTTTCCATCGCAGCCATCCCCAGCCCCTTGTTTCTGTGGTCGGTTTCCATGGCAACCATCCCCAGCCCCCCGTTCCTATGGTCAGTTTTTACAACGACCACAATTAGTACCCCGTTGCTACGGTAAATCTCCATGGAAATCATCCCCAGCCCACTGTTGCTATGATCAGTTTCCATGGCAACCATCCCCAGCCCCCCGTTGCTATGGTCAGTTTCCATCGCAGCCATCCCCAGCCCCTTGTTTCTGTGGTCGGTTTCCATGACAACCACCCCCACCCCCTGTTGCTATGGTCAGTTTCCACAGCAATCATCACCAGACAGCTGTTGCTATGGTCAGTTTCCATTGCAACCATCAGAAGCCCGCCTGTTGCTATGGTCAGTTTCCATCCCAACCATCACCAGCCCGCCTTTTGCTATGGTCAGTTTCCATAGCAACCATCCCCAGCCCCTTGTTGCTATGGTCAGTTTCTATGGCTACCATCACCAGCCCCCCGTTACTATGGTCGGTTTCCATGGACACCATCCCCAGCCCCCCGTTGCTATGGTCAGTTTCCATGGCAATCATCACCAGACACCTGTTGCTATGGTCAGTTTCCATAGTAACCATCCCCCCGCCCGTTGCTATGGTCAGTTTCCATGGCAACCATCAACACCCCGCAGTTGCTACGGCCTGTTTCCATGGACACCATCCCCAGCCCCCCCTGGCTATGGTCGGTTTCCCTGACAACCGCCCCCAGCCCCCCGTTGCAATAGTCAGTTTTCATGGCAGACATCACCAGCCCACTGTTGCTATGGTCGGTTTCCATGGCAACCATCCCCAGCCCCTTGTTGCTATGGTCAGTTTCTATGGCTACCATCACCAGCCCTCCGTTACTATGGTCGGTTTCCATGGCAGCCATCTCCAGCCCCCTCTTGCTACGGTCAGTTTCCAAGGAAAACATCACTACCCCCTGTTTCTATGTTCAGTTCTCATGGCAGCCATCCCCAGTCCCCTGTTGCTATGGTCGGTTTCCAAGGAAAACGTCACCAGACCCCTGTTGCTATAGTCAGTTTTCATGGTAACCATCACCAGCCTCTTGTTGCTCTGTCAGGTTCCATGGCAACCATCCCCAGCCCCCCGCTACTATGGTCGGTTTCCATTACAGCCATCACCAGCCCCATGTTGCTATGGTCAGTTTCCATGGCAACAATCCCTAGCCCCGCGTTGGTATGGTCGGTTTCCATGGCAAGCATCCCTAGCGCCCTGTTGCTATGATCAGTTTCTATGGCAGCCATCCCCAGCCCCCTGTTGGCATGGTCAGTTTCCAGGCAAAACGTCACCAGACGCCTGTTGCTATGGTCAGTTTCCACGGCAGCCATCCCCAGCACCCTGTTGCAATGGTCGGTTTCCATGGCAACCATCACCAGACCCCCGTTGCTGTGGTCAGTATCCATGGCAGCGACCCCCAGACCCCTGTTGCTATGGTCAGTTTCCATAGCAACTATCACCAGCCCCCTGTTGCTATGGTCAGTTTCCATGGACACCTTCCCCAGCCCCCTGTTGCTATGGTCACATTCCATGGCAAACATCACCAGCCCACTGGTGCTATGGTCGGTTTCCCTGGCAGCCATCCCCAGCCCCATGTTGCTATGGTCAGTTCCCACGGCAATCATCACCAGACACCTGTTGCTATGGTCAGTTTCCATCGCAACTATCACGAGCCCGCCAGTTGCTATGGTCAGTTTCCATGGCAACCATCACCAGCTCCCTTTGCTATGGTCGGTTTCCATTGCAACCATCACCAGCCCCATGTTGCTATGGTCGGTTTCCATGGCGACCACAATTTGCCCACCGTTGCTATGGTCCGTTTAGATAGCAACCATCCCCAGACCCCCGTCGGTATGGTCGGTTTCCATGATAACCATCCTCAGACCCCCTGTTGCTATGGTCACTTTCCATGGCAACCACCAAAACCCCGCAGTTGCTACGGCCTGTTTCCATGGCAACCATCCCTAGCTCTCTGCTGCTATGATCAGTTTCCATGGCAACCATCACCAGCCCCCTGTTGCTATGGCCAGATTTCATAGCAGCCATCCCCAGTCCCCTGTTGCTATGATCGGTTTCCATGGCAACCATCCCCAGCCCCCTGTTGCTATGGTGTGTTTCCATGGCAGCCATCCCCAGCCCCTTGTTCCTATGGTCAGTTTCCATGGCAACCATCCCTAGCCCTGCGTTGGTATGGTCGGTTTCCATGGCAAGCATCCCAAGCTCCCCGTTGCTATGGTCAGTTTTCATGGCAACCATCCCCAGCTCCCCATTGCCATGGTCGGTTTCCATGGCAGCCATCACCAGCCCCATGTTGCTACGGTCGGTTTCCATGGCAACCATTCCCGGCCCCCTGTTTCTATGGTCAGTTTCCATGGCAACCATCAACACCCCCCAGTGGCTATGATCAATTTCCATAGCAACAACCCCCAGCCCCCTGTTGCGATGGTCGGTATCCATTGCAGCCATCCCCATCCCCTGTTGCTATGGTCAATTACTATGGCAACCATCACCAGCCCACTGTTGCTATGGTCAGTTTCCATAGCAACCATCCCCAGCCCCCGGTTGCCATGGTCGCTTTCCATGGCAACCATCCCCAGCACCTTGTTGCTATGGTCTGTTTCCATGGAAGCCGTCCCCAGACCATTATTGCTATGGTCAGCTTCCATGGCAACCATCACCTGCCCCCTCTTGCTGTTGTCAGTTTCCATGGCAACCATCCCCAGCTCCCGTTGCTATGGTCAGTTTCCATGGCAACCATCACCAGCCCCTTGTTGCTGTGGTCAGTTTCCGTGGCAACCATCCCCAGCCCCTTGTTGCTGTGGTCAGTTTCCATGGCAACCATCCCCAGCCTCCCGTTGCTATGTCAGGTTTCCATGGCAACCATACCAAGCTCCCCGTTGCTATGATCAGTTTCCATGGCAACCATCCCCAGCCCCCTCTTGCTATGGTCAGTTTCCAAGGAAAACATCTCCAGCCCCCTGTTGCTATTGTCAGTTTCCACGGCAGCCATCCCCAACCCCCTGTTGGCATGGTCAGTTTCCAAGGAAAACGTCTCCAGCCTCTTGTTGCTATGGTCGGTTTCCATGACAACCATCCCCAGCCCCTCGTTGCTGTGGTCAGCTTTCATGGCAGACATCACCAGCATACTGTTGCTATGGTCAGTATCCATGGCAACCATCCCTAGCTCCCTGTTGCTATGGTCAGTTTCCAAGGAAAACATCACCGGCCCCCTGTTGCTATGTGTGAGAGTCTGTCCGAAACTTCCCTCATTTTTTGCCTCTCGATCGTCATGAAAGCCAAGACCACCGGAGAAAGGGAAAGATCCTGTTCTGAAAATCCAGGTCTGTCTGGTCCACCAAGCCAGATTATTGCCTACGGGTGTGTTTGCTCAACTCATGGAACACTGCACCCAAGAAGGGGCAGTGTGCTCTCCTTCGCCTGCATCACCTAGCAACGCTAGTGCTGGAATTTCTCCACCCTTCTGACTTGGCTGGACTTTCTCTCTGGAATGACCTTCCTGGAGGTCGCCACAAAAGGACCCTCCACTCACCGTACATCAACCACCGTGACAGATGGACTGAGATGGGAGAAGGTTCTCCCCTCAAGGACTGAGACGTGCGACCCCTACATGGAAAAGCTCCCCTCTTTTGCCAAAAGGACTAAGACTGAAATCCCCACCGTAGGGTGAAGGAAGGCGTGTGTGGGGACCGGAGCAAGTTTTGCAAGCGACCACTGGACCGAGAAGACAATGGTTCCTGCCTACGACATCTGCTGCTGACAACGCCTGCTCCTGATGGACTACTGATGGACTCCTTGTACCCTTTATCAATAGACTATTTTGAAATGGGTCCCCTTCCCCCTTTTCAAAAGGACTATAAAAAAGGTTAGACCTGACTGATACCTTTGAGATCTCCCCTGACGTGAAGACGACAGGCCTCTTCGTCGACCGGACTTCGAGGGACTTTGTCATCCGCACGTCTGGTAGCTATATACCTCCTTGCCCTCTCTCTCTCTTCTTTTTCTTTTCCTTATTCTTTTCCCTTTCTTCTTTCCCCCTTTCTCTAACACATCTTTGCTATGGCTATTTAATAAAAGTACATGTATTTTGATTTTACTGCAAATCCCCTTGTCGTGTCAGTTTTTGCACCCTGAGATCAGTGAAAAAAGAACCTCCACGAATCACGTCCTTAGGACGGATCGTGTCAGCAAGTCACGGGCTGTGCCAAGTTCTGCGTGGAGAACGATCACGTGTGACTCGTTTGCCTCTGGTACACTCTCCTTTTAGTGTTGTTATTACCGTTTGTGTTCTTTTTTCACTGCTCTTTCTAGTAAATTGTTCTTATCTCAACCCGTGATCTTTACCTATTTGTGCTCTTCTCTCCATCCTGCCACAGGGAAAGTGGTGGGGAAGTCAGTGAGGGGCACGTGCTCTGAGGGGTATCAGTGTGAGCACTCAACTAGGGAATACCATTCCTACACTGCAACAATGTGGAAAACTCAGTTTCCTAAGGTACTTTCCTTGGCTAGTCCTACAGGAAAATCAGCCTGCTGAAAAGCAACTGCTGTCATTGAACTGAAAGCCATTCTAGGTGACACCTGTTTTAAAGCACAGATTTAATAAAGTTACACAAGCAGCAAAAATTAAATATTGCCAAATCGTCTTTATAATAATATTTTAAATTATTTTAAAATCCAAGATGGGAGAAACTCCTGTGAATTTTTCCAATGCCACAGTGGCAAATAATACAAAGAATGTAAAGCAAATTACAACTGAATATTTTCAGCCCCTAAAAAAAAGTTAAGCAAAACAGCAGAAAGAGCTACATTTCAGCTGCATTTCCAAAGCAGATGGTTGATTTTAATGCTTAAGGCTACAGAAGGGGAAATGAGAGAATCTGTGTGTTGAAAAAAAAAAAAACAAACCATAATGGAACTGTGCACATGCATTCTGCTCCTCCTTGAAACGGGAATTGTCATATTCAAAATATCACTGAAAGTTGAGGCCAAAATTTCAAGCGACTTGATGTCAATCAGCTGTGTTGAATCTTTCAAGAGGGCATTGCTGGTCTGGCTTCACAGGCACCTGAATGAATTATGAACAGAAAATCTGTGTGTTCCAAATTATACTTTCTTGGATAAGTCAGATTTTCCAAAGATTCAACAAACAGGTTTGGGTTTGGTTTATTTTCTCCCTCTAAAAAGAGCTAAAAGAGTTCATGCACTCGCTTAGTCAGGTCAAGGTCCTGAAGGGTCACTCAGCCAGTATTGAGGTCACAGACAGTGGATTCCAGAAAGATGTCCTTGATTTTCAGACTTTTCACAGACAAAATACCAAGAAAGAAAAAATTGAAATCAATTGAATTCAGACTGCTTTGCTCTCCATGAAACCACAAACCCACACTCTACCCTTCTCATCAATACAAACACAGAAACACTGGCAGCCTTGGTTGGCAGAAGATGGAAAACTGTCATTTCCAGACACTCACTGAGAGCAGGCAATGTGAAAGCCCCGCCCTGGGTTTCACAGCCACTCCCCTCCTGTGCCCATCCCTTCAGGGCAGGCCCAGCATCAGGACGAGCTGTGGGAAGAGCTGGTGACAGTGGCAGGTCCCTCTGCCCAGGGCAGAAGGCACAGCACCTCTGCTCCTGGCTGGAACAGGGGCTGTTTGCCCAGCTAGACCTGGTGTCCCAAAAAGAGGAGGGGCCCTGGCCCCAGGGCTCTCCCCAGCCCTGCAAGAGGCCAAGCCACCAGCAGCTCTAGCAGGGCTCTTGCAACTCTTTACTCAAGGAAAAGGAAATCAATTGGTATTTCCCTCACACACTCCCTAGACACTGGTTTCTCTCCCTCCTAATGCCCTTCCCCTTCCCCTTGTGCCCCCCGTGGGTGACACTCCTGTGCTGGGGGCACAGCCAAGGGCCCCTGCAGTCGAGGGCCATGGCAGCAGTGCTGCCTCTTCCACAGGAAATCCTGCTGCAGCTGCCACACCTGCAGCATATCAGATGCCAAAGGCAGAGCGGGCAGCAGGAGCATCTGCTCTCTCACAGGACCATGCCCTCAATCTTCCTATCCAAACATCTGGATACACAGTGACTCCACAGCCCGAGGTAATCCAATCGGGGACACTCCCCTCTGATGTTCCAGCCCAGAAGGTAGAACTAATTTCAGTCACCCGAGCTTTGGAACTGAGTAGAGCAAAATGAGTTAACATTTGAACTGATTCATTATACACTTTTGGAGTGCTACGGGTACATGGGATTTCTGGAAAGAAAGGGACCTTTTGACCTCTCAAGGCACATCAATCAAAAATGGAAAAGAAATCTTGGACACACTTGAAAGTATCCAGAAACCAGAGGAAGTTGCCATCAGGCAGTGCAGAGCACACCAAGTGGATAGGACCAAATTTGAATTGGGGAAACATTTAGCCAACGAGGCTGCAGAAAAAGACATGTTAGAAAACAAAGCTTTATCTTTAATACCCTTGCCAGAGATACCTCTCCCAGTAGAAAAAACAGAGTATAATGCTAGGGACTGTCAATTAAGTGAAACTGTAGAAGCGTGATTTGATCCACAAGGCTAGGCACTTATCCCAGCTGGGCAAAGAGTAGTCCCAGAATCACTCCTCTGCGAAAAAATGGATTGCAAACACAAAGCTACTCATTGGAGTATTGAAAAACTCTTGAAACATTTGCAAAAATCTGTAATTGGGTCTGAAATGGCTCAGATTGTACAATCAAGACTCCAAAAGTGTATAGTTTGTAAAAGAGACAACTGTAGCACAGCTTGCAATGTAGTGCTAAGAGCCATAAAATCTGGAGATGTTCCAAGGGAATAATGCCTGATGGATTTCATTGAATTTCTCAGAAAATGGGGGTATCAATCCCTCCTACATCTGGTGGATACCTTTTCTGGGTGGCCAGAAGACTTCCCTTGTCATACCAACCAATCTAGGGAAGTGGCTAAAATACTGTTGAATCAAATAATACCTAGATTTGGGGTACCTTTGGGAATGTCATAGATAGAGGTTCCCACTTTCTTGCAGAAGGGGTACAAGAGGTTAGGAAAGCCTTGGGAATAGCTTGGGATCTTCATGCTCCTTACAGGCCCCAAGCTAGTGGCAAAGGAGAGAGAATGAATTACACAATCCAATTGAACTTGGGTAGAATACGTCAGGAAATCTCCTTGACATGGTTCCAAGCCTTACCCATGGCTCTGCTTTGAATCAGGATTCAGACATGGGGCACCAGCAAAATCTGGCCCTGTAAGCTGCTGTATGGTTGACCCTACCAAGTACCACACATTTCAGGAAACACACACATATAAGGAGAGGTTGATTTGAATAATTACCTCATTTCTCTCAGCAAAACTTTACAGGACTTACAGCGAGCAGTGGCGATCTCCAGACCAACAGGACTGGACATAGCAGTGAACAAGTTCCAACCAAGAGCTTGGGTGTACTTGAAAGGCTGGGGAAACTGCTCTGCTACAGCCAAAGCAGGACCTTCCCGAGTTCTGCAGACAATATTGCTGCATTGAAACAGACAGGGTAAAATTGGGGGTACACTGTGAGCAAGGGTGCTCACAGTGTACCGGAATCAAAAGAGCCAAAGCCTCTTAGCTCAAGAAAACATGTATTTGGGATTTGAAGAAATCCTTGTAAAAATCTTTGCACTTTGTAACATCAGCTGAGCCTGCCCCCAGCCTGGCTGATGGGACCCTGTCAGCAAAGGAAGTGCAGGAAGCCTGGAGAGGAGGCAGCGGTGCTTGAGGAGGCTCTGTGCCCTGCCAGCTCAGCACAGGACTGGGAATCCAACCACCTGACTCCTGCACTCCGTGGGAGCATTCCCTTCCTGGCCAGGCTGCGCTGAAGCCGTGCTGTGCCTGGCGCTGTCCCTGTCCCTGGCGCTGTGCGTGCCGCACGGACAGTCCCGTTTGTGGCTCCGCACTGCCCGAGGCTCTCCCCCCTCACACAGGGCCCCGCCCCGCCCCGGGCGCCCCCTGGCGGCTGCCCGGCCCCGCCCGCCCCGCGCAGGCGCGCTCCCTGCCCATGGCGCCGCCCAGCGGCAGCCGCCCCTCCCTGCAGGCCCGGGCCGGGCTCGGGCCCTGCTGCTCGTCCTGGCCCTCGGCTCCCTTCTTTCCAGAGAGAGGAAGGCTCCAAAGGAAGCGTTTCCAGCTGTGGCCCTCTGCTTTACTCTGTGGGGCCGAACGTCTCCCCTGAAGGTGGCCCTGGTGCGTCCATGAGTGCTGGTGCGGGAAAAGGCCCCTTCCTTCTGCCGCCAGCCGTCATCAGTGGCTCAAAAGCAGCACCCAGCTCTGGAAGGAGAAACAGCCCGTGGCACAGTGGTGCCATCCCTGCCCAGACGGGGCTTTCTGCCACAGCAGCAGCAGCAGCAGCAGGGCTTGCCTTGGCTTCACCTGGAAAGCCAGAAGCCTCTGTAAGTCAGCAGGTTGCCAGGCTGCATCAGCTCCTGATGGGGGTGAATCCTGCTAGCTCTGACCATTTCCAAAAGGTTATAAAGGCAGCAGTACAGACATACATGCAGAGCAACCAGCATCCCATAAATGTGTAAAACTGTGTGGGTTTTGTGGCATTCTTAGGGCTGTCATGCTGACGGTGCCTCCTGCACAGCTTGTGTGCCATGCCATTGCTGGGCCAGCCTTGTCCCCAAGCTGTCACCCCCAGACTCGTTCTCTGGCTGCTGTTGCATCTCAAAGCACGATTGCCCAATTGCTGAGTTCCAGCTCTCAGGCTGGAGCACCAACCCGTGCTGTTGCATGTGAACGAATGGTCTGTGTCCACTTCATTGTGCTGGCAGAAGCCACTTTTGCTGAGACATAGGACATAGAAAGTAGAGGAAAAAATCAGTTGGGAACTCTTGTATCAAAAATCAAGGTGACTGTGACATTGTGGAGAGGGAGAGAGAATGATGCATCTGACTCCACCTTATCAGAAAGCTAATTAATTACTTTGTTATAACATACTATATACATTGCATCTAAACTGAATCTGCCACACACTCACCCTTGCTCACAGCTGCACAGAACTGCATCCACTCTGATTCTCTCGTGACTGTCTCGTGACAGTCCCAACACACACATTCTCGTGGCCCTGATAGGCCAAGGGAACAAAACATCCTCACTTTGGGTAAACAATCTCCATATTGCATTCTACTTTGGCACAACACAGTCATAAGGATTGTCTTTTCTCTTTCTCTGATGTTCAGAAAATGTGAAACCCGGAAATATTCCTGGGAAGAATTGTGCCTTGCTTTTCTCTGTGAAGAGAATATGGCAACACTCTTGGGCTGGGCGCAGGCTGCTGGAGCTTTCTGTTGCTTTCCTTTGAGGAAACAGCAGTGTTTTGTGAATGGTGGGCAGAAAACGGTATGCCTGGCTCTGGGGAATGTTTTGTAAGCAGTGCATGTTTGAAACTATTCCCTGATCTCTAGCCTGGAGGAAATTAGGGTCACCCAGCAACATCTTAAAGCTTCAGGATTATGACACCAGTAAGGCACAAATGTGGGGTGTGCAGATCCACAGGCATTCCTCATCTAATCAGACATTTCTTGAGAATTGTCCTGACTTCCAGTGTGACATGGAGACGGAATTTGCAGCAGGACAATATGCAGCCTCCCAGCTGTCACATGTGGTGTCTGACCAGCTGCTCTCTCCACTCCACTTGCTGGGCTCATGCCAGAGGTGGTCCTGGGGCTGGGAAACACCTGGACTTGTGTAGAGCCCTTCCAAAATGCTGCCATGGCTGCAAGAGCAGGCAAACAGCAAAAGCCCAGATCTTTCTCCGTTCTTTTTAGTTTTTAACTGAGACCTGGTGGTTTTTCCAGGCACTTTCTGTTTGTGCTCAGGAAGGTATTTTTAGGAGGGAGGAAAAAAAATTGGTTTCAAGGGCAGAGGAGAGGAGGGGGAAGGAAGCTTCTGAACTTTGGAAAGCTTTGGTTGCTCTGTTTTCCTGAGCCTGCCTTGCTAAGGTGTGCCCACCAGCTGAGCTATTTGGTCTCTGCCTCATAACTCCCTTTTAGGTGGGACTTTCCCATTTTGGTGGTTTTCCTCCCCCCACCAGCTTCTACATTGTCCCACATTGGGATTTAAGGTTCTTTTCCTTCCTTCTGTGTGTCCATTGGAGTCAGATCCCTGTGACTGCCAGATGCATACTGCAGGGAAGCTGCCAGAAGTGAGGCACAGGCCCCAAAGGCTTCTTTGAGGTGCTGTAATTGTGCAGCAGCAGTGTGCTGTGTGTGCAGCAGGTTGGTTACTTGGCTTTTTCCCCCCACTTAGGTGTCATTCTTCCTTCAGCAAGCCCTACAGTTTGCTGGTTGATGTTAGCCATGCAGCAAATGGGTGGGAATGACAGGCATTCCAGCTGAGTGAACTCTCCAGGATATTAGCAAAGCACAATTTCATCCACAGCATATAAGCAAATGTTCTTGGTTTTAATCAGAAGCACTGCTGGGCAAAAGGGCACATTGCCTTTGGCTTCCTCACATGCTGGCTCTTTCTGAGTGTTCAGCTTGGCATACAGGGTGAATGGGCTTGGTGCCTGTTCTGTGTTACTCTGGGATCCTTTGAGCTGTGGGTTATGGATTGCAAGGGGGTTTTGTGCTGCTTTGGGGCAGAGGAGAACTTTCTGGGCTTTTCTGTTGTGTTAGCTGTAGGGAAGGTTTGGTTGCCTTGCATGAACTCACAGAGCAAGCCAGAGCAGCTGCTATTGTGATGTCAGCAGAGGGCTGCCACGTCACAGCATTGTCACCAGGAGGTTTTCCTGGTGCCCACAAGGCCTCAGCGTCCAGAGCAGCTCTTGGCGTGCTCCTTGCAGGAGGATCACCTCGTCTGAGCTGTTCTCAGATTACGGCCGGTGTTCCTTTTGTCTCTGTATTTTCTTGCACAGTCCTTGGACTGGTGCAAGTGTCCTGTTTTTACCCTTTTTACTTGCACAGTCTCAGGACTTGTGCAAGTGTCCTGTTTTACCCCTTTTTTACTTGCACAGTCTCAGGACTCGTGCAAGTGTCCTTTTTTTCCCCTTTTTACTTGCACAGTCTCAGGACTCATGCAAGTGTCCTGTTTTTCCCCTTTTTACTTGCACAGTCCCAGGACTTGTGCAAGTGGGGTTTTTTTCCATTTTTGTTTCCTGGCCTACGGACTCGAGCAGCCCTGCTCAAAGGATGGAGCGAGTCCGTAGAGCAGTCAGCAGCGCCTTTTCATTGGCGGCTTCTCGGAAAGCTTTTCTTCGTTTGGCTGGTAAATAGAAGTTTTTTTTTCCCTTTGGGGCAGCACGTTGGGACACAAATGGCATAAAGATGCCATATGTTTGGTAAAGCTCCTGTCAAGAGCTTCAGCTGGAGAAGGGGGTGTCTCTTGCCCAGCAGGGTGTAGGAACCTCCAAAATGCAGACTGGGAGAGCCTTGCATGCATCCTTCTAAAAACTGTGCAGGTCTCTGCAGAACTGAGGAAAAGCATCTTTGGATTGCATTCAATACTTAAAGGATGTGCCAGTCTAACTGGACCCCCTCTGTGTGCTCCAAGAGCCATTGGCTCTGCGCTGCAGGGCAAACTGCCGAGCACTTTGTGTGTGCTCCTGAAGCCCAGAGCTGGGCCTGTGCTGTGTCCCAACAGAACTGCAAGTGCTGAGAGGGGTTTGGTGGAAGCTTTTGTAGGGAATTGTTTACAGCAACTGTGTGGGACATGCTTCATGCAATTTACAAAACAAAAAAACAAGTCCAGGAAAGAGAGGAGAAAAAAGCTGCTTTAGCTGTAGGCTGGACAATGAGCTCCAATGTAGGCACTGCCTGCTAAGGAACAATTTGCATCTTCACGGCCAAGTTTCTAGTTCCTTAGTGGCAAAGCTGAGCAAAAGGTAGACACAGCCTAGGGTATTGGCCTGCAGTCTTGCTTGCTGTGTTAAAGAAGTGCTGCTCCTGGAGGGATGTTGTGAAAGGAGAATGCTTTCTGCTTGGGGGGACTTGTTCTGTGGGATTCCTCAGCACAAAGAGTTTTCTAACAGCACCTGGTTCATTTTCCCTTGCCCCCGGCAGCTCGCCTCAGAGGTGGAAGGAGTCCAGCGCGCGCTTCGGTGAGTGGGACGGGCACCCTTGACATTCCTGGTGTCTGAGGAGTGTGGAGAAAGCTGTGGGCTTGGCCTGTTGCAGTAGAGTGCCAGCCTGGCAAGCTGAAAGAAAGGCCACATCAGCGCCTGTATGAACACTACCAGAAGGATTCCATCCCTTTCCTCCTTTTCCACTGAAGAGGTTTTAACTAATGGAAGTCAAGCTTTGCAGGCAGGAGGCTGCATGCTGATTGTAGCCAGCCTGAAATATCTCCTGCAGAAACATGCACAATCCTGTCTAAACATTAGCCTTATCAGCCCTTTTTAATTGAGTTTTAATGCCTGAGCATCTCACTTTTACCCAAATTCATGACTTGTGCTTAGGACAGCTGGGAATAGAGCTCAGGAGAAATCAGGCTCTAAATGACAGGTTACTCCCTGTCCCTCACACTGCTGCCTGTCTGCAGAGCACCACAGCAGCAGCAGAACCTCCTCTGGCTCGCTCTCTTCCTCCAGAGGCTAAAGGGGACACAAAGGACAACAAACCTCCAGGCGTTGTCAGTCCAGGGCCTGAGCATCCTACAGCAATCAGTGGCAGCTTTGGTTGGTTGAGTGCAAAGCTTTGGGGCAGTGCAGAGCTGCAAGTTTCTGAGCAGACAGCCCTTGCCCTTTGAGGCTGAGGATGCTGTGGGCTGGAGTCCTGCCATGAGCTCGCACTTCAGCCCAGCCACTGACCCATGAGAAATGGCATCTGAAAATTGACATGCAGGCATCATTTTCCTGGCATTCTCACAGGGACTGTGAACTTCCCTTGGTGTCAGAGAAGCGGTAGCATGATGTCCTTTAGTGCTACTGGTGTGGAAGTCAGCCCCTCTGTGCACAGAGTCTGTGCAGGCTCCCTGCTGTCAGCAGAGAGAGGTCCCCAGGTGCAGTTCACAGCCTTGTGGGGTGCCGAGGAGCCGCTGTTGCCTGCAGGGACCCACCCCTCTCCACGCCCTGTCTAGGTAGCTACAGGCACTGCTTCCACTGCCTCCTTAACTTTGACATGACCCAAGTGTGTTGAAAAGACTCCTGAGCAGCTCTGCATGGCAGAGACAAAATCTGTCTGTGAAGGGCTGGAATGCAGTTCCTTTTGGCTGCTCTTGAAGGCCTGAAATCCTGAGGGGAAGCCAGTTGAGCAGAGCTGAGCAGAGAAATGTTCCCTGCTTCTATTCAGACACTTCCAGAGCAACTCCAGGGTTAGTTGGGACATAAACACCACATCAATACCACATAAACAGCCCCACACAACAGCTTTTGTCTTCAGGAGGGCTGCTGCTTGCTGCTTCTAGCAGCTCTCAGGAGCCAACTTCCCTGCTCCTGATTGCTTGTTTGTGCTTTTTCCCTGCCTATTCCTTGCAGGTCCCGCGAGGAGAGGATCTTGCCAGTCAGGACTCCTGGGCCCAGACAGGAAAGGCGGAGCGGCAGGAGAGCACGGACAGAGTGCACGGTGCCCAGGAGTTCAGGTGTGTGTTGAGCTTTCTCGCTTTCTCTGAGCAGGGGTGGGCATTGCTGGGCTTTAGGAGGCCCAGTGTCAAAGAACAAATTTGGCTTTCTCATTGTTGACTTGCTCAGCACAGATGAGGGAAGGCAGCCCAGGGCAGGTCTGGCTGCTGAGCAACCTAGAGCACAGCTGCTTTCTGGGACTCACTCCTTAAACCCTGACAAAAAGCATTCCTAACTAGACCAGAGTAAAAGCAAGGGAGGGTCAGGCTGGGCTTAAGGAGAGCACAGCATTGACCTGCAAAGGCAGTCATGCAGCAGAACAAGTGTCTCAGAGAGCTTGGGCAGATTCCAGCCCTAGACATTCCAAAGCCCCAGCTGGATGGGGCCTTGAGCAGCCTGTCCAGATGCTGACCCCAAGTGCTTGGAACTGAAGACTGGGCTAGAGGCTTCCTGGGATCTCTGCCAGCCTAACCATCCTTTGATAATTGGATTGGAAAATCGTCCCCACCTCCTGCCCAAGCTATGGCTTGCAGGCTCTTTCCTTGTTTCACTAGTGAAAGCAAGAGTAATTGTGGCAGTACTCATCTAGACTTAGCAAGCATGTCTTAGCCAAAGAAGAACTTTTACAAGTCCAGTATCCACTGTAATCAGAAAGGAGTGTAAGAGCTAGCAGGCAGGAAGCTGTTACGCTGAGAGTACCTGAGCTTTCTGGAAGTGTTCTGTGGCTTCTGGAAGCTTGTTTGACTTCCTCAGCGGTGACTCCTTCACCTGCAGGAACAACAAAGAGAGATGCTGGTCTAGGGAGGGAATTGCAGCATTCTCTTGAGGTGGAAGTAGAGGGCTGTTGGAAGCCCCTGAGACTGCCTTGTGTGGGACATGGTATGCAGTCCTGGTCTTGCAAGGAGACTGTGTTGCAATTAAAGGCTTGTTTGTCTGTCTGCTTGCCGTAGGTGGAAGGAGTTGGCTGCATTTGAGAGAAAGCGCCACTCCTCACTAGAGAGGGTGTCTGAAGTGGCAGCACCGACAGCGGAGGAATGGCAGCCTCAGAGGGATCTGCTGAAGGAAGCGGTTCCTCTGGCAGTGCCAAAGGTACGCTCACCTTGTTCCTAGGCAGCACTTGTGGGAGAGGGATTTGTCCTAGCAAGACTCCCCCGAATGCTGCTTCTGGCAGTAAGCCAAGACCGAGCCTGTGTTGTTGTTGTTGTTGTTCCTCTTGAAAAATGGTGCCCCCCCACTGCCAGGTTTTCCGCCGGCAGCGGCCAGCCCACAGGGGCCTGGAGAAGCTGCTGCAGGAGTTCTCCCGCCAAGGGCACACCCTGTCCCAGGTGTGCAGAGAGAAGGCGGTGCTGGCGCAAGAGAACGCTGCCCTGGAAGCCTGACTGGCAGCCACGGAGCGGGACCTGCGAGGCCTTTCAGAGCAGCTGGCAGAGGCCAGGTAAAGGCAGGGAGGAGACCCTGGGTGGGACATTACTGAAGGTCTGTAGTTACAAAGGTGGTGAGCATTATGCCAGGATTTACTGCCTGCTGTGTGCTCTCCAGATGTTTCTTGGGCAGAGAAGCAAAGAGATACAAGCAAAAAGGGAAGGATACTGTGATGTGAATATTACTTTTCTGCCAGCTCAAGCTCTCAAAGCTTTTTTTGGGTGCCTGCTTGGGACCCCTTGCACATTCCTGTGACTAGTGCAAAGCAAGCCAACTTGGCACTCAGTTGAGGACCAGGGACACTGTGCAGATGTTTGCTGAATCCAGAAGTTTCCCTCTGGTTTTGCTTTCTCCTTCAGTGCATCTGACCATCAATCTTTTCTTGCCAAGTTGTTTGACACGGGGTTTTTGGAATTCAAGGCTCTTAGATGTGAATGATGTGAGTAGGACGCTGATACTTCAGGTGAAGCTGGAGGGTCATGCTGAAAATCTTGAGAGCCTGCAGAGCTGACTCTTGTGAAGGATGGTGCAGAACCTAGAACTACTTACAAACAGCAGCAGCAGCAGAAGGGAAAGGTCTTGTGACTTCTTGACAGTGTCTGGGGATTCTTGCTGAGCACTGATTCTTAACCACTTGTCCAGTCACCTCTGTAACCTGTCAAGGATCTTTTTGGCTGATCCTTCTTCCTTTTTAAAGAGTGCCCAGATATTTGGGCACTGCTGGCTTAGTTAGCCAAAAATAAAGGTAGCAAGTGGTCTTGTTCATCCAATTCCAGTAATTTAATTGGCCGGATATCTGTCCCTCCTCCTAGAGAGTTCTTGTGCAGATAGAAACCTACTTCTGGTTTCCTACTCATGCTGCTAGAAGCCAGAGGTTTTGCTATATGGTTTGGTGAATTCCTTTAGTCCCTTTTACTTAGAGAGTGCCTGGCCAACAAAGTACCTATACGTCCACTATGAATGGCATGAAGCATTGAGGAGTCAGCCAGGAGAGCCCTGTTCTGTCCTGCACCTGCGGAGTGACTTGGAAGTGCTGATGAGATCAGGGCTGTGAGCAGAGGCTGGGCTTTTGTCCCTTTGCAGATACTTGGTGGGCACACCCGTGTGTGATAGGTCAGGCAACAGCAATTTCAGCTTTGGTTGCTGAGACCAAACTGAGCTGGGCTAGGTCATGAGGAAAGGCTGCCCAGTCACCTGGAGGGGCCTGCTTTGCTATGTAAAGTGGCAAGATAGTCCTGCTGTATCTGAGTTTCCATGCAAGCCATTTTGTGTACTAAGGTGTAGGGATCTTAAAGCACATCTTACTGGAGAAGCTGCCCCTGTGTGCCAGGAGCAATTGCTCTTCATCTTCACGCCTTGTAGGTCAGAGAAGGAGAGCCTGCAAAGCAGCCTGCTGGAGGCTGAGCAGCACATATGGGAGCTGGAGATGGCCAGGAGCCCTGTGGAAGCCCAAGTGCACAGGGGCAGGCAGGCCAAGGAGGCGATACTGGGTGAGAGCCTGGTGCGCTTTGTTTCTGCTGGTGGCCCTGCCCCGTGCAGTGGCTGCGAAGGCAGCTCTGTGCCCAGGGCTTCTGAGCAGTGAAGCAGCTGAGGGCAGGTCCCTCCTTGCCTGAAACTGGAAGGGCTTAAGGCCAGCAGATTGCTCTGCTTGTGGAGTGTCTGACTGCTGCCGTGTGTCATGTTTGCAGAGGATGTGAGGGGCCTTCGTTGTGAGCTGCTGGCTGTAAGAGCTCTCAGCCAGCAGCAATGTGAAGACATGGCTGAACAGCTCCGCTGGGCACAAGAACAGTGCTGCAAGGCTCTGAGACTCTGGCAATCTGCCCAGGAAGAGGAAAAAAGGAACCTCATGCAAAAACTGGCAAGAAACAAGAGGCCCCTGAAGATTTCAGGCAGGTTTGGTGGGCTGGGTCAGCAGAAGAGCAGCCTGAGTATGTGACATGGCCACAAGCATCTGCTGTAGGCCAGACGTTGCTGGGCCAGGCAGCAGGGGCCTTCAAGGGCTCATACTTGAAGGCCTGTGAAGAGCCAGAGGACAATGCTGGGACAGTATATGCAGCCACAGGTTGAGGATGGGCATCAGCCAAGTTCCCCAGGAGGCTGGGTGGTCGCCACCCAAAGCATGGCAGCGAAGGGGCAGGATCTTCCCCACAGCCTTGTGCCATGCAGCAGGCGGCTGCTGACCTTGCTGCCAACTGCAGTCCCAGCAACTGGGTTCCTTGCTTTCTGTCCTCCCATGGTGGACAGATGTCTTTGGGCCTGAATCATACGCAAGAGGCCCCGTGCTGCTGGTATTTCAGCTGGTGGCCTGCCTTGTGACTGGATCATGGAGGCGCTGGCCTCATCCTCATCCTGCAGTCCATGTGCAGCTCTTCCTTGATCAAAGGGCAGGGGGAATGTGAGCACAGAGCCTCTGAGAACAGGCAGAAATGCTGAGGAGAGAGGGGCTAGAAAACAGGCAGCCATGAGAGCAGGGAAGGAAGGTGGCATCTCCTTCCTTCCACCTGCTGACACTCCCTCTACATTTTGGGTTAGAACAGCATTGCTGGAGGGCACAAAGTCATGACTCGTGCACTTTCCAGGTGGGGGGGTTGTTGGAGGGATGAAGCTTCCATTTCTCTCTATGGGGAGCATTGCTTGGACTTCATCAGGAATTGTCTGTTCCCCTGATCAGGAGAGACAACTGGAAGAGCAGCATGTGGAGGCACGGAAGCAGCTGGAGGAACGGGCAAACTTCCTGGCAGAGGTAGAGAGGGAGCAGGAGAAAAGGCTGCTTGAGATGAAGGGGGAAATTGGCATCATGCAAGCTGAAGAAGAAAAGCTACTAAGCAGAGGCAGTCAAGAGGCACAGAGTGTGGAAAGAGAGTTTGTGTGCTGTTTTGGACTCCTCTGGGCTCCCTATGGGCACTGCTTCCCTGGGCACTGTCTGTCTGGGTGGCATTGTCTCTTAGCTGGCCCCACAGAAATACGAGCATGAGAACAAAATGCTTTTGGAAAGCGAGAGCACATCAGTCTTGGTTGCCACACAAGTGGAGTGTGGGAAGTTTAAAGCCATCTTCTCTTCCTTTGTGGGCAGGTGCTGCAGGAAGAGCAGCGTCAGAAGGCTTGTGTCATCCACAAGGTGTACCAGCTGCAGAGAGAGCTGAAGCAAAGTGAGCAGCTGAGGCAGAAGCTGAATGAGCAGTGGCAGAATGAGCAGGTGAGCCTGAGTAGGCAGGCAGCAGAGGGAAGGGCAGTGATGGGGGCAGGAACTGGAGATCTGAGGAAAGGGGAGGCAAGGACTACTGCCCGCACTGGAAGCACAGAGCCTGGCAGGCTCCAGTGCTGAGCAGCAGGAAGAAGAGCTGGGATGGAAGGGTTAGAGCTGGGTAAAGAAGCAGAAAGAAGTGGCTGAATAGAAGTGCTTTTGAGACTGGAAAAGAGGAAACGTGAGTGTGATGGCAGGTGCCAGTAAGATTTCTCTTGATGGAATATCAAGGTCATGCTGCAGGCTGAGCTGCAGGAAGCTGAGAGAAAGATGAGGGCAATGGAGAAGAGGCACCAAGAGGAAATGGAAAGGATGCACAAGGTCCTGCTGCAGTACAGGCTGGCTGAAGAAAAGCAGGTGAGTGAAAGAGCAGGAGGCACTGCAGTCATGCAACAAGTGGTCTCTGCCCTTGCTGCCTTTCCCCTGCAGAGCAGCAGTGGATGGGGGCAATGTCTCTGACCGCCGTGCTCTGTGGGCTCCATAGCAGCTGGACAGAAGAACACTTCCTGGGCTGCTGAACCTCAGCTGCTGCCCTGGGCAGCAGGGCTAGTGCTTTGGCCAGTGGGCCAGCAATCCTGTGAATGTATTTCTGCTGGCCTCTTAGTGCTCCCTTTGTTTTTTGAGGGGTTTGTTCAGGTAAGCATGGTGACCCACACAGATTCTGAGCAAGTTGTCCCTGTCCATGGTGACTGCAGTCCTCAGAACGGGCTGAAGTGTAAAGTTGCTCTTTCCCTTTCACACTCTCCTCTACGGCTGGCTGTGACAAGCTGTAGTCTCTGACTGCTTGTGTGGGTTTGACTTGAGGAGGAAGAGTTGACAGCTCAGCTTGCAGCCTAACACCAGTGCTGTTCCTAAGGGCTTGCCTTTGAAATGCTCTGTCTGGGGCATCTCTGCCAAGCACCTTTCTGACACAAACAAATTTCTTGTCCCAGGTGGACGCAGGATCTGCCATCGAAGCTGCTGGTGCAGCAGCATCCTGCCAAGAAGCCTCCTCTCCACAGCCTGAAAACCAGAGCATGAGCAGCTCGGCCCGCTCAAGCCAGGAGAGAGAGAAGCAGTTCCTGAAGCTGCTGAGTACGTGCTGGGGATTTCTTGTGTGACCGAGCAGTGTTTTATGGTGTGTGTGCCTCAGCATGGGCTGGAGCACATGTTCCTCCTGCCTTTGGTGTCAGACAGACATTGTGGATCTCTACAGAAGCCAGTGTTGTGCTTGGGGGCAGCCAGACAGCACTTTGAGGCGTTCCTTTTGCCTTTGAGGGCAGCTGGGAGTGGGTGGGCTTTGCCTGAGCTTCCCTGTGCAGTGAAGACAAGAGCAGGGATTGTTTTGCAAGCAGCAGAAGGCTGCAACCCAGCCAATGACTCCGTGAAGGTGTGTGTGCTAGTCTGGCCAAACTGATGAGAACACTTGGCTTCCTGGATTCCCTTTAGACTCCTGACCTGTCATTGGAGACAAAATTTTGTCATTGGAGACAAAATACTTCCCAGAACTTGATTGTCTGTGGGGCTGGTTTAATGCTGGTGTTGTTTTTATAACTGTTAGTACTTCTACTGTTCCTTCTTCAGTTTGGGCTTGATAAGAATTCTACATTTTGGTTAGCCTGACCTTCTGGATGAGAACATCAGTTGATAGCACAAATAAGAGAGGAAGAGGTCTTTTCAATGTGCCCTAAAAGCTAAAATTCTTAGAACAATCCCGAGGTATCAGAGAAGAAGAGTTGTTTTCAAAGTGCCCCAAAAGATGAAAACCACCACACTTTTTTTGACAATCCCTGTTTGATATTTTAGTTGTATGCCTAGGAAGATGCATCAAAGAGACACATCCATGTGGCATTTCCAGATAGAACTGCCCTGCAGGCAATTCTCAGGAGGAAGCCTGCAGCCCCTCTGCTGCATGTTCCTCCAGTACCAGGCACTTTGTCACTGCTAATGCCCAGCTGATAAACACTCTTGGAATACTAAGCATTGGCCTCAATCCCTGCACAGATTCCTGCACTCGAGGAAAGCACACCAAGGCCTTGGTGACTCTGCAGTACAGCTGAGTTGCTTCTTACAACTAGTAAGGGCTGCCAGTGCAGTGCTGTCAGAGACTAACGGGTCAGGCACAGAGCAGAGCCCAGTTTACTCAGTGTCTGCCATCAGCTGTTGGGACAAAAGGTGGATTGATTGACTCCTCCGTGGGTCTGAAGAGAAAGACAACCATGTTCTGTCTTGAGTGGGGTCAACAGCTTGTAACAGAGCTGGGTGTGCCTCTGGCTTCTTGACAGTGGCTGTCAGTGGCCGTTCGTGGGCTTTGCCAAGCTTTTTGTCATACCTGCCCTGCCACTGACAGCTGCTGTGCCTGCAGGGGCTGGAGCCTTCCTCAGCTGTGGGGTTGCAGCTGCCGCCCCGTTGCTGCAGCTTTGCCTGGGCTGGTGAGAGGATCAGCATCTCCTTTGTGCAGGTGTCTGTGTCACGGCAGCGCCTGAGGAGCGGCGCTGTCCTTGTGACCCGTCTGGGCTGTGCCCTTTGGGAAGATGGGGCACGTGGGTGCTGTTCAAGGGGCCAAGTCCAGTGCCCGTGGCTGCTGCAGCCTGGGCTGAAGACCAGCACTTGTAGTTCTTCACTGAATGAGGAACAGGCAAAGTGGTCTTCAGAACTTAGCCTGCTCCTAAATGAAAAGGGTTCTAATTCTTAGAGCCATTGTTCTTGGATGTAGCATGAGCTGCTGTTCTCTGAAAATGTCAAGGCATTCTTTAGGCAAACTGCTGAGAGGAAGGGAACATCCCCTCCTCTCCTGGAATTCACTTTGCAATATTCTTTCTGGTCTGCAAAAAGCAGATGTTGATAAAAATTCATCCCAGATCCCAGGGTGCATTGAATCTTTGGAAGTATGTAATCTTGTGCTGAATCTCCCAAGAGAGTGTTTCTTCCCAAGAAAATGAAGGCTGCTGATTTTTCAGCCCTCCTTCCCATTTGTAGATGACAGCCGCTTGCCTTGGTGCCTGTTCTCTTCTGGTCTCTGTCTGCTCTGATGGTTTTTCCATGGGCTTAGTTTCCTGTCAAGGCAACCCTGCAAAGGAGTGTGGGAGAATCAGACTCTGTGCAGAGCTGCCTGTCTTGCTGGGGCTGCTGTTGTTGTTGTTCTTGTTGATGTTATCGTTAGCCAAAAGACCACAAATTGCTCAGAGCCCCAGAGAGTGGAGCTGGGTTTCAGATCTCCTGCAAGCTCAATCTCTCTGTTTTGAACTTTGCTTCTTGCATTTTGTTTCTTTCAGGGTGTGTGGTGAGTGTGGAAGATCCAGAAAAGAAGTACACTGGATGGGAACATCTTGGCAGTGGGTGAGTGCAGCCACGGGCCACAGAACCACGGGCCAGGAATTTTGGTGGTGCAATAGCATGTGGGAAGTCAGGCAAGCTGCAAGCATCTTGAGAGCCTGGCTCCAGATTGTCCCTGTCTCACTACTGAGGCAGTACAAGGCATCATCAAAGATAACTGGATGCTGACAATGTCTTGGCTGCCTCAAGGAGCAGGACCTGGAAGCCCTCCTGTCCCTCCAAGATGGGGCACCAGTTTGCCTATTTTCCCAGGAGACATGGTTTTGTATGATTCAAAGTAATATGGCCACACTCATGAAGGAAGGAAAAGCTGAGAGAGCAGGTTTTGTGTGTTGTTTCCCACCAGACAGCTGTCAGATAACAGCTCTCAGTAGCATTCCTTAGTAGTATTTTTCTGGAAACAATATTCAGTGGTCAGGAAAATAAGAAAGGCTGTATGGCATTTCCTGAGTTTGGCAGGTAGGATGAAAAGAGAGCAGTGAGAAGGCCCAGCAGCACTGTGTGTTTCATTGCCTGGAAAGGCACGTCACAGGCACAGACACAAGAAGGAAAAGGCAAAGAAAACCCCCCAACATGCATAAGCTAGTGTGTCCATTGGAGATTTCTAGCAGCCCTTTTTCTTCCTGTGGGAGCCAGCTTTTCTCTTGGACACTCTGCATGGCAGAGGGCTGCTGGGCTGCTGTGCCTTGGCTGAAGAGTAGACAAAGCCCAGTGTTTTAGAGACACTGCAGGCAGCAGAGAGCTCCTGCCTGGGGTGCCTTTTGCTCCTCAGCACTGAACAACTTCTCTGCTCTTGCCACTGTTCTGATTCTAGGGGCTTTGGAGCTGTTTATAAGGCCTTCGACACTGCCACAGGACAAGCGGTGAGTGCCCATGCAGATCTTGCAGTTCTTGAGTGCTTTCCCCTGTGATGTGATCTGTGGCCAGAGCTTTGGCCTGCCTGTCTTTGCTGCAGAGGCTGTTCTGCAGAAGCAGTCTGTCTAGAGGCAGGCTGCAAAATGCATTTGGGACAGACTTTGTCCTTCCTACCTACCTGAATGAATGCAAGGATGGCCGTGGTGTCTTTCAGAGGACACGCTAGCTTGGACTTACTGGATAAATATGCATAGATTAGCTGATGGCAAGGGCCATCATTCCAGCCCAATTCCTCTTAAGCCCAGGATCAGACACAGATATTTTGTTTTCTATCACGTGATTCAGTTGGAAAATACAATGCAAGCCCTTCAGAAAGAGAGATCTTGTCTGGAGCACAGTTTTGCCTTTCAGTCCTAGGGAACCTAGTTCACATACACACACACCTACACACACACACACAGAGAGAGACACGTGCACAGATGAATGAGAAGAAGTTGATGAAGAGCCTTAAATAATACAACCTTGTGTTGATCCTGTGTTCCACTAGAGAGATGCTCTCTGTTCTGACCAGGCATGGTGGTGTCTTGGAGAGTCTTGCTGCTCTTTGGGGCTAGAAGTTCCAAGTCCTGAATTCTTCTTTTTGACTCTCAGGAAATACATTCCATCTTCCTTAATAGTAAGGAATTAAAGAAGGTAGTTCCTTATCCAGCTGCAGAGCTGTGCTCAGGAACTGCACTTGGAGGGAGGTTTCGGAGGCGTCCGAAAGCCCTGAGCCCTGTACTTAGAACCTGGGGCACATCCATAGTGTACCACAGAAAGGGGTATTCATTTTTAAACCCATTCAATAATTTCAAGTCTAAAGATTGTTCTTCAAAGTTGCAAAAGCCAAACTGAAGAAGTGAGGATGTGCTGGGATTGTAACTTTACCTTGAGTCGCTTTGCAGTTCTTTTTTGACAGCATTTTCCCCATCATGTTTGTATGTGTTTACTCTGGCACACAATTGAATTGGCAGCCATCTCTTCACAGGAGAAAAATTACTTTTGGCTTCCAAAGCGTGTGTAAATGATAATAGTAGTGCTAAACAAAGTCTGTTTGAGAAGCCTGCGAGTGCAGAGGGTGGTGTTAGCGCTTTGTGGTTGATGGTTTAGAGTCCCTTTTTTCCGAGGTGACAAGGCATCCAGGCCCATGAGTGCCAGAGAAAGAGGCTCTGGTCATGTCTGTCCCTAAGAGCTTTTGATGTCATTGTAGGTGGCTGTAAAGGAACTTTATCTCCAGCACCAGGGCTGTGAGGGAATATTAAAAGAAATCCTGCTCATGAGAGAAAATAAGAACGCCAATATTGTCAGCTACTTAGAAAGGTAAGTAGTTCTGGTGATTTTCTGGGAACGTTCATTTCCATACTTGCAAGGCAAAGATTTAAAAGCTCTTTAGCCACTGGCAGAAAATGGATCTTTCAATGAACATCAATCCACTCCTGCACCAGGCATGGGAGGAGTTTGCATTCTGTCCCCATGAATGCTTCCTGACATAAACAGCTTGAAGATTGCTCTCAGAAACCTGGCTCTCTTACTAAGCCAGCAGCCTGTATGTTCACTTGCTGCATGTGGTTTTGCTGGTTTGGGGCGTGATTTTTTCCAAGTGTTGGAGGAGAAAACATGCCAGAGATTATGTACCTTGTGCTGTTCCCACTATTTTCCATAGCCTTGCATGCCAAAAGACTAGGCTAGGAGACACATAATTTGCCAGGTCTGAAATTGTTTTCCTGTTTGTGACTGTCCTTTCTGCAAGGTTTTCCAAAGGGTGTTGGCAGTGCTGCACACCCACTTGCCTTTAGTAAAAGCTGTGAAAACTGTGTCTCCTTGCTCCTGAAAGGAATGCGGCAATTTGTGTCTGAAGATGATGAAGCAGCTGCTGGGATGTGTCCACTTCCAGATTTATCTTTTTCCTCACTAAACCTCCTTTTTCCCCTGCTTGCCACCTAAGCCGTCTCCTTTTCCATGGATGTGCCTTCCTCCTTTAGGTGGCACAGATGGCAGGCACTGGCTAGCCTAGGTGGAGTGTGTCTTCATTTGATTCCGTCTTCATTTACCAGTGACCTGGAAACAAAACTCAGCTGTAGTCTTTTCTTCCCCACAGCAATTTAGCTGTGCACATTCAGCTCCATGCTCTTGCTTTCCTCTTGCAGCTACCTTGTGGATGAGGCTGTCCTGCTGGTGTTGGAATATATGGATGGAGGCTCCTTAGCTGATGTGGTCACCGTGAGAAGGATGGCTGTAGGACACATAGCAACAGTGTGTCGGGAGGTAAGGGGTCCTGCTTGTGCTTGCGAAGGCTTGGACAAGGCTAGTCCTTTGAAAGCACTGCAAAGGGAGTGATTCCATGTTCAGAGCTTTCTTTCTGTGTTGCTCTTCTGCTTCAGAGAAGAAAGAGCATCTGGACTGAACTGCCTGCCAGTGTCCCTGCCCTTCCTGTACTCTGTTCTTCACTCTTATCCACCATCATTGAACTCTCTGTCTCTTTTTCCTTTTTATTTTCTGTTCTGCACTTTGCCTCCCCAAGCCTTTGCCCAGAGCCTTTCTGCACTGCCTTCTTTGCCTGTAAGTGCAAAGGTGCTGCTGTGAGAGTTTTAAACCAGAGGCCAAGCCAAAGAGAGACTCATCTGCCACAGGTCTCCACTCCAAAGGATGGCATGGCACCCAGCATGGTGCTTGCTGCTGAAAACTGACAAAGGAGCTACTTCCAAGTCTGCTGTCGAGGCAGCCGTAGAACCCTTGTCCTCCAGTCTCCCGCCCGACAGTGATCCCCTTGGTATCCAAGGCAGGGACGTTTCCCTCTTTTGGCAAACCATTGTTTGTCGTCCGGACGGGGAGAGCGCATCCGCTGCAGCAGCGCTCATTCTGACTGGCTTTGCAGGGGACAGTCTCGAGCAACGACTGACTGATGTTTCCCCCTCCAAAGCGAATATGCCTTCCCTTGGAAAGATCCTGCTCTCCTAGTGCTGCAGCAGCAAGCTCTTCCTCCTGCCAGCACTCACTGCTCCTTGGAGATCTGTGAATCTTTAGGAGCAGCCTCCTTTTGCATGTGATGAAATCAGATCAGGCTAACTTTTGGCCTCCTGTTTCTTTTTCCCCTGGCAGTGCCTGCAAGGCCTGGCTTTCCTTCATGCCAAGCAGGTGATCCACAGAGACATCAAAAGTGACAACATCCTTCTGGGCCGGGACGGCTCCGTCAAGCTGGGTGGGTATTCCTGCTCAGGCGCAGCGCTGCGGGGAGGCGGTGTGGGGCTGCTTTGGAGAGGCTGCCGGGTGCCAGCAGTGGCTGCTGAGAGTGCAGGGAGCGCTGTGCAAGCCCAGGCCACAGCTGGAAGGTGCTGAGTGGTCTAGAGAGCAACCAGGTATCCAGAGTAACTTTGGTTTGTGGGTGTTCCTTCCAAAGGGAGAGAGTTACAGTGTAAATGTTCAGGGCAATGAGGAAAAGCCAAGGTTTTGTAGGAGTCATGGGCGGGTTGTCACCTGCACAATTGCCCATGTCCTTGGCTGCAGCCCTGAGGAAGGAGAGCCCAGCTGCTTTTCCAGATTGATTCAGCACTGCATTCTGGGACTGAGAGTGAGGAACCCTTTTCCTTGGTTTCCTACTTGAAGCAGTGTTTGTTTTCCTCCTCAGCTGATTTTGGCCTCTGTGCTGTGCTCAGCCCTGAGCACAGGAAACGGAGGTCGATGGTCGGGACCACTTACTGGATGGCACCCGAGGTCGTGAGAAGAGAGCCTTACGGCCCCAAAGTGGACACCTGGTCCCTTGGCATTGTGGGAATAGAAATGGCCACAGGAGAGGCTCCTTATATGCAGGAGACCAGTGACAAGGTAAGGTGCAAATGTGCTCAGATAGCCGTGTCCTTCTGCTCCGAGTCCATTAGAGAAAATCCCATTCCCACAGCTTGAAGTGCTTCCAGCAAGGGCCACTTCTCAAAAGGTCCCTGGGGCTCACATCAGCTGTCAAGGCAAGACCTGGTGCAGCTTGGAATAGCTGGGGCTGCACTGGAACCTTTTTTCCTTTGGGAGAGAAGGCTCATCTCTAAGTATCTGGTAGGCAAGAAATTGCCACTGCAGACTGGAGCTTCAAAGATGGGGTCTAGGTGAGCCCTGAAGGATATGGAAGAATCACATAGAGTCTCATGTTTCCTTTTGCTTCAGGCCAGCTACCTGATAGGCAAGCAAGGGGTTCCAAATCTGCACCAGCTCAGGCTACCCCCTGGCTTGTGTGAATTTCTGGGCTGCTGCCTGCAGATGGATGTGGACAGGCGAGGCTCTGCCAAGGAACTTCTGCAGGTACAAGGCAAAGCGGCTGCAGGCCAAACAGCTGTTCCCTGCCAGGGTTTGCTCCTCGGCCAAACTCCAGGGAATCAGATGGGCCCCCCACAAAGTAATCTCTGCTTTGGGTGCTTTTCAAATGAAAGCCAAGTAGGCTCTTGATTGCTGAGGTTAGAAGGGCCCAGTGAAGGTCATCTAGCCCAGAACTCCAGCCACTGGCAAGGACATCTTCAAGTAGATCAGGTTGCTCAGAGTCCCATCCAACCGGAGCTTGAATGTTGCTGGGCTTGGGGCTCCTCCCAGCTCTCTGGGCAGCCTGTGCCAGTGTTGCAGCACTCTCCTCACAAACAGTTTCTTCCTCAGAGCCAATCTGAATTGAGTGTCTTTTAGCTTAAAGCCATTCCCCCTTGTCCTCTTGCAATTGGCCCTGCTAAAAGATATGTCCCCAGCTTTCTTAGGAGCCCCTACAACTATTGAAAAGTCTCCTTGGGGCTTGCTCTTCTCCAGGCTAAACAAGCACAAGTCTCTCAGCCCTTCCTCAGAGGAGAGCTCGCACCTTCTGGTCATTTCTGTGTCCCTCTTTTGCTCTCAGGTGTTGTATTCAGGTTTGCCTGGTAGCAAAGGAACTGAAGTATTGCAATGCTGGGGACGGGGGCTTGAGGAACACAATGAAAGCAGTCCCTGCCAAGCGGTTTTAGATTGGTCTGTGGGAAGGTGGGGGCTGGGGTGGAGCTCACTCTGAGCATCCGAGGGCAGCCAGCTTGTCCCTCCTGGCCCACCCTTGGAGGTTTCTGCCAGCCAAACAGGCACAGCTGTGCAGGATTTGTGCCAGCCCCATGTGCTGCCTTGCCCCATCAAGTAGATGAGAATGGCTGTGGCTTTGCTGCCAGGTTTGGTGGCAGACAAGGAGCTGGTGACCGGGCCACTTCCTTGGCTGTGCCTGCTGTGAAGGAAGATGCCAGCCAGCACAGGAGGGAGTGGGGTGTGCTGAGGCAGACACTGCTCTTCCTGCAAGCCAGAGCTGAGCACATCTGCACCCTGCTGCTTGTGTCCTTGCTCCTGGCTTGCTGCTGAAAACCTGCATGTCCAGCTTTCCTGAGATCAACACGTGGGATCAACATTTTTCAGAGCTCTTGGGAGTCTCTTGAGGAGTGCCTTTTGCCATATATCTCTCTTGGACACTCAAAGAGCCCATGTCTGTAGAAAAAAGGAGCTTAAATAAGTCTGCTGACTTTCCTGAAAGGAATAAATCCTTAGGACAGCAAGCAGCAATCCCACAGTTATAGGAGGACAAAAATCCCAGCAAGTGACAACACCATGAGGAATGGACTAGTGCAGTTCTGGGCTGTGTTTGCCTGTGACAGCAGCATGCTGGACATGAAGGCAGATGTGCTGCTGGTGCCCTCAGCCCCATGTCTGTGTATTTCTGGGTGCTGGAGGAATCCAGCTCGACCCTGTTAGGAAATCAGTTTGGAAAAGAATGGTTCCTTTTTCCTTTGTCTCTTTTAATTTGGTTTGTTTTGTTTCTTTTTCCCTTTGGGCAGCATCCATTTCTGCAATCAGCAGAGCCTCTCTTAAGCCTCTTCTGACAGCCTGATTGCTGCCATCCCTGCAGCAAGGGAATGCAGGAAGCAAAGGAAATGAGAAGGACCACGTCAGCACTGGAGAACAGAGCCTCTGAGAGCACGTAGGAATCCAGAGAAGAGAGGGGCTAGGAAAGAGGGAGCCATCAGAGCAGGAAAGGAAGGTGCCATCTCCTTTTCTCCCACCTGCTGAATTTCTGCTTAGGACAGCATTTCTGGAGGGCACAGAGTCACTACTGATGTGCATTTTTCTGGTGGGGGGTGGTGTGAGGCAAGAAGCTTCCACTGATTATTTGGGGAGCTTGTCTGGGACTACATTGAAAGTGTCTTCCTCCCCTCACCAGGAGCTGGAAGGGCAGCGTTTGGAGGCACAGTAGCTGCTGGCACCATGGGCAAACTTCCTGGCAGAGGTAGAGAAGGAGCAGGAGAAAAGGCTGCTTGAGATGAAGCAGGAAGTTGCCACCATGCAAGTGACCAAGAAGAGGTACGAAGCTGAGGCAGTCAAAAGGCAAAGGGTGTGAAAAGAGAGCTTGTGTGTTGTTTTGGACTGCTCTGCACTCCTTATGGGCACTGTTTCTCTGGGCTCTGTCAGTCTGGGTGGCTTTGTCTCCCTGCTGGCCCTTGGTAAACAGTGCTGGAGAGACCTTTGTGCCATGAGGGAAAGGAGCGGTCAGGTGAGAGACTACCAGAATGCAGGTTTGAGGAAGGCAGGAATGGCACTGCAGGCCCAAAGATAATGGGAAAGGCAGAGCTGTGTCTCAGAAGGAGGGAGGTCCCCCAGAATGCTCCCTGCAGAGCCAGGCTGGAGCTGTGGGAGCAGGCTGGCTGTCAGGCTGCTGAGGAGGTGCCTGAAGCTGCTGAGTACGTCCTGAGTGTTCTCTGTCTGATGGACCAGTGCATGGTGTGTGTGCCTCAGCATGGCCTGGAGCACATGTTCCTCCTGCCTTTGGTGTCAGACAGACATTGTGGATCTCTACAGAAGCCACTGTTGTGCTCAGGGGCAGCCACGCAGCACTTTGGGGCATTCCTTTTGCCTTTGAGGGCAGCTGGGAGTGGGTGGGCTTTGCCTGAGCTTCCCTGTGCAGTGAAGACAAAAGCAGGGATTGTTTTGCAAGCAGCAGAAGGCTGCAACCCAGCCAATGCCTCCGTGAAGGTGTGTGTGCTAGTCTGGCCAAACTGATGAGAACACTTGGCTTCCTAGATTCCCTTTAGACTCTGACTTGTCACCAGCCATTGAAGACAAAATACTTCCAAGAAATTGATTGGCTGTGTGGCTGGTTTAATGCTGGTGTTGTTTTTATGACTATTAGTACATCTATTACTCCTTCTTCAGTTTGGGTTTGATAAGAACTCTACATTTTGGTTAGCCTGACCTCCTGGAGGAGCATATCAGTTGACAGCACAAATAAGAGAGGAAGAGTTGTTTTCAAAGTGCCCCAAAAGAAGAAAACGACCACACTTTTTTTTTTTTTTTTAAATCCCTGTTGGATATTTTAGTTGTAGATGCATCAAAGAGACACATCCATATGGCATTTCCAGATAGAACTGCCCTGCAGGCAATTCTCAGGAGGAAGCCTGCAGCCCCTCTGCTGCATGTTCCTGCAGTACCAGGCACTTTGTCACTGCTAATGCCCAGTTGGTAAACACTCTTGGAATACTAAGCATTGGCCTTAATCCCTGCACAGATTCCTGCACTCGAGGAAAGCACACCAAGGCCTTGGTGACTCTGCAGTACAGCTGAGTTGCTTCAAATAGTAGGAGCTGCAGAGAGGCAGAGAGGACTTTTATAAGGTCACTTCCAGTGAGGTTTATTTGAGCGCCCCAAAGGGGAACCAGAGACAAATATGAGCCATGTCCTCTGCACAAGGTTTAAGCGGGGGTGGGTACAGGGTCCGTAGCAAGGGGCAGGGCAAAGGGAATTGGCTCTCAGGGAAGAAGGGGCCATCCACCTCTTCCTGACCCCCTCTCTTTACATATTGTGACTAAACCACTAAATGTGTTTTTTTCAATGGAAGTCTTGCTGGATATGAATGGAGATACTTGGTTGTTTCCAACTGGTGAAACATTAATATGGCTTAAAACTCATGCGGCAAGGGAATAATTCAGCTCTGTGCAAAAAGACATTGTTCAGCTCTAATTGCGTGCTCACACCCAATTCAGGAACAATCATATTTCTCTAGTGTGCATGCAGCAACCATAATGAAGATTTGTTTTCTGAAATGTCTGCCCATAGGTAGCCAAGTGGAATCCAAAGGAGAATTCCTTCAGTCTGAAGGAACATCTATTTCAAACCCTTCAGACTGATTGGCCTGGCTACACTGACACAGACAGACAGAATTTGAAGTTAATATTCAGTCGTTCAGAGAACGGGAAAAAAAAAGCCCTGGAAATGAAGCCTAGATTCTTAGAATATGCTGAGGTAGCAGGGACCTGCCAGGATCCTGGTCCTGCACAGACACCACGAGAATCACACCCTGTGCCCAAAGAGTTGTCCAAACGCTTTTTGAGCTCTTTCTGCAGTGACCACTGGCTTGGGGAGCCTGTTGCAATGCTCGAGCACCCTCTGGGCCATGAATGTTTTCATGATATCCTGATTAAGCTCCCTCAATTCAGCTTCATGCTGTTTCCTTGAGTCCTGACACTCAAGGTCTGTTTTCCTTGCATGGAAAGAACTATGACAGTTGATATTCAGGCTTTTTAACATGAACTATTGGATCATCCATACAGAAAATCAGCTCCATCTCAGAACCCCACCAACACCAGTCAAGTGACATCTCTGGGACCTTCTGAGAGAGACGCTCCAGCAAGACCTGCTCAGGTATTTTGTGCATTTTTAACCTTCTGGACTGTATGGTAAATTTTAGCAGACTTGCTGGTGGTGTAAAAGCTGTGATGTCAATGTGCAGGACCTTCCCTTTTCGGGAAGTTTTGATGGAGCTCCTGAATGGGAATGTCTTTCTCTCAAAGCATTTTAGCTCCAGACTTGAAGTAGGACTTGCTAAGTGCTAGGATGAGAAAGGAGGGATGAGATAGAGCGTGTATTTACCTGCAGTTTACTTGCTAGTTTGAATGCTCTTTTTAGTTAAGAAAGATGTGTTTTCAACCTTGGCCAGTTCAGAAATGCTGCCTTTTCAGAATGGGAGCAAAAGCTGACCCTGCTCCTAGGTTGATGAACAAATGATGTTGTCATTGTTGCAGAAACGGCCTCTGGCTTCTGAATTTACCAGTCCTGTGATGAGGAAGAAGAGGACAATTGGTCACTGGCCCAGTCATGTCCAGGCAGCAGCTGGTGGCCACTTTTCTTCCTTCTTTCTGCCTTCCACATCCCTTTGCTTTTTGGACATGCTTCCAAGTTTTGGCTCCATTTCCCCCTGCACTCATGTGGTGCAAAAACGAGAGAAATTTCAGAGTTCCATCATCCCAGCACCTGCCAGAGTGCAGAGGAGATCCCCAATTCAAACAGGAAGAAAAATGAATTGGGAAGACTGAAGCAGTTGCATCCCTTGGATTTCGATGAAGGTATTAATGTGCTGGTTTCCCTGACTCCTGTTTTCATAACTGTGGTGTAAAGATTTGGTTATTAAGGTGCAATTAAGGTGCAAGCGCACCTCTTTCCACAGTCAAGAGTAAAAATGTTATTGAACAGGAAATGCAAAGTAGGGAGATAGAAAGAAATAAGAGAAGAGAGGCAGGGTGAGGGGAAGAGAGAGACATTCAGTAGGAAGATATCATCCCCACATGGGCCCTCTGTCATCCAGCTGGTCCTTCCTCACCCTTGGTCTTCTCGGTGGTGGGGGTTCCCAAGTCTCTCTGGGGGTACCACCTTTATACTGACCAAGATTGGGGGATCCACAGGGTGGTCACAGCTGTCCCCACGTCTTGGGCTAGAAGCCATGGAAGCAGTGATTCTCCTTACCCACACTCTCTACAGTGGAGTTTCTGTCTGGTGTCCTAATTCCAAACCTTCATCTCTGCTAGGCCAAGGCTTAGTGCTTTTCTTCCTGCCATCTGTGCTTCTCTCATATTCCTCTTCTGGTGGTTCATTATATGGAAACATCCTTCTTTGACAGTGTTTGGAAATAGTTAATTGTGCTCTTGCACCTTGTGACAAGGGAGCTTTGAAAGCTGGCTCTGGATACACAAAGGCACTGCTCTACATCACTGCTCTACCATTACCCCTGCTGTATGGTCATGAAAAATCAAGAATTTTTTTTTTTTTCCTGCCATTAGATTAGATTGTATCTCTTGCTTTAAAAGACAACAACAGCAAAGCCCAGAACCTGTGCTGCTGGAACCTTGTCTAAAATGACATTAAGTTTTAGAAATTCTCCCTCTAAGTAGTGCAAAAACCAGTTGAGGACAAAGAAATGTGAAATTGCTTGCTGTTGGGAGAAGCTGATTAAAATGAAGAACCAGGCATTATAAAACCACAGGGAATGGGTTATTTCTTTCCATTTGATTTCTAGTAAACTGACCGTTGACTGAGACACCGCTTTTTCCATCAGCAGATTTCCAAGACTGCATGCTGAATGCACAAACCTGTCACACATTGATTTCAGACTAGTTTACTGAAACAGTCAAATCTCTGTGATTGCATGGTTTTTCACTGAACTCAGCCTTTTCATGGAAACTCCAAAGGCTCAAAACCTGGGGTGTGGTTTCCTGGAGATCTGGATTTGAATGGGGCTGTGAGTTCCTCTCCATCCCAGCTGCAGAATTTCCTTCTTCAAAAGCTGTGGAAGTAGTACAGACTGAAAACAGTGTTGAAAAGCTAAACATAAAGGCATAAAGAACACTTGATTTCTGATGACAGGGACACAGGCAGTAGGGCAGAGTTCAGTTGCTTTGTTAAATCTGTGGCTTGTCTCTTTTGGAGGTTGACCTTGCAGATTCCAAGTTGGGTTTGGCGTGGAGGCAGGTTTAGAGTGTGCAGATGCCTCTTGCAAGTGCTGGTGTGCTTGTAGAGACAGGTGCTTTGAGATGGTCTTCCCACATTTCTTCTGGACATGCACACGGCACCTGCAAACCTTGGGAGCCTTTGGAAGGATTTCTGCTTGAATCCATAAACACATGAGCAGCTTTTATCAGGAGGCAGTAACAAAATTCTGCCCAGATGGTGAAGGAAAAATCTGTTCTGTGTTTCAAATTGGGGCTCAGGCTGAAGCTTTTGTGTGGACTGAGCCATGAGAGCAACTGCACTTTTGGAAATTAAATGCTCACAGCAAAGGCAAGTTGTATTGAACATGCTCTGACTATTGGTATTTCTGTCCAGCTTTATTACTATATTTACACTTCTTTTTATACTTCTGCTATACCATGTAATAGTTTGAACACTGAAATCAACAAAAGCAAATGGAATATCACATGACAGCTCTTTCCTCAAAAATTAAAGCTCAGGTGGCCTAAAGATTGGCAAGAATGGCTGAGTTTGAACAAGATTACTTTGTGTAAATAAGGGCAATGGAAGCTCACAAGGAACATAAAGGATCCTGTGGGTCTTTGATGCTTGGCACAAAACCTCAAGTGGAAAGCAGAGATTACCAAGATCCTGAGTGTTCCTTCCTGTTTCTGCTGACTTTTCCTTATGGCAGCTCTTTTTATTATCATCGTAGCTCTTCAACATTTCTTTGGAAAGAGGGCTTTGAGGTTATGTGTGCAATGCTTCCCAAATGCCTTTGGAAAGAGCCAAAGGGCAATTCACAAGTGCAGAGCTGTTTCCAACCCCATCCTGCCATGTTAATCTGTTTTGGCTGCAGGTCATTGGAGCCTTAGTGCCAGTAAGCCAAATAGAATGGAACTGGCTTTCCTGCTGACAAGAGTGCAGGCACTCCTCCAAACTTTGGGCCCTGGAACTGGCAGGGAATTGGGGATAAAACATGGTGTGAGAAGAACTCAGCTTCCTTCTTCATTTCTTGTTAGAACCTCAATGTTGGTCTCTCTCAAGCTGTTGTCTTTTGTGAAGCTGCATCTGTTGCTGCAATAATTGAATGGCTCTGCAGATGACACCTCATGCTTTATATATGACAAATTATATAGCTGGGGCTAACACTGTGGGAATGCACAACCTGTAGGATAAAGTGGCCATTCCCTCTTTCTAAACCCCAGGACAGGCTACTGTGGAGAGGGTTGTGTGTGCCCCATTAATAAATGTTACTGCTTCTTCTAAATAATTTATTGTGAAAAGAAAGCACTGAAGGACTTTTCTCAAGAATGTCCAGTGGGGATCCTTTGGCCTTTTAACGATCTCCTGACGAAGAGTGTCAAAATTCTGCTTTTCTGCAGGAACAAGAAAAGATCCTTCCATTGCCTCCACATGCTCTGCAACAAGCAACCAAGCAGACTACTTGAGGTGAGCCAAATAGCAATTCACTCTTGCCACTCTCAGTGGGGTGCAGTGTCCATCTCTTTGCTGTGCTGAAAGGATGAGTTTGAGCAGGTTTTGTTGGGCCTCCAAGGCTCGGAGCAGAGATGAACACCGAGGTGGGTTAGGCCCAGACGGGCCCTCCCTTCCTGCAGTGCAGCTGCACAGGCTCAGCTGCAGCAGTGCTGCTGCATCCCCTCATGGCATTTGCAGGAGAGGAGGGAGAAGTGTGTGTGTGGTATAAAGCCCTGGAAACTGCTCGCAGCTTGTGTCAGGGTAGTGGTGTTGGCAGGGGCAGCCAGGCCTCCTGCAGCTCTGGGGCTCTGGGGCAGCTGCGGCCTTTGGAGCAGGCGCGGCAGGGCCCCGGCTCACATTGCTCCGGGACCGCCCAAAATGGGGAAAGGCATCTGTGGTTTTCTTTTCAAAATTATCCTGCTAGTCAGGTGTATCAGGCCTGGCATGCATCCTTGGCACAAGTTGTTGTCTGTCCTACTACTGAATTTCAACTTGTTAGCAATTTACTGCTTGTCAAAATTAATCTCAGGGTGGTTTGAAGGAATTGATTCCAACGTGGAGGGAGTTTTTATCATCCAATAAGAACCAGACCTTAAGGCCCAGAGGAGCAGAAGCATTGGTGTGAGAGTGTTGGCAAGTGACATCTATTATTCTCATTGCCACTTCATCTTGGATTTGTATCATGAGCTTGATAAACCTCACACCTGCTGATTTGAGGGAGAAGGAAATGAAGAAGGTTTGACTCCCATCAGTGGCTTTGAGCATTAATGAGTTTTTCCCTCCTTAGGAGCTGATGTGCTTTGGGTATTCTTCTTGTAGTTTCTGACTTGTCTAGAATTTGCTTTTGTGGCTTTGTTTCCTTTTGTGTATTAGAAATGCCTCAGTTCCCAGGTCAGTGATGTAACTTGCTCTCCACTAGAAGAATCAAATATTATCATTGACTCTGCTTTACCATTAGCAGAAAAGAATGTAGCTCAAAAATTCACTCATCTCCATAAATACATTCCTTTACAAAAATATTTTGCAGATGAATTTTTGCAGTCATATGTAACTCAATTAAGTTTTTCCTACAGAGGAAGAGATTATAATTTAGTTATGTCTTCTCTTCCTGAAGCTGCTGTGTTTGTTTTTCCTTTGACATTTGAAATGAGGGCACATAATTTCTAAATGTGCTCCACCTGCTCATGAAGGAAACCTCTACAATGTCAGCGATTTTGAACTAGAAATGGGCCACATAGAAATGTGGCAGATTCCCAGAGTTACCTGACTACATTCTCTTGATGCACATGAGCTTGAAAGCAAAAACTGTCAGGCCCAGAGCCACTGACTCAAAGCTTGGTTGTCTGTGTTTGAGATTTCACTGTGCTTGGTGTCAAATTATATGTGTGTTTTATGGATTAGAAACACACTCAAATGTTCTCTTAGAGTTCACTCAGAGAAAAATGGTCTCATTTTTTCCTTTAGAAAATACAGAGCAATTGTCTCCTTGGAGCAACGCCAGCACTACAAGGACGACTTCAATGCAGAATATGAGGAATATTGGAATTTATATTTTAAGATTGACAAGATCATCAAGAAATTCAGACAATTTCAGGAGCAATGGAAGTCTCTGACTCCAGGCTCCAAAGCTTATCAGGTAAAGAAGGATAAAACCACGAAGACTGTGCTTCATCACAGCAGTGTTTTGGATTCCCTGGAGCTGCTCAGTGAGACAGAGGGAAACTGTGGAACTGGCAAATATGCTCAGACACTGCTTGGGCTGAGTCTGATTTTTGCAAGACCCTGCCCAAAAGCCCCTGTTTGAGCTGTCTATGAAGAAACAGTTGTCTATGAGAGATGTCCCAAGCAGAGTCTTAGAGCATGGACTCCTTCTGTTGCCTATTGAGAGGCTTAATTACAGATCTTGGGTGATGCTGGGAGATGGAGATTTATTTTGCAGAGCTCCCAGAAGAGTGGTGGCTCACAGAGAAGAAAATCTCTATAGAGTCAGACTGAATGTACTTTTAGTGTTTTACCAAAGCGTGCATTTTATGGTGCCAGTGAAACATTCTTCATGATTTGTTATTTTTGTTTCTTTGTTTTTCCTGCAGATGCTGCATTATCGAATCCTAGCAGATTATCAGCAGTTACAACAGGTACGTGTGACACCAGACCTGCAGGGCCATGGCAACTGCTAAGTTTGCCTCAAGGCATTTTTAAAGCAAAGGACATCACATTCTAAGCTCTGCAGAAGTGTTTGCGTGCCCTGATTTTCTTTTGCTTTCTCCTTCACAGGGTAGCCCCAGCTACTCTGAAATGAAGAGTGGGTGCCAGTACCTCCACAAGAAGCTGGCCCATATTCAGAGCCACATTTCTGAATTTGACCAGCAGTGAGTGGAGTACTGGCACCAGACATCAGCTTCAGCATGGAAGATCTCTGAAATCAGGATTTTTCATTTCAACTAGAAGATTAGATTTTTTAGGATTCTTTAAATTAGTACAGAAGAGTAGGTTATCTTAGCACTGAGCAGTAGGTGATTTCTTATAAATGTAGGATTAGTTCAAAGAAGTTTAGTAAGTTTAAGTCAAAGTTGAAAGATGATAGTATTGAAATTTAACAATAAAGAAATCTCACTATTGGTAATTCCTTCTCTCCTTGTTGATTGTATCATTTGCATTGGGTTTCTTCTGGTCACTTGTTTTCTTCAAGTCCTAAGTTTGTCCACTGAAATAAATTGATCAGTAGAGGGTGGAAGCCCACTACCTCTACTATGAAGTTGAGCTCATTTTAAGAAAAGATGGTAGTGGATGGAAATTCTTTATGATAAGTGTAGGGGTGGTTTTTGACCTTTCTTGTTAAATTCAAACTCTTTGCCAAAGTTGTCAAAGGCTTAGAAGTTGGACAAACCTGTCCCCAAATGACCTTGTTTTGGAGGGTTGCAGAGGAGTGCACATGGGCTGCTCTAAGCTGTCAGCTGAAGCAGCTCTCAGGACTGCTTGGAGATCATGGCCTCCCCTTGTCAGTGAGCCAGGAAAGATCCAGATCTCTGTAAGAGTTTTCTAAAACACTTGGAGTAATGTTGGAGGCAAGGTACTTCAATGGATTTTAAATGGAAATTCAGTTCAAGTGTCCCTATGGAAATGCTGTCAATTTCTTAGCATTTTTAAGACTAATCTGTCTCAAGCAGCCTTTCTAGAGAGACACAGATCTTGATTCCAGCACAAACCTATGGGGACTTTGATGTTTGAGACTTTTCCTAAGTTTCCTCCATGTATTCATTCAGCTGACATGGTAGAGCTGTTGCCAGCAAGGCTGTAAGCGTCTTTAGGGAAAGGATATGAAATTGATTGAGGGAGGATAATATTTGGGAACACTCAAAGGTGGCTATGAATGCCCCTTTCTTCCTTGCAGAGCATTCCACAAATTCCTCCATTGTCTCCAAGCCAATGATGTTGAGTCCCTGTACCTGAGAGCCCTTGGGGTGTTTTGTGATTGAACACCTGAGCCATTGTTGCCCTTCTGCTCTCCTTCAAGCCAAGTTCAAGAAAATGTCACCTCCTAAACCCTGAGACTTGGGTCCATTTTTGCCTTGCTCAGGGGTGCTCCTCCAGCTCTGCAGTGCAGCAGCCCCAGGGACGCTGCCGTGGGGGGCATGGGGTGAATTGTGCTGGGCTGCCTCCCCTGGGCTTGCTGCCTGCTGCTGCTTGACAGAGCGTGCCAGAGTGCTGCTGCCCAGGCTGGGCTGAGACTGAGGACTTTTCATGGTTACCCCTTCATGATATATCTTTCCCTTGATGGGATTTCTTCTAACTCACTCTAGACTGCATTAGAAAGTTTTATTTCCATGCTTAACAAATTGAGGCTTCAAATTCTCATCTATATTTTCCCCTCCAGTCCCTTATGTGTTGGGGCTGGCTTCCCTTGGGGACAGGTGTATCAATGTACTGATCCCATCCCCTTTTATTGCTGCAGGAGTGCTTAGGAACACTTCAAATGGTCCTTTCCACTTTTCTTTAGGTGGCTTGTTGCTGTGCTTTCTGACATAAGACACAGTCCCCAGGCTGATGAGGATGTACCTGAGTATCCAAAGTCACCAGGGTTGGTCACAGCAGAGACTTGTGGAAAAATGAGAGCACTTTCCAAGAAGATGATAAGGGACTGAAATTATCATTTCCTATCATATGATTTTCTCTAGAAAGCATTGGAACTTTATAGTGCCTTCCATAGAGCATTTCCTATGGGCTCACTTTTTCTTTAGAAGCCACTGGAATTCTGCACCTCAAGAGAGCAAGGGGAAGCACTGGTGGCCACTTCAGTGAGTTTTCCTGGCCACTTTTATTCATTTCTGGTTTTAGACTCTGATTTGTTCTCTCAGTCTTGCTGCTGGGAATGACCTCCATGGGCTGAGTAGGTCCCATTTAACTGGGAGTGTTTTAGATAACTTTTGTACGTACAGTTTCAGCTCTGAAATGAGAATCTCTATGGATGACATTCCAAAAGGAATAAATGAATCCTAATCTTAGTAGTTTTTCTTTTATTACTACTTGAGGTAATTCTTTGAGTTGGTTTGTTTTTTGGTTTTTTGATTTTTATTTTTTTTACCTTTTTGTTTTGTTTTGGTTTTTTGGGTTTTTGTTTGTTTGTTTGTTTGTTTGGGTTTTTTGCTATTGTTGCTATTGTTGATTTTGGGTGGTGGTTTTGTTTTGGGTATTTTGTTTGTTTGTTTGTTTGTTTGTTTGTTTGTTTGTTTGTTTTTTTGTTTGGTTTGGTTTTGTATTTGAAAGTTTGTGGGGTTTTTTTGTTTTTCTGTTGGGGTTTTTTTGTGGCAAGGAAAAGCCTCTGGCCATACAGAAAATGGGTCCACAAACTGTAGAAGGGTTCCTGGCTGAACAAGGCCATGGCATTCTCCTGTGAGAATTGGAAAATCTGGTCTGCAGTTTACACAGTTACTCTGAAGACCATGTACTGTCCCCAGAACGAGACAGACCATGTACTGTCCTCCAACAGATACATCAAGGAAGAAGGAGCATTGTGCCCAGATGAAACCAAATGCCAAACACACACAAGTGGGAACTGCTAATTTGGCACACCTTAGCTAAAGATGCTTATGGTGTGACAGCCAATCAGTAATTAACATGCATGTGTGAATGCAGCTACTGAACCAAGGAGCATTAAGCATTAGTGGCCTGAGACAGTGTCTAGAGAAGGATAAATGTGCCAAAGTTGCTTAAAAAAGGGGAGCAGCATGTAGCCACATGGGCTGTGAGTGTCGTTCCTCGGCCAACTCTCCGTGGGACCCTCTTCCCTTTGGTGCCTGTGAACAGGGACTCTCTTTGCTGAAATGCAGTTCGCTCAAATGCAGTTCCCCTAAACGCAGAAGACTCCGAGCATCAGGTTCCCAGGCATAGCAGGAATCTATGGATGCACTAATGGAGCACTAACATTCTCACCCTGCTCTACTTACTTTACATTTGAATACAGGCTGGTAGAAGGAGAGATCTGGCTTTGATTTCTCCCCAAGTTACCTGTTGCACTTTCAGGTTAGGAGTACATGTAAAATGCAGCTAATCACTCTCTCTACCCATGAATATTCCACCAGTGGACTGATGTACAGAAACATCCTTTTTCTCTTTGTACCTTCCTAAGTGGTGCCATAATGAACAGAAGATTTGCAGAAATCACACAGAAAATCACCAAAACTGCTGAAATTAACACTCAATTCCATGAGAAAGGCTTCTGAGAAAATGCTTGACAGGATCACTGAACAAACTCAAGCTTGGAAGAGAAATATTCATTTTAGCACTGATCAAGGGGAAAGAAAAAGAAATGCTGTAAAAATTCCAAGTGGAAGATAAGGAGAAAGACAGGAAGCTGAGGAAGAGCAAGGCCCTGTCAGATGAGCTGTGGAAGGTAACTTTGTGCCCCAGCGCTGTCAGAGGACGTTCCCTGTCATTGGTGCAAGCAGCTGGAGACAGAAATACTGCTTGATTTGGGGGCCACAGTCTAGGTAAGTGCAGAGGTGGTTCAATAACGTGACATGAGGGAGTTCCCCCAGGGCAACTGGGATGCCTGAAAGAAGTGAACAGCTCACCACAGCCTGGCCTGCTCGGCTGCTTTTCCTTCTGATCCTCCTGGGGAGGCTCTGACATTTCCTCTTCCCTGATGGAAGTGCAGCTGCTGCCAAGGGAAACGTCCCCATACTGACTCAGTGTTCCCTTTGCTTCCCAGATGTCCCATCTGCTGTCCCTGTCCAGGAGAGCTGCTCTGCACGGGAGGAGGAGACCGAGGGAGAGCCTGGGAACATGGGGGGCTGCAATCCCTGCTGATCTGGTTCTGTTTATGGATGGGTAGAGTTAGACTTGGATAGTTACAAGTGTAGGGATATTTACATACATTGACTGATATTTGTGTAGGTATCTGTGTATGTATATTGTTATATTGATGCATGGATATTGATGGGTTTACACCTGTAGTTATATTTACATACTTGTACATTTTTGTAGCTGTGTAGTTCTATTGCTGGGGTTGTATGGATTTTTTTATTGATCCATTGATATTTGTATATTTATAGATATGTTTGTTATGTGTGTATTATAAGTCATATATGGAATGAAATACGTAATACATATTTACATCTATATATTCTTATGGATATATATGTATTTACTTCTACTTAAATATATATGGAGTTGCATAGTTCTAAAATTGTATTTATTTCGTTCTGGATCTGAGATTCTTTAGAGAGGGATATTGATATTCCTGTGCTGGGGTCGGCTGTCGCTTGTCTCTGCCCCAGCACGGGAAAAAGTGGTTCTGGGTAGGCCGCGCTCTTGAAGAAGGAGTCTGGACTCTTGCTTTTAGGCCTTCAGTCGAGTTTATTATTTCTTATCTACAAAGATTTTCTGTCTGTCCAGCCGAGGTCAGATCAGCAAGACAGCCAAAGGCACTCTCTCTCGCCCACGAGGCGGTTGTCTCTTTTATAATGAAAATTACGTATTCGATATTTACCTTTACTTCCCAATACTTTCTGCCCTTGTTGGCAAGTGTACTCTTTCTATGAACCAATCCACACATGCCAACATCATCTTGAACATGGATGCCAAGGAGAAGAAAGAAGAAGGACAGGGCACGCCCAAATTCCTCCATCTTGGGACTCCTGATCCATGTACAGAATTCTAGACCCCCCTGTACAATACATAAAACCCCCCTGTACAGTGCATTCTAACTTAAGTTCTAACAAGTGAATAACATCCCCTCACCATTCAGACATGAAATTCTCTCATCTCCTCACCTTCAGGTGTCATTTCTTTAAAAGGATCAAAGTCAAGCCACCAGGTACTTTTGGCAACATTCCAGGGCCTCCGAGCCCCCCAAGGGTTGTCTCGGTAGCTCTGGACATCCGGAGTGATGTACTGAGTTCCCACATTCCTGTATTTGTATATGGGCTGTACAGTTGTAGTAATATGTAAAAAATTTAATTGTTAAACTTCAATTCATATTTGTGTATAGTGAGTTGTAGAGTTGCAATAAACTAATTTTTTAAACTGAAGTTGATATTTGTATATATTTACAAAGCACAATTATCTCAAAAAGAATTAGATTTAAACTTAAATTGATATTTGCATGTTTATACATTGGCAGCACAAGTGTAGCAATTTAAAACAAATTTCATTTTTAAACTAAAGGGTTTTTTGCATATTTGTACATTACTAGTGCAGGTGTAGCTATCTGCAATAAATGTAATGATTCAATTGAAGGAACTGTAGATTTGTGCTACCCAAAGCCAGGAGCAGATGGAAATGCTGCAGGATTTGGGCCATGGAAATCCCCGGCCATGCCCAGCACAGGCCCCACCTGCACTCAGGCTGGGCAAGGGCAGCGCAGATTTGGGATGGCAGCAGAGCCACACGTTGGCTCAGAACTCGCTGCCAAGGTCTGCTGAGAAAACTCCGGGGCTACACTGAGAGCAGAACTCCAAGCAGGAGCCACCTGGGGAGGACAAATCCACCCCCCATCCCACGGGCAGCTCTTCAGGAAGAGCTCCAAGTGTCCCCCTGAAGCTCATCCCAGAGCCCAGAAGCCAACAGGGATCCTGAGCCAGCTCCGCTGCCTTTGGCAGCACTTGGGCAAATGAGCTGCAGCAAGGGGGAGGCAGCAGTGACTGTGACTGCTGCAGGCTGGGGATGAAGGAAGGGCCATGGACACAAGTGCTGAGATGCTCCAAAATCCAGAAAGAGGCTGGAGAACCGGGAAGGAACAAGTTCTGACAAGCACTGAAATGATGGAAGCCCTTTGTGTGAAGTTCCCTGAAGGAACTACCAGGGATATGGATGCTATAATAAGTAGTACCAGAAGACACAAATGCAGTAACACCAGGAGATGGTCTGTATGACCCACAGGCAATGGCTGAGAAAAAGACCAAGTCTATATTTTATATTTTCTGTTTATTATAGTATCTATATTAAAATATATAGTATGTAGTCTACAGATGACAAATTACATATATAATAAATTCATATGTGTTGTGTGATACATTTTGGTATATTTTGATAAATGTTTTTATTTTGTACAGATTTGATATATTCCTCCAACTTGGGAGAGTGAAGATGTACAGCAGTCCAAAACCTTCTGCCCACACAGCAATCAGCCCCGGCTGTGTGCATGCACACCCACCCACTGTCCTTGCTCTCCTCAGCACCTCGGGGCTGCTGTTTGCACAGAATTGGGATGAATTTAACTCAACAGAGCCACGAGTGGGGTGTCCAGCTTGTCATGAACACTCATGTGGCAAGGAACAACAGAGCTCTCAAATCACATCATCACAGGTCCTTTCATTCCTGCTGGGCACTGAGGAACTCCTAAAAGCACAAAGACACAGAGAAGAGGTGGAAAAAATTGGCATCATGCTACTGCTGGTATCCTCATGGAGGAAAATCTGCTGGGTTTCTTAAGGTCAAAGCTTTCCAAAAACTAGGAAAACTGCTCAGCACCATGAGCCCAATTGTGAGAGGTTTCCTTGACTTGGCAAAGCTGGGATGTTAACAGTGGACTCTGTCCTTGGCTCAAATCACCTGCCCTCACCTGCAGACAAAAGCACCACCACCAGCAGTAGCTACATCAGTCCATTTTATCAAAAAGCTGTGTTAAATACGGGAGACAAAAGGAAAACATATCAGACACTATGGATTAATGACAGGACCCTGTGAAACAGTTGCAAAGCAAAGGGCAGCAGCTTCTCTCTGGGACACTCCCTGTGCTCCAGGGCAGTCGGGCTGTCCAGCTGCCCAGGACCCGGCGCTGCGCGAGCTCTGCAGAGCTGCACAGCGGGGAGGCAGCTTCGGGCACCTCAGCCCCTGGCCAGGAGTGGCTTCGTGCTCTGGAGGGCTCCCTGTGGGCAAATGCAGGCTGCTGGCCTTCTGCTCTTGGCCCTAGCCTGGCCTTGCAGGGCTAATCCTCTTCCCTGTCTCAAATGTGCTAAAGACAGACTTGTTTGTTTCCAGCTCTGCACAGCAATGATTTGCACCACAAAATACTGAAGGACTGAAGCCTGAACTTCAGACCCTGCCTGAAGCCTCAACAACAGGACCTGAGCCAAAGCTGCCCTCTAGGTGACCCTTCCAACCAAATGTGCTGTGTATCTGCTCCTTAACCAAGTATTGCTATCAAAAGGATCAATGCATCCATTCACTGGGGAAACACGTCTGCACCTTTCTGCATTAGGAAAATGGACAAGGCCACACCTGGCCCTGGCTCCTCCTTGAGCCCTGGGCAGGCTCGGGCAGAAAACCAAGAGGAGAATGAAATCAGATGTCCCCCAGAAGAAGCTCTGTCACGTTGCCTGTCCAGCACTGTCAAAGCCGGGCTGCTCTCACAGCGCACTCGGAAGCCTCGTGGCCAGCAAAGGTGGAGGCTCTGCAGGATTTCCCAGTTCCCGGCCGTGGCTCTCCAGGGCTTGGCTGGGACAGCTTCCCCCAGCTGATGTGCCGCTCTGGATGAAGGGGAAAGCATTGGGGTATCTGCTGATGTATCTTTCTTAACCACTAGAGGCAACCTTTTGTAATAATGCTGGGGTGCATTGCTTGGCTTCTCCTTTTCTGACTCTTTCTTGCACTTTTGCATTGCAGTAAATGACACTATTCCTCCAGCTGGTGTCTGTGTCTGCATCTCCGACCCTCCCCACTATCAAAACAAACACACAGCCACTTTAGCACCAGACCTGCCTCTCTGCCAGCCCTTCTCTTGGAAAAATCCCTGATGGCCATCTCTGCAAAGGAAATTCTCACTTGGCAACTTCCTTTTCTGCAGGCAGCTGAGAAAAGGAGCCACTCCCAGCTCTGGACACCTCTGGAAACCAGCTGCTTTCAGCAGTCACAGCCCTGAAATATCAACCTCCTTCCTTAACCTGCCACTGGGAGCTCCCACCAAGAGGCCTTTTGTCCAAGGATGCCCACAGAAGAGCTCGAGGAGGGAGCAATTTGGAACACAACTCCTCCAGAGTTTAAACCTGCCTTTATCTAATGAGCACACACCGACCTGTCCCAAAGAGAAAGCAGGCAGGAAAGAGAAGCTGCTCTCCCACAACAGCAAACTCTCTGCTTTCTTCTGTTCCAGCTGGAGAATGGAAAACATGGCCTACACCTCAGTGTGGGAAGGAACCTGGGAATTGGCCTCATCTGGGAGCCTAGCAGAGAGAAGTTTCCTAAAGACATGGAAAAGATTCTCTGGAAGCAAAAGATTATGGCAATAATTCTGCAAGGAAAAAAACCCAAAAAACCAAACCAAACCAAAACAAAAAAACCCACCAAACAAACAACAACAACAACAAAAAAAAACCCTAAAAAAAACACCAAACAAAAACAGAGTAATTGAAGCATTTCAAGAAGTTCCCAGACTGAAATTTGTGCCCCAACATGACAGCCTCAAAGTCTCTGTGGCGAGTCAGGAAGCTCAGGAATGAATCTGCAGGGCTTGGATAAACATCATTGGTGTGCGTCCCCCAGAGCACAAGCAGCTCCTCAACAAGACTTCAAGGCTGAGGGACAAAGCTTCCCCCTTCAGCCCTCCACTGTGGAGGATTTTGTGAACAGCTGGCTAGCTGACAAAGGTCACACTGATATAATACCGTTAGTTAAGGATGAAGGAGATGGGTATAGGAGCCAGCAGTCAGTGTCCAAACCTGGCAAGGGCACTGTGCCCTTGGTGCAACATCAGGATGGGGGAGAGGATGGTTAGTTAGAAATATGAAGAAAAGATGTGGACAGCTGCAACATAGTAGCCACAAGAATGCTAAGGTAGGTGTAGTTACCTGATAAGTAACTAACCAATGATGAGCTCGCCTTTTGCAATATGTATTGGCCTCATTAGCACCAATATAAATGTATGTGCCTATCAATAAAGTTTTGAGATTTGCTGATCACTCATATTGAGTGCCGCATTTCTTCCACCGATTACCACAAATGGTGACCCTGGACGTGAAACCGGTAACGGCAACCACGGTGGATCGGTGAACGAGTTCGGGTCCTACAGCAGCAAGGACGGCGAATAAGCATTGCTGAAAAAGGGAAAGGTGCCGTGCCCTGGGTGACCTTATAGAAGAGCCCGGCCAATATGTGCTGCCGAGACCTTGAAGGGCTGCAAAAACGTTGATGTTCTCAAAAATGGAAATGGAAAGGCAAGCAGAATATGATTTATTTACTTGCTTTTTAAAAAAGCATCAGGTTAAGGACATAGATTTGCAGAACGAGCTCCCACAGTTGTTAGCTTACGGGTATGCACAAGGAGTTTCTCAAAATCCTTATACAGTACATGAATTAACAGAGTGGCATAAGTTCGGGACCAGGAGTGCGACAGGGGCCGCGGGAGAGCCCGGGGCAGACGCGGCGGCGAGAACGCGTGTGGCAGTGGTGGCATGCTCGGTGCCGGCGGCAGTTACGCGCACCGCGGGTCCAGTGACGCGCACGGTGACAAAAACTCACACGGCAGCTGTCCGTGGAGAAAGCGCACAGATCACGAGGGAAGTGCCAGCCAGGGCCGGGCCAGCCAAGGTGAGACGCGGGGGCCGAATACACGGCAGCGACAAGCGCAGTGCCAGTGATAGCGGCGCGGACGTGCACCAGTAACACGAAACCCGAAAGCTGGAGCTGGGAGGGCTTTTTCACTTTTTGCAAGCGCACAAGAGCACCAGCGGTGTGGGACATTCTCCTGCTGGCTGTGGGTGTTGGCGCAGAGCCAGGGGGAACCAGCCCGAGCGGAGATCCAGGCAGAGCGGAGCCCAAAGGAGACGGGGCTGCGCGGGTCCGGGGTGAGGGCGTTCCTCTCCACACCCCCGAGGTGGCACAGGCTGAGGCTGTGCTGGAGCAGGTGGAGACGGGGCGGGAGCTGACATTCCTCAAGGCACCGCCCTGTCACAGCTGCCTGGCAACCACAGCAGCCAGCCCATCGCAGCAATTCAAACAAGTGTCTGAGAAAAAACAGGTCAGGAATTTTCTTCAAGATCAGGATGGAAAACTTCTGAAAATTCACACAGTGCTTTATCCAGCTTTTCATAAAAAAAAAAAAAAAAGGGCAACTCCACAGAAAATGCAGCAGATGTTTCACGGGGCACTTCACCCAACTGTTCCACAGGCTTTACAGTTAGTTTACCGTTTTGTGGTTTTTTTTGTAAATGTGTTTGCTTTTTTAAAAGTGGTAGAGTATTTGGGTTTGATGGCTTAAAGTTTGATGACTTCATTGCCTTTCCCTTACCTGAGGCAGGAACAACCTTTTAAGGGAACAGAATCTAAATAAACTTCCTAGTTTCTGTTTGGACTACATGTGAGAAGATTTAAACTGTAATATTTCTGTATACTATGGTCTTTATGGTCTTTGCTCTCTTCTATTCATTAAGAGATGGCATTAGATAAATGGATGTAAATGTGCGAATTGTTTTTGTACTGTCCTTATTTTAAGTGAAATTATTTGTGTTTGAAATTATCTGTCATCTTTCTCAGTTATGTTTTAAAATATCTCTGCGAACTGTCCAGCTTTACCAGCCTGTTATCCTTCAGTTAATGATTGTTGTCAATCAGTAAGAAATCTCAGTGTAACAAAATGCCACCTGGATTCATCAAAAAACCAAAAAAAACCAACAAAAAACAACAAAACAAAATTTAAAAAAAAAAAGGGGGAACTGCTTTTATTATAAAAAATTATTCCCTGGGAAACAAAATGTCGTGTAAAGATGAAAGTATTAGTAAAGATTTAATTACTCAAGGTGTCTTGGAAGACAAAGCATTTGGGAAAGGTGAATCAGATCCTGTTGTGGGGTCATCAGTCGATTCCCCAATGATTCAAAGTTTTAAGAATTATTTATATTAAGTTTATAACCTTTGTTATTTTCGGTTTTTGTAAGTAATGCTGATAGATAGTGATTGTTGTTAATACTAGATGAATACTTTGGGAAGGTTGTCTTAACCCCTTCAAGCACTTCTTGTTAGGGAGTTTTCAGATTTTTGTGATGAGAGTTGTTGTTGGTGTGTTGTTGTGGTGTTTGTAGCCGGCTTTCATGTGTTTTTCTATTTTTTTTGTGTGATCACCTGCAAGACACGTGTCTCTTCAAGATCCTGTCTTTTTATTTCCTAACTATTTAGATGTTTCTGAGGGTTTTTATCCAAATTGCCAGTTTTGTGGTTCTTTTATTATTATTACAGAAATACTCCAGCAGAGAATTCAAGAAGTGTGCTGTGTTTAGAAAATCTCTGTCTTGACAGAAACTTCAGAAGGATTCAATTATTTGCTGGTTTGATTGGTTTGTAACCCTAAGGTTTCTTGTTTATAACAGCTGTTTTTAAAAGTCCTGTTTAAAAAATGTGTTAAGTGATACTCACCAATTAGAGTTCGGGCTCTGGCCAAGTTCTAACTCTATTTGGATAGAGTGACTGACAATCGACCCAGATGTTTTCTGCATCAAATAGTATTCAAGTCCTTTTGACTTGGCGATTTGACCATCTATGATGGCTGAGCCATTTTCAGAGGTGATTTGGAGAACCATGAATCCGGACATGATTTCTCCAATTCTCTGTCATTTTAAGGTTTATCAGCTGTCGCAGACTCTGGGATAAGAGTTCAGTGTTGTAGTGTTTGGTAATTTTCTGATCTTGTATGTGTTGTTGATGGTGTGTATTATCTGAATTTATTCCTAATTACTCTTATCTTAACATTTCTCTATGTAACATTGCAAAATGAAACCAGGACCCATTCTTCACCTCTAGGATTTTGAGAAAATTCTTCAGTCCTGCGGGGACGTGGGATTTGTTTGTGTTTTAACAGGTGCAAAGTCCAGATGGATTTCAATGAAGAATGTGAAACTCTATCAAGAGCAAGAGAAATGTTGACCATTCAACAAGCAAAGAAGACAGACAGATATTGGACTGTGTGACACAGGGCAGTGTCCGGAGACGAGACCTTAACCTCCCTATACAGCTGACAGTTTGGTGTGGAACTAAATACTTACTAGGTGCACTTACTCAGCAAAACAGAAAAACGGGGGAGGCGTGGGCCTTGGAATGGATATCTCTTCCACTTCAACAGCATAAAACCCTCTTTCAAAAAATCGAAATTTTGGCTGATTTCATCAAGAAGGGTTGTGAATGGACACTACAGATCATGGGAAAGGAGCCTGCTCAGATACGGGTACCAATGAAGAAAGATACATTGACCTGGTACCTGATAAACAGTATGGAATTACAAGAGGCACTGTTAGGAGCCGGAAGTGTGATCGCCACTGATGATATCCCCAATATACCGTTGAATTGGGTAGGGCAATGGGGTTGGACTCAATGCCCAAAAAGGTCACAGAAACCCCTGTCAGGATGCCATAACAGCCTACACAGATGCAGGAAGAAAATCCAGAATTGCTGCAGTGACCTGGCAGGAAAAGGGACAATGGCACCATCAGATTCTCCAGGCCTCCGAATTGGATACTTTACAAACCATGGAGTTATTGGCTGTTGTTTGGGCCATGATGCATTTTTCTGGGCCCCTCAATATAGTGACAGATTCTTTGTACGTTGCTGGAGTATGCGAGCGAATAGAAGATGCCTCTATAAAAGAGGTTCAAAACAGGAGGTTACATGAGCTGTTTATACAGTTACAGAGGGCAATTAAGCTGAGGAAGTATCCTTTCTCTGTCATTCATATCAGAAGTCATAAGTGGGATATTGGTCTAGGAAAGGGTAATGCCTGAGCAGATAAGCTAGTCTCAATCACACATGTGACTCCAATTCCCAGGCAGACTATGGCCAGAGGGGCACACTCCATGTTTCACCAAAATGCAAAAGGCCTCCATAGAGAATTTCAGATATCTATGGAAGAGGCATGGGCAATAGTCAAAGCCTGTCCCATATGTAGTCATCATAACGGGGGCTGCGGGTTAGGTCTAGGGGTTAACCCCAGAGGGCTGAATACAAATGAGACCTGGCAAATGGATGTCACACATGTTGCTGAGTTTGGAAGGATAAAGTATGTGCATGTTACTGTAGACACCTGTAGTCATTTTATATGGGCCACAGCACAAACTGGTGAGAAAGCAGGGCACGTGGAGAGGCATCTTAGTAGCTGCTTTGCAGTAATGGGAGTGCCACGGCGTATTAAGACAGACAATGGGCCTGCCTACTGCAGCAAAAGAATAAAGCAGTTCATGCAAATGTGGGGGATTGAACACGTGACAGGCATCCCTAATTCCCCGACAGGACAAGTGATCGTAGAAAGAGCTAATGGTACCCTGAAAAGATATCTAGGTAAATACAAAGATATTAGAGAGCCGCAAGAAAGGTTGCTAAAGTGTCTATTTGTCTTAAAGCACCTGTGTGTTTTTGGGGAAAGCAAAGTTCCTGCTGTAATTCATCATTATGTAACAGAGAAAGATAGTGTGAGGCAGGATGTATGGGTAAAATACAGAGATCCCAAGACAGGACAATGGCAAGGTCCTGCTAAGGTATTATACTGGTGCCGTGGATATCTTTGTGTTTCTACCCCTACAGGATCCTTGTGGGTAGCTGCTAAATGGACCCCAGCAGCCGTGTTAGATGGAACCAGACCCCAGACAACTGAGCGAAGAGGACCGTCGGCGAGTGGAGGCAAAGCTGCTGATCACCATTCGACTGATACTTCTCAAGCTGAAAGGACACTGTAGCTTTGCCATTGACCGAGCGATTGATCGGTGTCAATCTCTAGACAATATACTAAGCCTGCTTCCATCGCTTCATACATTTTATCGTAGAAGGCCTAAGAGATTAGCTTGCATTAAGTGTCAAAATACTCAGTGTGCTGCATGGATATTGCCTTTTTGCGGGGCTTGTCAGCAAACTAAGTGGGTGCTTCAGTCCCAGTTACCTGAGCTGTGGTGCAGAAGCTGTACATTTTATTGGCAGTGGGATTCCTGGCAAGCAGAACTCCAGGCCTTTACAGGGTTACCTGGCCACCAAGGGTTACAGCTGTATGAGTCCCCAGAACAGAAAATTCTCACATGGTTTAGGTGGGAAACCCAGCACTTTGCCAAACACACTTTACAGCAATCTCAATTGTGTATCTTACTGTCTAAGTGTGGTTGGGGTATTCCCCTCTCCCAGTTAGATGTAGTAAGTCCGATTCTGGGGGATCAAGATCCCAACCAAGCGTAGGACGATTGTTTAAGGGCTCTAAAAAGATTAAGTCTGGGAAGCTCGAGAAAGAAAAAGGGGAAAGGAAAGAAGAGACTTTCTTAACAGTTTGTGAGCAACCTGTTAATTTCCCAAATGTCTGGATGGTTCAAAACAGCGCCCAGGAAAATCAGGGTGATGTGGCAGACTTATGTTGCTGTTTTACTCATATTTACCCTCTTAATAGACAGCCCAGACATTGCCAAAGGAGTGAGAACCCATCAAGCATGGGCCCCACCTCAGCCCAAGACTAATATTTGGATCACCATGGCAAATTTAACTAACCAGGAGGCTATTTGCTTGTCATTATCTTCTCCCAGCAATCCATTTACCGCCTGTTTGATTGGACTACCGGCAGATCCCTGGCCATGCCCATCAAAAATACCCACCTGCAAAACCAATGACGCCAGGGTCAGTGTAGATAACTGGGACCAATGGATTTCTCATTTTCTTATAGCACCGCAGGAACCCCAAGATTTGGAACTGTTAGGCTCAGTGATAGTGGATGCATGCCTTAGGTTTAAGCATAAAAGTCAGCTGCCAGCCAAGAACTATTCTACTATTGTAACTTCTAGCATGGCCATTTACCGTAATGCAACAACCTGGTGCAATTATACCACAAAGAGGGTGTCAATCTCATCAAATGACCCTATTCAATTACCAGCAGGTTACTTTTTAATATGTGGTGACCGTGCTTGGCCCAGCGTCCCATCGATGCTGAACGGGGGGCCATGTACAATTGCACGGTTGTCTCTACTCACACCCAATACATCCATGATCCTGAATATGAGCCACCGCTATCATAGAATTAAAAGAATGGCCCCTGTATTTACTGCTGACTGCAAAGATGATGTAAAACTTTGGTCCCCAGGGGCCATAATGGCAGCATCCTTTTTGGCTCCAGGGGTATCAGCAGCAGGTGCCCATGCCATTTTAAACAAGCTACGATGCTGGCTTGCTAAACAAACTAATGCCACTTCTTTGGCACTTTCTAGCTTTTTGCTTGATGTTGATTCTATTCTCCATGCAACGCTTCAGAATAGAGCTGCAATTGACTTCCTTTTACTGTCACAAGGCCATGGTTGTGAGGAATTTGAGGGCATGCATTGCATGAACTTCTCTGATCATTCCCAGTCCATCCACTCCCAGCTCTCTGAGTTGCGAAGGTTAATTGGAAACTTACAGGTAGAATCGGGCTCCGGTATTGATGAATGGCTCAAATCTTTAGGCTTGGGATCATGGTTGCGCTCTATTCTTAGAGTCATCATTATAGTAGGCATTATAGCTTTGTTAGTAGTGTTAGTTTTGCCTTGTTTTTGCATGTGCTTACAGAACATGGTTCAAAGAATGATACTTGCTGCATCTAATCAGACTATGCTTGTGCAACAGAAAAACAGGGGAAGTGTGGAGGATTTTGTGAACAGCTGGCTAGCTGACAAAGGTCACACTGATATAATACCGTTAGTTAAGCAAGAAGGAGACGAGGATAGGAGTCAGCAGTCAGTTTCCAAACCTGGCAAGGGCACTGTGTCCTTGGTGCAACATCAGGATGGGGGAGAGGATGGTTAGTTAGAAATATGAAGAAAAGATGTGGACAGCTGCAACACAGTAGTCACAAGAATGCTAAGGTAGGCGCAGTTAGCTGATAAGTAACTAACCAATAATGAGCTCACCTTTTGCAATATGTATTAGCCTCATTAACACCAATATAAATGTATGTGCCTATGAATAAAGTTTTGAGATTTGCTGATCACTCATACTGAGTGCCGCATTTCTTCCACCGATTACCACAAGCTGGCAGATAGGGAAGCAAAAGAAGCAGTGAAAAATGAGGTAATAACTGAGGCAGCCCTGGTTCCAGATGGGCAAATTTCCCTCAAAATACAACAAATTAGACAAAAAAATTGATCTATGAGCAGAAAGGAGCCTATAACCAAAAGGGATAGGCCATCACAGAGGGAAAATTAGTTATAGCTTCTGACTTATTATGATCTCCAATAAGGGAGAAACATCAGAAAACACATAGGGAAATTGACGCCCTACATATCTAAATGAAAGGATCTTTGACAGAAATTTACGAGCCGCTATCACCCAAGTGACTCCACAACGTGACCTTTGCCTCCAGACCAATCCCAGGAATATTCCCAAACCAAAACATGGCCAGATTGGAAAAGACCATGGACCTGGGCAGCAATGGCAAATCGATTTCACAGAATTGCCAAGAAAAGGGGGGTGTAAGTTTTTACTAGTACTAACAGATACCTTTTCAGGGTGGCCAGAAGCAATCCCCACCAGGACTTGTAAAGCTCCGGAGGTAACTGAGGCATTGGTACAGGAAATCATACCATGCTTTGGAGTCCTGGTCACAATCTCCTCGGACAGAGGACCACATTTCATCACAAAATTAGTGCAACAAGTTAGCCAGTACTTGGGCATAGACTAGGAACTTCACACCCCATATAACCCACCATCAAGTGGTCAGATAGAGAAAATGAATCATTTGATCGAACAACAAGTTACATTACTGGGACAAGAGGCTAATTTGCCATGGCATCAATCCCTCCCATTAGCGCTGCTGCAGATTTGGACCAAACCCAGGACTAAGAAAGAGCTAAGTCCCTTTGAATTGCTTTATGGGAGACCATACACGGTGCAGAAGAGAACTTCTGCCCAGGACGTATCGTTATGTGATCGCTCTGACCAAACAGCTTAGAGCAATTGAAAAATATGTGGCTGGAACTCGGGGTACAGGGCTCGATGCACCAGTACATGATGTGCAGCCTGGAGACTATGTATATGTTAAGTCTCTTACAGAGAAGGCCCTGCAACCACAATGGGAGGGACCATACCAAGTGCTCCTTACTACCTTCACTGCAATCAAGACTAAGGAACAAAGTGCTTGGATCCACCACAGCCGTGTTAAGAAAGCTCCAGAAGCCCCTTGGAGAATAACACCGGGTGATGGTAAACTGAAACTGAAACTTACCCGCACAAAATGAATGCATCATGGTGGGTGGGGATTTGCGCTGAAGTGTTGTTTACAATCATCGCTGTCATCCAAAAATTAGAAAGTACTCCTAGCCAGAACAATGTTGAATGGCCTTGGTCCCAAGCCCTTACTCAATACAACGGATCCATGGGAAAACCTTCCCATTTAAAAGGTTTAAACCTAACAACTGGTCATGTGCAAAAAGCAAATATAAAAAACGCAGCAGTGGCAGAAACAGAGGTTGTCGTGACTTCAAGGGACCATGGGGGAGGTAATTAAGATAGGGTGTAGAATGATTAATGGGACTACCTATAGTAAAGCAACCCAAATCAGTGTAAATAAGCACTGGAAGATTTGCAAGCGTCCAAATGAATTGGACTGTTGGCACAACTTCACATTAAGACAAACTGTCGACATGGTTTGCCTCTGGGCCTGCAACACTATAGGGCTGTCTTTCAAATTGAAAATAAGTGCTATAGCTAAGCCTGTTACAACCCACCCCAGCACTCAAGCACAAACCCAAAACACGCTATTTAAGCTTGAACCTAGAGTTTATGAAATTGGCCCATACATAATAAGGAATACAGGTCAACACAACTATTCTTTAATCCAGTATTATGACATGTCGAACTGGTAATACAAACTACTATCTCGACAGTTCAGCCAGCTTGTTCCTCCTTCATAAGGTCATCCTTCGAGGGATGGACAAGATGGCTACAAAAACAAGCGCACTTCAGAGACAGAATGAGAAGGGATTTAACCGAGATGTTAGGGACTGGGCTAGGGGTTTTGAATAGGATTGACTCAGAAATGTTACTGAACAAATTAGCTGTAGCAGCTAGCCATCCAATAAAATTAAAACAGCCTTTACAGTCATCTCTTTTGGCATTGGGAAATAGTCAGTGGCAAGTCTCGAGGGTGCTGCCGAAATGGAGAGAAATTGAAGATCAAGACCATAGCTTGCTAGCAGATGCATTAAAGGGGGCAAAGGATAACATATCTTTAGCCCTCAGCTATATACAAACACAATTATGGGTACAGTCAACAGCTGCTTTAATCATAAGGGAAGGAAGTGAAGGAGTCTTTCCAACTGAAGTGCAAAAGGTTGTCTGGGGCAGTGCTACAGACATTGAGAAAGATTTCCAGTCTTGGTGGGCCATGGTAATTTTACATATAATCCCCCCACTAACACAGCTCCAGCCTTCGTGCTCACTCTGCATAATGGCACAGTTCACGCTATTCACGCCATTGCTGCCTTAGGGCTCAGTCACGAGCAGCCAGCATTATACCCCTCAGAATACAGGGTATGGGCTTGGAAAATCCAGGGGAGATGGCAAACCATAAACTCGGAACCTTGCATTGCTCAAGAACAACAGGGATTTATCTGTCACAGTAATGTGATTAGTGCTCAAGACATATGCCTTGACAATGACCAAGGCATTTGCCACTTTGAGATCCACCCAGAGACCAACCAATAAACGGTACTAGTGTATATAGGTGATGGCTGTGTGTGTTTAAGGACTGTGTGTGATGTCATAGAAATTGAAAAGAACAAGGTTGCCGGGGTCAGGATTTTCACCCGCTGGACCCTGGCTAGATATTTCTCTTCACCAGATAGAAGGATGGCAGCTCGAGTCCTGGATAATTTCAACTGATTTATTGCAGGGCCCAAAAAGGATAGGAAAACACGGAGGGTAGGCTGAGGGACACACGGTGGACTGGAGAGACAGCAGGGATGGTAACAACCAGCAGAGGGACACCAGGGCCAGTGCGAGATCTCTGGGGAAAGTTACAGATTTTGTGCACAGCTACATGGAGGGGGATGGGAGGGGAAAAGTTTTCACAGGAGCAACTAATGAAAGATACAACGGGTACAGGATGAGTGGGATGGGAAAGGGAGTACAGCATTTGAACCATGGGAAAGGAATAAATTTTCCCTGACTTAGACAATGGTGCTTTCCCAGGGCATTCCTGAGATAGCTTTCTCACCCATGACCCCCACATCTCCCCCTTCTTTCTTTATTAAATAAATTTTTCCAAGTGACTTTTCTATTACTCTTTTGAAACAACTCAGGGCAACCATTATCATAAAAATGACAACTTAAATCCACACCAAATTTTTGAAAATTGGTACAAGCCACCTGCGGATTGGTTTCAAATTTGCTGAGTGCTGGCATGTGGGGAGGTGCTTTTAGATGTTAAATTAAAATAGCACAGACCAGCAAAGTCCTGACAGCTGTGACCGTGTGCCAGAAGGAGAAAATCAATGGCAGCTCTATTTTGTAAGGTGGCGTGCCTGGTGGTTTCTTCTTCCGTGAGCAGATCTGACAGGGCTGCGGAGGCAGCTTTGGCCTGACAGCTGAGCCAACACCCCCGGTGGGAAATTTCACCCAGAGAGAGAGAGAGCCTTTGCAGCTGCGTACCAAGGTAGAAAAATGGACGCAGAGACTCTTTTGGATTCTCTCCAATCATAAATTTTGTCATCACAATTTGGGTCGAATTGACTGTAAGATCTCTTTTTGCGTGCCAATCATTCTTGATTCTGCCAATTTATAATTTGTGATGTGTTTGGGGTGAGGACAGTCAGCTGTCCGAGGCTGCAGGGACCTCCTTTGATCTTTGATGGGATCCCTGCCCACACTCTGTTACCGCAGATAAGAAACACGCCTCTCGGTGACACTCTGGGACCATCACTGGACTCAGGTGGTGTGCTAGAGGTATAGTTGCACCATGTGGCTGAATTATGCATTCTGCTATTGGGTGTTACATCTTTCTGAGTTATTGTGCCTGAGACTGCAGAGTCATGCCAAATGGGTGTGTTTTGTAGACAGAACAACCTAACACAGTATGTAGCTGGAGCAGAGCCCATGAGATCTAACTCTTGACGCTCCTGTCTGGCATGTGGTATAATCTTTGTCTAGGTGTCCCAGGTATCAACTGGATTTGGTTTCTTCCCCGCATATGGATAATCTTTTTGTGACAGGCATTCCCACCAGGCACGTAGATAGAGGATTGTCCACGCTGCCCATTGACAAGCAGATCTTATCTTGTTTCAGAGTTTTTGCCAGAGTCAGCCATACATCTTCTGTCGGTTGTTGCACCATGCACCCTTCTGCTGTCCACGGATGGAGCAGAATAATGATTGCAGTGAAAAGCACTCGTTTGAATTTCATTCTTTCCAGGGGGCCTTCCAGGGTGATTCTGCTGTAGCAAATAGCAAGAGAAACATATGACATTAAATTTCTGTACACTCTTTTCAGTCACTCTCCTCACCCTCCCCCTTTTCTAATAATAATAGGACACAAGCAGGAAAGAGATGTGTGGGGACTAGTGGGATGGATTGGGGGCAAGGTATGTGGGAAAAGGGATAGGGATAGTTGGGGAGGAAAGGAGGGGTTCTGCAGCAAGGTATGATGGGGAAAATATCTTTTTGTGATGAGAGTTCGTGCTACAATGTTGGGAATTCTGGTCTTCTTCTTCCAATGCTTCCAAGCGACTGCATCTGCTGCGGTGTCTGGCTGATCAGATGCATCTTGGCTTTTCCTGGGCGGGTCAGCAGGCTGATCTGTGTCTAGGTAGGGTTTGACAAAGTGGCCTGGAATCCACTTCAATGCTGTGTCTGTTGAAACACACACGTACCCTCGGCCCCAGGTTATTAGTGGAAAAGGACCTTTAATTTGGTGGGACTCAGGGTCTCTGATGAGCACAGGTGGGCGTTCTTTGAGATGGGCAAATGTGTTGTTATGAAAATGCCGAAGGATTGAAGGATTTGGATCTTTTGAATGGCAGTTAAGAAAAGTGAGCACATATAGTGCTTTGCAGAGTCTTTCTTGAGGTGTCATTAAAAGGGCAGAATCTTTTTGTAAATCTAGTAGTTTCTTAATTTCTTTGTGTGTGCGTTCTATTATTCATTGTCCCTGAGGGTTGTGAGGAATGCCGGTGTGATGGGGATTTCCCCAAGCTGAGAGAAAATTCTGAAATGCTTTGGAGGTGTAACTTGGTCCATTATCTGTCTTAATCTTTTTTGGAACTCCTAGGGTAGCAAAGGCCATGTAAAAGTGCTTGGTGACATCTTTGGCTTTCTCTCCTGCATGCAGAGATGCAAAGATTGTGCCAGAAAATGTATCTATAGATACGTTAATATATTTTAATTTCCCAAAAGGTGGGATATGAGTAATGTCTGACTGCTACAGCTCAAGAGCATTCAGTCCCCTAGGATTGACCCCTGTAGCTACTGTTGGAAGGGCATGGGATTGGCAATTTGGACATGTGGCTACAATGGCAGGGGCTTGTTCTTGTGACAATATCAACTGACGTGCCAGGGCTGGCGTGTTTTGGTGGTAGAACATGTGGCTCAATTGTGCTTGTTTAAAAATGTCAGGTAAAGTTGGTGAAGTAATTGTGGTGGTGACTGTCATTGCCAATGCATCTGCCCTCTGGTTCCCCTCAGTAAGGAAGCCAGGCATGTCAGTGTGGGATCTTACATGTAGAATATGATAGGGTTGCTCTCGATGAAAGATCAGCCAGATTAATTCTGAAAGCAAGGAAAACAGCTGTTTGTTTTGCACGTCTTTGAGCAGAGCATGCTCTGCTCCATCAGCTATCCCGGCAACACAAGATGAATCAGTCACTAAGTTAAATGGTTGCTGGAATTTCCTAAAGGGCCTCACAACTTCAAAAAGCTCCGCAATCTGGGGAGAACCATCAATGGTCTGAAAATCAGCTTCCCACTTTTAAGTGTTCAGGTCTTTCCAGGTAAATACTGATCTGTGGGACCTGCCAGCCACATCAGTGAACACTGTGACAGCGCCTTTAATGGGAAGATGACTTTTGAAAGTTTTTGGAACTAAATGGAATGAATCTTTGAATAGTTTGTGCTTTGGGTAGTGAATTGAGACTTTCCCGGGATAGCTATCTAAAGCAATTTGGATGTTTTCATTTGTTTGTAACAAGGAGTCCAATTGATCTAACTTCAAAGGCAGGTAAATGCATGAGGGATCACAGCCTGCGAGGCTTCGGAGGAGATGGCGACTTTTGACAATTAATTTTGCTAGCAACTCTGATGGTGTGGACACTGTTTTCACAGGCTGATGTGGGAGAAGCAACCACTCGAGTATGATGAGTGAGTCTTTCTGTGTTGTGTCCTACTGAAACAGGAGCCCATGAAAGTGTGGGCACTTACCCAGGATGACAAATTCAATCGGAAGGTTTTTTCTGATCCTTTGAGCCTGTTGTGTCCTCATTGCCTCTGCTACTTTCTGCAATGTTTCCTCTGCCTCTGGTGTCAGGGTCCGTGGGGCTGTGGGGTCAGTGTCTTTCTTCAGCAAGGAGAACAGTGGAGCCAGCTCTTGCGTTGTCAAGCCGAGCAAAGGCCAGACCCAAGTGATGATCCCACAAATGCGTTGAGTGTCCTCTAGAGTCTGTGGCTGTTCATTAACAGAAAAAATCTGTGGTGTTACAGTTCTCCCAGTGATGAGATACCCCAGGTATCTCCACAGTGCTGACAATTGTATTTTGTCCTGAGCAATTACAAAACCTGCTTTCTCAATAGTAGAAGCAGTCTTTTCGAGAGTGGCACTAAGGTAACTTTTGGTGGCAGCACAAATAAGTATGTCATCCATGTAATGGACTATGATTGCTTCAGGAAACTGTTTCCTGACAAGTGATAAAATCTGAGCAACATACCTTTGGCATAACCCGGGGTAGTTTTTCAATCCTTGAGGATTGATACCCATTGATACCTTTTAAATGGCTCACTTCTGTTCAGAGATGGTCCTGAAAATGCAAATCTGGGGGCATCTCCTGGGTAAAGTAGGATGTTAAAGAAGCAGTCCTTGATAGCAAGGACAGCAAGCTGTCAATCTTGGGGAAGCATGGAAGGGGAGGGGAGGCCAGGCTGAAGGGGGCCATATCCTCAATAACCTCATCAATTTTTTGAAGGTCTTGGAGTAGACGCCAACTGTCTTTGCCATGCCTTCGGATGACAAAAACTGGGGTATTCCATGGGCTAGTTGATGGAACTAATTGCCCGAGTTGGACCTGCTCCTCGACTGATTCGATGAGCGCATTTAATTTGTCTGATGGGAGGGGCCACTGATCCACCCACACCGGAAAATTGGTTTTCCAATTCAGTGGTGGGGAAGTGCACTCTGCAGTGGCCATGCTAAAAATCCCACTTGGGGTCAGGGATATCAAGGCAGACACCTCACTGGGATAAAACATCCCTGCCTAATAGAGAGATATTGGATGACACAACAAATGGTCAGATGGTGGAGACTTGCCCCTCAGGCCCCTCTGCACTTACCAGATGAGGACTTTGCATGGAATTGACAGCTCCACCAACACCGGATATTGTGCCACAAGGGGACACCAGCGCCCAGTCGCGGGGCCACTTTGCTCTGGGGAGGACAGTAACGTCCGCTCCTGTGTCAGCCATGAGACGAAGTTCAATAGATTTTCCATTTTTGGAAATAAAAGATTCAATCAGGGGTTTGTCTTTACAAATCTAGTGACATGCAAACACATCAAAATTTGAATTAGGGTCAACCTCTGAATCCTGGCCGGGTAAAATTGACATTTGTGCAAAAGGTGAGAATTTGAACAGTGGAAATGGTGGATTGTAACAAACAACTGACACAGTAATTTCATTGCCTGGATTTACAGTCACAACTTCTGGTAATATCTCATCTGGGGTATGTTCACTGTCCCCAAACAGCAGGATTGTAGTTGGTTGATTGTGGAAAGGGGGCTCAAGGTACCCAGCTGGAACTCAAACTAGATCTTTGTCGGGGAAAAGCAGATGGACACAACTTACTAACACTGGTCAGAGGCTTTGGGGAAAGTTCCGGGTTCTGCGGAACAACCGGAGTCCGTCCTCATGACTGCGGTCCTCTGTGAGGAGCCTGTTGGGGCGAGGGACTCCTGGATGGCTGGCAGCTGAGGTGGGCTTTGCAGGCAAGGCCTGTAATTTGCTGTTGTCGCACGGCGTGGCCCCGCGCTCCGCCAAGCGTTTCTCTGGGTTGGCTGATAATATTGCTGCTGAAAGTTGTATGTGGGCCGATAGGGCTGTTGGAAAGGAGGAGGCCTAGGAGGTGGAACAGAGTTAATAAATTGCCCAACAGGAAGGTGAGGACAGTCTTTCTGGAAATGTCCAAGTTGGCCACAGTAAAAGCAACGGACATTGCTAATGTTTGTCATGGCTTCCCCCACTCCCTTGCTCACTGCAAAGGTAAGTGTAGTTTCTAGGGATGATGCTTTTCTGCATGCGTCAGCCATTTGGGCTATGGTTGACTCAAGATCCTGAGGTAATGCTCTTAAAATCTTTTTTGTTTCTGCATTAGCATTTGTCATTGCCATTTTGCGTATCAATTAGTCTCTGGCTTGTTCGTTGTCAATTTGTATCTCGATAGCTTCACACAATTGATCTACACATTTTATGAATTATTCAACCACTCCCTGCACAATGGCAGAGAAATTTTGCAAAGGGCTGCTCCCATCTCGGATTCTCAGCAATGCAGATTTGCCAGCAGCTTTTACGTCATTTAAGATTTCAGCAGGCAGTTCTGCTTGTACTGCAGGCTTAGAATATTCACCCTCCCCTGCCAATGCCTCTAAAATGTCATCCTCTTCGAAAATCTGTGCTAGGTGGTTGTGGTTTTTAATCAAAGGTTTAAGTCATTTTTTCCATTGCACCTCCCACAGCAGAAACTCAGTGGGAGAGAGCAAGGCAGTTGCCAAATGTCTTAAATCATGTGGGGTCAGCGTATGTCCTCCAAAAGTTAATTTTTGTACATTCTTAAAATAAGGTGATTCTCTCCCATAATCTTTTGCGGCTCCTCTCAGCTCTTGTAACTCTGTGTATGGAATAGATTCCCACCGCGCTTGGTCACTGGCATCATAGACGAATGGCGTGGCTAACAAATCTAAATCTCTCACTAACTCCAGGTCTCCATCCCTTACTGCTTCTTCCCAGATCCTGCCCCCGTTCTCACGCGGCTGGAGGTTTTTGCTGGGCTGCTTCTGTCCTCATCCTCACCGGAGGATGAAGCGGAGCAAACGAGCACGCGGATTTTTTCTTTGGCTGTCTGGGACTGGTGGCTGGAATTTTTGCCGACCAAGGTGACTGCCTTCCCGTCACGGGCACCATGGGAAAGGGAAGGAATAGGAGGGGCTGAAGGGGCGGGTTCTGGTGACGCACAATCTGTCCCTTCCCCCGAGGTGTGGCCCAATGACGAACGGCTAGATCCACCCCTTGGGGTGTGACTATCTGAAGAAACCGAGCCGCCCCCGAAGGCTTTCCCAGTAACACGGCAGAGAGGGGAGGGGCAGAGGGGGCAAATCCCGACAATGTGAGTGAAGGGGGGGAACCCGACACAGGGAAGGAGCACACAACTGGAAAAGCCTCAGAGGTGGTGGCTGGGACTGAGGACAAAACTGAATCACCATTTTTCACCCTTAAATCAGGGAGGGCGACCGCGTGATCGCCACCATTTTGTGACCCCAAATCGGGACAACTATAAACATTGCAACAGGAATCCAAACCGGAATCAGGGGATTTAGGAGTGAGGGAAAGGGCAGAATCCGAACTGAGATGGCCAGTCTCAGCTGGACAAGGGGTTTGAGCCAGGCAGGAGCCAGCAGGGAGCAGGTTACCACCCTGTGCCAGCTTAGGGCAAGATCTGAGTCCTGTCTGGTCCTTAGTGGAAGAGGGATTAGGATCGGAAGGGGAGGAACACATGGAAGGCGAACTAGGGTTCTTAACTCCTTACTTCCTTTTCACAAACTCATATGTGACGTCGAAAACAGGGTAAAACTTTGCCACTCCAAAGTCCCTCGACACTTGCCATTGATAAATGCAACGCTCCACCTTTCCCCAAAAGGCAACTGATAACACTTCCTCTCTACCAACATTTGGAAAATGCATGAACAACAAATTAACAAAGGCTTTCAGCTCTCTCTTCTTAACAGAAATATTTTCTAACAGAACAGAAGCTCTAATTTGGGTATAAAACTCCTTCTCAGTGGGAGAAAGTTTGTTTCCCATTGTTCTCACCGCTTAAATTGCTCTTTTCTGAGGTAAAGCACAAAACAGAATGTAAAAAACACATGCGCAGCGCTCACCCCCACCCCCCCAGGATAACATGCAGCACCCTGCTGCAAACTCACCACACCAGAACAATAGTGACACGCTGCTTGCGAAAAGTCCTCAGAAAAGGCTGGTGAAGCACAGTGATCCATCAGCTTGTGGAATACCTGCTCTCTCAGGTCGCCTTGTAAACTCACAAACGTCCAGTTGTCACTGCAGCCTCGGGGAGATGGCTTCCTTTAAGGAAAGCTTCACTCCCAAAGGGTTGGCTCGGAACAGCGCTTATTTCCCAAAAATTGCTGCTCACAGAATTTCGGTTTTTAGGAGACACTCTCCAGGACAAAGGAGACAGAGTCCAGAGTCCCTGTTCCAGGGCGCCAACTGCCGGGGTCAGGATTATCACCTGCTGTACCCTGGCTAGATGTTTCTCTTCACCAGATAGAAGGAGGGCAGCTCGAGTCCTGGATAATTTCAACTGATTTATTACAGGGTCCAAAAAGGATAGGAATACATGGAGGGTAGGCTGAGGAACAGACGGTGAGTTGAAGGGACAGCAGGGATGGATAACAACCAGCAGAAGGACACCAGGGCGAGTGCCAGGTCTTTCAGGAAAGTTACAGATTTTGGGCACAGCTACATGGAGAGGGGTGGGAGGGGAAAAGTTTTCACAGGAGTAAATAATGAAAGATACAAAGGGTAGAGGATGAGTGGGATGGGAAAGGGAGTACAGCATTTGAACCATGGGAAAGGAATGAATTTTCCCTGACTTAGACAACGGTGCTTTCCCAGGGCATTCCTGACATAGTTTTCTCACCCCTGACCCACACACAAGGCACCCTTAAGTATCTGTTAAGAAACATTCCAATTTTTCTATTTGCTACTTTGTTAAGGTTACTGGGTGTGACTTTGTATATTCAGCACCAGTCATATACCATTTATTAAATCAAACTACACAACATACAACAAGTTTCCACCCACACCCTTTGGAATGAATTTAACCCTAGTACAACAATGTAACATCAGGATCTAATCAAAATTGTAAAAGAGATTCAAAAGAATGGGCGAAGAAATCTAGTAACTGTCCATCATGACGTAACAGAAAACCAAGGAAAATAAATGCCCAAATGTGCACAAATAACTCCTTTAGCATGTCCTCCTTTTCTTTATAGCTGGTTTTTCCATTGTTCTCTGCTATCTTGTCCTCATCTTTCCACAATTCCTGTGTCTATTCAAGTCCAGCCTGGGACAGTGCACACATTCGCTTTAGTTCTGTAGTGATTTATGCCCAGCCATCCTGCCAACCACACCCATTTCAATGTTGCAACAACCTGACTCTGGGCTGCAGTATGTGAATCACACTCTGCTGTGTGAGCTGGCAGAGCACCAGAGCAGGCACTGAAGAAGGGGCATTCGGTACATTAGTGAAGTGAGTGCTGGAACCTGGGCTAGCTCTTAGAACTCCGGCACTATGGCAGGAGTCGGGAACTGCCTCGCTATGGGGATTTACCAGAGGCAGAACCTTTAGTGCCACTTGCTCTCCAGTGCCAGACACAAGCCACGACAGGGACGAGGCACAGGAGAAAGGAGGAGGATCCTTGTCTTCAGGTTCCGCAAGGAACACCTTAGTCCAGGTGAAGAGAACAGGATGAGAAGCCCCTAGCTGTACTGCCCCCAAGGGGTTTTGTACACATACAAGTCATGGGGTGGATGCAAACAATGAACCAATAGGGAATCCTCAGGAGAGGAGTGAGGGGATTACATCAAGTGTCTGGGGCCAATTGGGGTAGGAGGGTGGAGAGGATGGGTCACAAGGGCCAATGGGGCTTCCAGGGGTAGGGGAATTCCAAAGGGGTGTTGCAGTCAGGGATTGGCCCAAAGGTTCAAGAACCAAGGGGCTGGGTTGCCTTGACAGGCAGGGAAAGAGCTGGAACAAGGGGTGGGGAAGGGCACGAGGGACAGTTTGGAGGGAGGGTAAAACCCACAGGTGAACCAACTCAGGAAAAACATGGGGGCACAACAGATCCCTTAACACTTGAAATGGAATCAATAAAATAAATTTGAACTGCAGCAATCAAGAGCATCTTGAGGGACGCAGCCTGACCAGCAATGTCAGCCGGCAAAATAAAGGTTTTGCTGAGCAATGGCCCTTTGATGAAGCAAAACATTTACAATCAGGGCAGTCCATTCATGCGGACGGGCCCTGGGCTACTCCAGCCACCCCTCCAGAGATATTGCAAAGGGCCTGCAAAGAGGTTGGAGAGCGACCAGGAGCCAGCCCAGAGCTCCCCAGGCCCCTGTGCAGCTTTGGCCATGTCCATTCACATCTGGCTCCCACAGCCTTACCCAACACCCCTGCAGTGCCCAGTTCCCTGTGGCAGAAGGGGATCCCAGCACACCATGGAAATGGTTCTGATCTCTGGCTCCCTTATAGACTGGAATCGTGACATGGGTTTTCAGGAAGTCCTGATGAAGGATGGTTTGAAGTTCCGGGAGGATGCTGGAGGCAAGTTTTCATTCTGCCTTTCCTGAGTGAATAATCAGGATCAATTCAACAAAAGCTCACTTATAAACCATTTCCCTTAATATAATCTTAAGATTGAAAGATTCTGGAAACCTTGCCCTGCTCCCTTCTGGAGCCCTGAGAGGTCCCACAGGATCACTGTCAGTGGGAGGAAGGAGCATTTAGCTTTCAGTCTTCTTCCCGTGTGCAATGCCAGTGTGTCCTTCCGTGTGCTCTGTGCAGTCACAGAGAGGAGCAGAGAGGGAAGGGGCCGGGGCCAGGGCTGTGCCCCAGGGCTGAGCCTTGTGAGCAGCCTGAGGATCTCCTGCAGTGCCACAGGAGCTCTTCTGTCCTGCCTTTCTTTGCAGCTGAACCTGCTGGTGAAGGCCCCACATCCAGGACTGAGGCTCTGGGATATGCTGAGGGTAGGTCAAGGCCTTTCCCCTAGGAGAGCTGCCAGCTCAGAGCCCAAAGCTGGGCCAGGGAGGCCACGCTGCAGGTGCCTGCACAGAACCATGCACGTGTGTGCCCTCGCCCTGCACGATCCCCTCACCGCTCCTGCGGCTCAGTGGTGCCCGTACAGATCAGCAGAGATGGCAGAAGCTTCTGTGGCTGTTGAGTTACAGGTGTGTCTGCAGGGAGGACTTTCATACGTCCTTTGGTGGTTATTGCTGACAAGCTCAGCTCCCATCACAGGGGTGAATATTGTGTCCCTGCTGATCGCACAGGCTGAGCCCTGCTTTTGTAGGATCCATTCCTGGGAAATGGAAATATTTTTCTCTAAGTTCCTCTGACAGGGAATATCCAAGACACAAGAGACAAGATATCCCTGGAACCATCCAAACAGATGAGGCAAGTGCTGAAGGAAATGCTACAGGGAGGACAAGGTGGGTGCATTTGCCTCATGCTTCCCCTGGGACTCAGCAGCCTGGGGCTTTGGCTGCACATCTGGACACATTATTCCCGGAACAGCAGGAAGGGATCCATGGCCCATTCCCAGTAAGGAATGTTTCCATCTGATCCAGCAGCATCTTTTCCATTCTCCAGAAATTAAAGGAAAGCCTGTACAGAATGAAGCATTTCCCGGAGGAAGCAGTGGTTCTGTGCCATCCTCTGCTGCAGGAAGGAAGGCCGTGCCAGGTACAGGCACAGGAGGTAATTGCTGTGCCTCTGGGCCTGAGCCCTGCTGAGGCTTGAGCTGCCGTCTCTACTGCTTGGCAGTGCAGGCACAGCCTGGACTAGAGCGGCACAGCCCAGGGGTATTATCCCGAGCGGGCTCAGGGCACTCGGGTACTGAGCAGTCCTGCTGGGGTCCCTCCATGGGAGACATGTCCTAAAACCTGGCAGCGACTGCACGGGGTGCCCACGGTGGGGAAAGGACAGAGGGGGAGAGCAAGGCTCCAGTGTGTCCTGAGAGGGCCTGGCTGTTTGCCCTTGGGATCTGGGAGCTCTCCCAGCAGAAGGAGGGCAGGAGGGACAGAGGGAGGGAGGGAGAGATGGATAGCTGTGGCACTGCCTGCTGCAGTTTGCCCCAGGGCTTTTGTGAGGATTTCTTCTGTGTGTGAGGGAGAGAGCCTCAGAGCCCTGCACTGCTCAAGCCAGCCCTCCCAGGGATGTTGCTGAGGGCAGGGAAACAGTGTGGAGGGTAATCAGGAGCCAGCCCAGAGCTCCCCAGGCCCCTGTGCAGCTTTGGCCATGTCCATTCACATCTGACTCCCACGGCCTTACCCGAACCCCTGCCAGTGCCCAGTTCCCTGTGGCAGAAGGGGATCCCAGCACACGCTGGAAAATATTCTCAATTGTGCTCCATTCTAGATGAGGTTGCTGGGAAGGCTTCTCCATTAGCTTGGATGAATAAAGTTTCCAAGCCCTTGGAGCCTCCTTCAGGTATGTTCTCAGTGTGCCACCAAGGAAGAATTGTAGACAAGCGGGCAGGAACCAGGTGACAGAACCGTCTGTGGCTGTTGTGCTACAGATGTGTCTACAGGGAGGACTTCTCCAGCTCCTACCTTGGATGCTGCACTCAAGCCCAGCTCCCATCACCGGGGTGAGTAGTGTGTCCCTGCTGACCGCACAGGCTGAGCCTGCTTTAGTAGGATCCATTCCTGAGAAATGGAAATATTTTTCTCTAAGGTTCTCCGACCAGGAAGATTTTAGACACAGCAGATAAGATATCCCTGGAACCATCCAAACAGATGAGGCAAGAGCTGAAGGAACTCCTGCAGACAAGACAGGGTGGGTGCATTTGCCTTATGCTTGCCCTGGATCTCAGCAGCCGGGGGCTTTGGCTGCACATCTGGACACACCGTGCCTGGCACAGCAGGAAGGGATCCATGGCAGCCTTGCTGCCCCGCTGCTGCTTTCACGCCCTGCAGGGCTGTTTCCCAGCCTGGCCTGGCTGCAGCTTCTGCCCAGCCTCTGCAGGAAGGCATTTGGCATCAGCTGACTGGCAGCCCAAACTCTAACACACCCTGAGATCCCCCACAATATCCAGCCCTGCAGATTAGGAAAAGGGTGTCTCTTTGGAGGTGGAAGTGGTCTCATCATGCCACCGTAACCTGCCCATATTCCTGCTCCATAAATTTCAAAAATATTACCTCTGATACCACCGCCCAACTGGGAACAGCTCCATGTGATGCAGCTGTCTCCCTTCTTTTGTCAAGAGGTGGACATAGTGCTTCAGTGGAAGGTGCCATTTCCTGAAGGAAGCACTCCATCTTCGGTGCCAGCCCCTGCTGCAGGAAAGAAGGCAAAGCCAGACACGGGCACAGGCACAGCAGGAAATTGCTGTGCCGGGCTCAGCCCTGGCCGGGGCTGTGTGGCAGCAGCTCTTCCCCCAGGGCCTGCCCTTGCCCGGCCCGGCAGCAGCCAAAGCTGGAGGTGCCTCGGCTTCCAGGCCTCTGGAGCTGGTTCAGAGCCCCGGGGAAACGGGACTGGTGCAGCAACGTCCCTCGCGCTGCAGCTGCTGCGGAGCTGGCCCTGAGTGCCCAGAGGCCCAAGGCACAGGAGCAGCCCCGAGCGGGAGCCCTGCTGCCAGCCCAGGGCCAGAGCCAGCCCTGGCTCCCGACTGAACAGGGGCTGCACTGGATCCTGACAGGGCCTGAGCCTGTCCCCTGGGGCTGGGGGAGCTGTCACGGGGCAGGGAGGGCCAGGGCTGGCAGTGGCTGCTCAGGGATGGCTTTGGCCCGTGTCCCTGGCAGCAGCCACTGCCCAAGCAGCTGTGCTGCCCCCGGGCTCTCCTCCCGGCCTGCTGGGCTTTGTTGGCTGGCACAGACTGTGCCAAGGGCCAGCAAGGTGCCTGCAGGCCCCAGCTCTGGGGGAAACAGAGAATGTCCTGCCTGTATCCACCGTGCTGCCAGCTCAGCAGTGCAGCACAGCACGGGCTCACGCTCCCCATCGCTCCCACAGATGCAGGCAGCACCACAAGACCTGTTCCCAATGCCCAGGATGGCCTCAGAAGGGGTTTCTGTCAGGGAACAGGCTGCTGGCTAGTGTTACTGGCTGGTGTGGGTTTTTTGAAGCTTATTTTCATGTTGTGATTCTTTGGAATCTGGTATTCGTGGAACAGAAAACAGTGAGTGTTTTGTTGCTCTCCCCCTCCAAAAGCTTCTTTTGAAAGCCTAGTGTGGACAGGGAACATTCCCATTGAGGCTGCAGTGGAGTTGTGGCCTGTCCATGATTGTCCAAATAACTCTGCTGAGGGTTCTGCTGCTGCCCAGTGCTTCCATTGGCCTCTCAATTGCTGGGCCTTGTCCTGGGGGCCCCGCTGTGGCTGCAGCCAGTGCTGGCTCCCACTGAGGCTGCCTGGCCAAGAGCAGCCCCAGGGGCACGGGGCAGAGGCAGAGGGAGGTGGGGAGGAGAAAGAGCAGGGCCGAGGTTGCTCTTGAAAGGCAGAGGCGCTCTGGGGCCCGCTCCTGGCCAGGGACCCTGCCCAGAGCCGTGCCCTGCTGGCCGGGGCCTTGAGGGGCAGCTGTCCAGCTGGGCCCAGCTGTGCCAGCAGCTCCAGCCGTGCTGGGGAGCCTTGCCAGCTCTGGGCCCTGCTGTGCACGAGGGTCCCTGTGTGCCACTGGCAGCTGGGGCCTCGGCCACCTCCTCTCTGCACAGGAGCACCTCTGGACAGCAGTTGGAAGACGGTGGCTGCACCTCACACCCAGACAGCGTGAGCAGCTCCTCCAGCAGCAGGAACGGCCTGGACAGCCCTCTCAAGTGTTCTGTGAAGAGGACCCCAGAACAACCGTCTACGAGGAAGCCTCTTATTGCCCCATAGATCCCACTGCCACCTGCTCTCCCCATGGGCCTCCCCAAGCTGCCTTCATCCCTTTTTTTCTCTCCATCTGTCCCATCCCAGCCAACCCGAGTTCCTCCAGAGACACCAGGACCAGCCCAGCACCTTCCAGCCCTTCCTGAGACCAACACATCCCTTCCTCTGCTCCTGAGCCCCCTGGCCTTGCCCTCTAAGAAACACTGAAGGTGACACCCCACCTCACCAGCCCCCACCCTCCCCCGCTTGCAGAGTAGGCAACGGCCCATTCCTGTGTTCAAATAAAGAGATGGATCTGTGTTGTGGTTTGAACTCAAAACCAGTGAGAGACTCCAAGTCAGAAATACAATTTATTAGGAAAAGTGAAAAAAACCAAAATACATGCAATAATACAAAAGGAAAACCACTGACTGGGTCAGAATACAACCTGACACCCTGCTAGTTAGGGTGGTGGAAGCAGTCCAGATGAAATAGACTTGTGGCAGTGGTGATCCTGTAGAAACAATCTGGTAGCTCTCATCCTCTGGAAAAGCATTGGGTAAGGGCGGCGGTTCCTCTGGGAATCCAGTGGAAAGACTGCTTGTTGTGTCCCAAATCCCAGATTATATCCAGCTGGGGATGCTTAGCTCCTCCCCCATGGGCAGAGCATCTCACAGTGGGCTGATATCATTCTACCTTATGCTGTGGGTCCTTGATTAGCCATTAAACAGAAATGGCTCTGGGAGGGAGTTATCTCTGACTCATGTGGCAAGACATTGATGGGACCATTAACAGGAGATAAGGAAGAAACAATGCCCCTCCTGGTTTCAGCAGCTCTTGAGGATGGGATTAGAATACATCTTTACACTGCAACCTAGGACAAGAGGTCACCCCAGTGTCCAGGTGGCAGCAGCAGCAGCAGCAAAGCCCACCCAGCCCCAGCACTGACTGAGCTCCATGCCCAGGAGGAGCCGTGGATGCCCACGGTGTGGGCAGGCAGAAGCCAGGCAGGCGCTGCTTTTGAAATGGAGGTTTTGGGGCGTTCAATTAAGTTAGCAATATGGACTAAGCATTTAAATTTTAAATTGTAGAATTATGTGTTGAATTTTAACCTTTTACTTAAGAAAACTCTGCCATGGTTTAGAGAGCATAGGAAAATGCAAATTTCTGAAGCTTCTTGCTATGAAGGACAATACCAGCATAATAAATTGGGCAGGAGATCTTTCTCCTTTTTAATGCCTGTATTTAAAAAATTCAGCTCAGGCTGGGGAGAAACGACAGGTCGCCTGCACCCCTGCTGCTCCCAGGAGTGGCACGGAGGAGGAGGATGATGTAGCTGTGTCCGCTGGTATGCAGGCAGAGCTGGGGCTTCCGTCCTCGAGGGAGTAGTGGGAATTCTGCTTTTTTGGTCTAACATTCCAGGTCCTCTTTCTAGCTGACATCCTTTCAGGTTAGGGTGAGGAATAAAAAGGATCTTAGCAATACTACGGATTCAGTTCCTCACCTTTAGACATTACTTAGGTTTCTTAATTCCATGTTGGCTTGTTGTTTTTAGGGTTTTCTTCCTGGAAAATTGCAAAGTGTGGTGAAATGCATTCTCATCTGCATACTAGCTCTGATGTCACCCCCTCCACCCTGCTACCTGCAGGCTCCTGGGAAGCAGCAGGGGGACAATTGCGCTTGATTTCTAACCATTAACAGGTAATTGAAGAAAAACTATTAACAAGGGGTGATTGCAACATGAAGCTATCAACAACAAACAGTCAACACTTCAACCCTCAACAACTGGCCCAACCTGTTTATCTTTGCAGCCTTAAAAAAAATGGATAATTTGTTGGGGCAAACACCCCAGGTGTGCAGACACGAGGCTTGACTCCATTTCAGAAGGCTGATTTATTATATATTCTATTAAAATACAATATTAAAACTATACTAAAAGAACAGAGAGGAAAAAATGACCAGAAGGCTACAAAGAAGAAGAATAGAATAGAATGCATAACAAAAATCTTGTGACTGCTCACAGGCTCAACACAGTTGGCTGTGATTGGTCATCAAGTGAAAACAATCCACATGGACCAAATGGAAGATGCACCTGTTGCATTCCACAGCAGCAGATAGTTATTGTTTACATTTCTTTCCTGAGGCCCTCAGCTCCTCAGGAGGGGAAAAATCCCAGGAACAGGTTTTTAATAAATTATCATAGCTACAGATGACTTTTTTACTCATAACACCAGGAGAAGACCCGAGAATGCAAGAAGCCTAGACTAAGGAGCTCCTCTGTCTCCAAGCTGATCAAAACCAACAGACGTACTCAGATAAGCACCAAGGGACCACAGCGCACACAGAAATGAGAAAAGTTCAAAAGTTCAGTCATGAGGAAGACCACAGCCTTCGGCCTCAGAGACCACCAAAGACCCCCGTGTGACCACCACAGGAAACATCGCGTGCCCAGAAGGGTGTGGATCTCATCGCCATGTGAGGGGAGGACAGGCGGGGCCAGGGGTTGAATGTGCATGAAGAGATTGTGTAATGCATTGCATATGGAACATGTTTGTGAACAAAGATGTGGCTCAGACCAGGGCTCGGGGCACAAGTTTTCATGAGAGCCATCTCGCTTGTGCCGGGCCCTGACATGCATACCTACTTCATAACTACATCAGGTTGTGGAGTGTTGCTACAGGACATGAAATAAAACAACGCAGACACGCATCTCTCCGTGTAAAAAAGAGGGGAGTTGAATTTCTGACTCCAACATTTACAGATTTCCAAAAGTGACAGTGGATTGGAGGGTGAAAGTGCCACCTCTCCAATGACACTGGACAAACCAACAGTCCATCAAAGTTCTCCTCCTGCAGAAAAGAATGCATAACAATACGTTATTTGCATAAAGTGCATGAGAAAGTTTGTTACAAGAATGTAAACATCAGAAGGCTTAGAAGAACTTGTCCTAGGGTGAGGTTATGATGCGTCCATCCCCAGTCCTGTGTTCTGTTAATGCAGGATATTACATACTGTGCCTTCACGACTGGCTCTGAAGAGCAAGGTTTGTTTTGGTTTGTTATCAGCCTGCTCCCGCACGGCTGGCAGGACAGACAGACGGCGCAGTACATAGTGCAGCTTTTGCTTTTTGCTTTGCTTTCTCTTGCTTGCTTTGCTCTTGCTTCTGCTCTGCTCCCGCTTTGCTTTTGCTTTTTGGCTTCTGCTTGTTAGTCAGTTTAGCTAAGCAGTCCAGATTTTTCCCTGGACTGTTTTTCCTTTCCCTTTTTAGGGCCACTCACACCTGCTCCAGACTGGGACCTGGGAAACACCGAGAGTTTGCATCCTGTGGCTGCAGCAGCTATCCCCAGCGCCGGAGGGGGCGACAACAGAGCCACCACTCCCAGGAAAGACTTTCTGAATTTGTCATCCTTTTCAGATCAATGAAAGCACTGTCATCTGGTATTGTTCATTTTGTGTGCCGGGGGTGTTTTGCCGGTCAAATAAACAGGTTCTTTCCACTTCTCTCCAAGGAATCCTTCCCGAACCGCTGGGGGGAAGGGGCCATGTGGGGTTGCTTTCTGGGGGGGCCCCTTTGGAGGTTTTCTCCCAGACTGACCCTAATCCAGGACAGAACATTAAAAACCAGGGCGACAGTGGAGTCTATTTATTCTGCATATGGCTTCACTGTGACCAGCGGTGGGACCCCGAGGGGATGGGGCAGCCCATGCTGAGCGTCCCTGGGCTGAGGGACATTTGCTTCCGTGGGATCATCTGGGCCCAGACCTCCTCCAGTGCCATGCCCAGGAAAAGAGGGAAGCCATCAAGAGTATCTCCAGGGACACAGCCTGACCGTCAATGTCAGCAGGCAAAACAAATCTCCTCCCTAATTAACACACACTTGATAGGACCTAATTGTTGGAGCATCACCAATCCAGGGTGCTGCACAGGGTCTGCTGCTCTCAGCGAGGGCCAGAAGGAAGGGAAGGGAAGGGAAGGGAAGGGAAGGGAAGGGAAGGGAAGGGAAGGGAAGGGAAGGGAAGGGAAGGGAAGGGAAGGGAAGGGAAGGGAAGGGAAGGGAAGGGAAGGGAAGGGAAGGGAAGGGAAGGGAAGGGAAGGGAAGGGAAGGGAAGGGAAGGGAAGGGAAGGGAAGGGAAGGGAAGGGAAGGGAAGGGCTGTGTGGCCTCGGGGTCCGACATGGCTGGTGAGCAGCCCCAGAGACACAAAAACCCAGGTGCAATCAGGCTTGATTTCCAGGTCAAAACACTCGGCGTAGCTGGCCTGGACTTCCCTGTAGGGCATGTGGGGGCTTTGGAGTTCCCCTAAGGTGCATGAGGGGCTGGGGTCCCTCGTGACACACCCAGGGATATTTTAGGTTTCCTCTGAGGCATGGAGGGCACTGGGGTTCACTTCAAGTCGTGCAAGGGATTTGGAATCCTGTGTGAGGCATGCAGAGGGTTTGGGATCTCTCCCAAAGTGTGCAGGGTGCTGGGATCTCTCCTGAGGCACATGTCGGGGTTCTGGGGTCTCATTTCACATGTAGAAAGGGCTGTGGATGCTCATAAGCGTGCAGGTGCTTTGTGTCCCTCCTGCTGCGCGCAGTGGGGCTGGAGTGTGTGCTGAGGCACGCAGGGGACGGGGACCTCCGGCAGTCCCTCCCGGGCCCGTGCAGCTCGGGGCTGCCACGGCCCAGGGCCAGCCGCCGTGCCGGGATGGCGGTGGAGAGGCACCGAGGCGGAGCTGCCCCGCCGGGTCACGCTGCACCGGCACGGCACGGGCGGTGCTGAGCGCCGGGCAGGCGGCACCGCCAGCCCAGGGGCCACAGCCCCGGCCCTGCCTCTTTTGGGGCCGGGCACAGACAGCCTCGCGGGACGGGCACCGCTCAGCGCCTGAGGGGATGGAACAGATGCCAGAGGAGCCCCAGGAGCCCTGGACAGGGCCCTGGCGTTGCCCGCCTGGCTCTCCCGGGCCTGTGGCCATCCCGGGCAGCAGGGGCTCGCTCTGGGCAGTGCTCTCCCCAGCCAGCGGGGCTCCGGGCCAGCACCCGGCTCCTGCCACTGCCCTGAGAATGCTGAGGGGCTTTCGGGGCAGAACTGAACTTGACAGGGACAGAATTCATAGGAGACTTGTTTTGGCCTTTTACAAGGTTAACTGAGAAACAACTTAAAATCCCAGGCTAAATCGTCTGCTTTAACGCGTGGGGATTCCTTCAAGACCCTTCGTAACTCCCGTGGTGCCGGGCCGGGCCGCGTCCCAGCGAGCACCAACACCAGCAGCTCGATGTATGCAGCATGGTTGGCACCAGGGAAACGAGTCAGTATCCCTACAGCTGCCCGCTCTGCCTGCAGGGCTGTCACGCAACAGCAATGTTCCAGAAGGAACAGGTATTTTTACATCCTCAGGACCGTGTGATCTTTGGTCCTGGTGGTGGATCAGAGAGAAAAGCTGAAAGTGACAGACTGAACTTGACTCTAGGAGAGGGATGCCTCAGCAGAGGGTCTAGGGACCTGTGGTGCCAGCCAGTGGCCCGGCACTCGGACACAGCAGGAAGACCCCAGACTATCACACTTCACCTGGGAAGGTAGAAAAGCTCAGGGGTTCTTTGTTCAAGGTCCCCCAGAGGCACCAGCTGAAGCTGCCACAGTTCCACCTTGATAAAATTGTTTAAAAAGATCCAGAGGTCTGACACTCTGCTGTGGAGGACATTCCACAGGCCATATTTGCCCAATTATCCAATTAAAAAAAAACCAAAAAAACAAACAAAAACAACCAAACAAAATTAAATAAAACAGCGATTTGAATTATGTAGCTTAATATATATACAATTAAATACACTCAAAATATTGACAATATAATTTGCTGTAAATAACGAATAATTTGGTCCTGATAATAGCGTATAAGCAAAAATAACCTTGCGGGTTATGCGTGGAGTACGGAGTGCAGGGCTTTTGGACCCCTGTCACCTCACGTACTAGCTTGTCAAGCCAAAATTCCCCTTTTTATGCTGTATGTCATTACCATCTCCTCCCACTTTCGATTCCTCACACTTGTATCACCGCCTTCATCATCACCTTCACCAAGCATGCTCCACCATTCTTTTAGGAGATTGTAATGTCGTTGTCGAGGCGGTCACGACACAAAGCAGGGATCACAAGCAGTTTCAGATGGCAACACTTTATTATTGAACATGGCTGACCTTTTATACACTTTTTAATTGTTTATGCTTCTTCTACCCTAACTATTGGATACAATAAATCAACATAACACCATTGGTGAAAAGTTACAGTGACTTAACTAACTTTCTAAATATACTTCATGCAGCTGCGAAGTTCTTATCTTTCTTCAGTCCCTCAATTCTCTTGGTCTCCTTGGTTACAGCCTTGGAGAGAGGTCCTTATCAGCTTCTTCTTTCTTCTCAGCTTCTTCTTGCTCCTTTAGCTAACAGGCCCGCTGTTAGCCCCTTCCACAATTCCCCCTTTTTGTTTTTAAACACAGCTGCTATGGATTTTTGCAGGGCCCTTTGCAAAAATCCAAGCAGAGAGGGGAAACACAAAACAACAATCACAACCATCAACAAAATCAACATTCCCATTCTTAATACAATCATTCCTGTCTTTCATCCATCTATAGGTGCTTTAAAATTTCCTAACTACTTTATCCCATAAAGCCGTGAACTATAACCACCCCAAAGTGCTCAAAAGGAGCTGCAGGAATACTAGAAAAAAGGTTCCAAAAACCTGCATTGTCTCGGTCAGCCTAAACCAAAACTACACCCTTTAATTACTATGAAAGCACATGAAGAGCAATGAAATGCATATCCTGACTTATATCTAGATATAGCCTTAGCCAGTGTCATCCGCACGTTCTGCTTCAGCTGCGGAGCCATCCGTCTTGTCCCTGCCTGCTCGCTCCAGATAAGGTTTGACACAGCGAGCAGGAACCCATCGAGGACCATTATCTGTTAAAACACAAGCATAACCTCTTCCCCAGGTTATTAATTCCACTGGGCCAGACCACATGCCAGTAATTAAATCCTTGACCCATACCTTAACATTTCTACGGAGATCTGGTTGCCTAGCATTCAAAGAAGAAAAATGGTAAAAAATTGGAGATAACTGTGAGTCAGGTAGGGGACGCAAGAAGTTTAACACATAAACAGCTTTATCTAATCTCACTTGAGGTGATTCCTGTTGCATTCCCCCTTTTTGTTTTTGAACCTGACGTTTAAGAAGACCGTGAGCTCTTTCAATAATTGCTTGGCCTGTGGGGACATGTGGAATACCTGTTGAATGTTCAATGCCCCAAGCACGAAAGAATGCTTGCATTTTTTGTGAAACATATGCTGGGCCATTATCTGTTTTTATGTGACACGGAACACCTAGAAAAGAAAAAGCGTGATAAAAATGACGAATAGCATCACGAGTTTTTTCTCCTGTGAATGCTGAAGCAATCATTGCATAAGAAAAGGTATCAACCGTAACATGGACATACTTAAAGCGACCAAATTCTGGCATTTTCGTAACATCCGTCTGCCATTCCTCTAAAGCGGAAAGACCTCTAGGGTTGGTACCATAATACTGAGTGACATGAGTCATGTGACAGTCAGGACAGGAAGAAAGAATTGATCTCGCTTCACCAGGAGACAATTTAAATTGCTGCTGTAAAGCTCGAGCACTTTGATGAAAAAATTGATGAGACAAAATTGCCTGCTGCAACACATTAGGTATGGTTTTGATTGCAGCAGCAGCTACTAGAGAATCTACATAGGCATTGCCTTCAACAAAAAATCCTGGTAACGATGTGTGGCTGCGAACATGCATGATAAAGTAAGGATGTTTTCGAGCACCAATGACTGTCCATAACTTCATTAACATGGTAAACAATGGTTTCTCTTGGATATTATACAACACTGCTTGATCTAACTGCTTAACCAAATTGGCAACATAGATAGAATCAGTGACTATATTTAGAGAATCAGGAAATAAAGTGAAAGCCAAAAGAACAGCACAGAGTTCAACCAATTGAGGAGATCCCTGCTGAATCATTGTCTCATATTCCCAGTGGTCATCCTTTTTCCAAGCTACAGCTGCTTTTCCGGTTTTCCCGGATCCATCCGTAAAAACCGTTACACCTTCCACTGGAACAGGAGAACAAATTTGTTTTCCTTCAAAAGGAATCTCCTTGGTCAGTTTTAAAATTGGATGAGAAGGTAAATGGTATTTTATTTGGCCTGTAAAAGAAGACAAGGCAGACTGCAATTCATGATTATTTTGAAAGCACCATTCAAAATACCACTGTTGCACAGGTATCACAATGGTCACAGGGTCGTGTCCCAAAATTTCATGACAACGCCTGCGGCCCTTGATGATAATATCTGCAAAAAGCTCATAAAGTCCTGGAGCTGTTTTCCGAGATCTGAAAGACAAAAATATCCATTCCAAAATATGCAGTTGATCTTCCCAATTATCACTCCATTGACACAGTATTCCACATGGTATTTCATGGTCTCTCAAAATAAACAATTGGACACCAACAGAGGTATCTATTGATTACACGTATTAATTACATTACCTCAGAGGAATTAATACTATATTGAGCTACCTTCGACTGGAGATCTTGTACAACTCTAGGCAAAGACATGATGACTGTCATCCTGCCTTGTTCCAGGAGCTGCTTTAAAAACTGGAAAAGCCATAGGGTTAGTACAGGCAGCAATTACATCAGCACTCTTCTCCTGAGGTACTTTTGGAGGACCTAATCTTTCTATTATGTCCCAATTATTTTCTTCAACTGCTTTTTTTCTAACAAATTCCCAAAACTCCTGAGGATGTCGAGGAAGCACAGTTACTTGACATGGAGGCAAAGTCCATGGGGCAGTAGGGCTAGAGCTATTAAAAGGTAAACTGACAACAGTTCCTTGCCCCAACTCAGGTGTTACTGCGGGTGACTTGTCACTTGATTCGCTGTCACTGCTAGGTAACGGAGGATACGACCTTGCAGATTGTTCATGCAGTTGAAAGCGGAGTGGGGGGGCAGATGGCTGGACTAGAGCAGAGGGAAGCGGGGGGGCAGATGGCTGGGTTTCTCTCTCTGCTAAAGACAGTTCAGCTAGCTGGCGTAGCGGTGTATCGTATACAGGCACCATCGCGAGCTGCTGCGCAGGTGTGAGATACAGAGGTTTAGGAGTCTGATAAGGAGATGCCACAGCAGTTTGCCCAGAAGTTTTGGCAGTTCTCCCAGAAGCTTTGGCAGCTTTCCCAGAAGTTTTGGCAGCTTTCCCAGAAGCTTTGGCATCCAGCCCAGAAGCTCTGGCAGCTTTCCCGGAAGCTTTGGCAGCCGGCCTAGAAACTCTGGCAGCTTTCCTGGAAGCCTTGGTAGCCTGCCTGGCAACTTCCACAGCACCTGCACCTTCTTCAAGGACAGTTTCAGCAAGTTCCCCATCAGAGGCCCCGTCTGCCTCATCCCCCCCGTCAGTTTCTATTGTCAACCCCGATTCTTCGTCCACATCCCGCTCTGCTTGTTTCTGCTCTGTTTTCCATTGTTTCAATGCCTCAAAGAGCGATCCCCAGGTAACAGCTAAATCGACAACACTTTTATCTCCCGCTCGGATAACTTCCCATAGTCTGTCCCCGACTTTTTTCCATGCCTTAACACTAAATGCTGTACCAGGGTCCGTGCCAAAACCCTGTGATTTAGCCCACAGCAATAAACTTTGAAGGGCATAGTCTGAAGTAAAGATTCCCTTATTTCTTAACAAAACTTTCCATGTAGCCAAAACACTTTCTTCCTCTTTAGATAAATTATTTCCCATTATCGCTAGTTGGTGGCTCACCTAATTCCAGGTGTCTTGATAGGAGAAAATCAGGTCCGGACCTCCCTGTGGCTTTCACCGGCCACTCTCAGCTACACCAACGCCGCCTCCCCCACTACGTCCCAGTGGGTCACGGTTGCCAATTGCTAGGATCCCGAGTATCTCGTTAAGGGTCTTGTATCACGTCAGGGATCACCAAATGTCGTTGTCGAGGCGGTCACGACACAAAGCAGGGATCACAAGCAGTTTCAGATGGCAACACTTTATTATTGAACATGGCTGACCTTTTATACACTTTTTAATTGTTTATGCTTCTTCTACCCTAACTATTGGATACAATAAATCAACATAACACCATTGGTGAAAAGTTACAGTGACTTAACTAACTTTCTAAATATACTTCATGCAGCTGCGAAGTTCTTATCTTTCTTCAGTCCCTCAATTCTCTTGGTCTCCTTGGTTACAGCCTTGGAGAGAGGTCCTTATCAGCTTCTTCTTTCTTCTCAGCTTCTTCTTGCTCCTTTAGCTAACAGGCCCGCTGTTAGCCCCTTCCACATTGTACCACTCTTTGGGGATCTTCTTTGAGGAAGGCCTCTCCTCTTCCTCCATGTCCTGTAGTTCACCTTTTGGATTACACATGCGCACCCAGCTGGTACTGTATACGCCAATATTGTGTTCTAACATTAAAGCAGTGGATCTCATATAATCAACATTTCCCTGGTGTCCAACCAAATTCTCCTCTATTCCAACTAAATTTAGTCATAGTTATCTCTTGCTTCCTCCTGTTCTGAACATCTGCAGGAGAAGTGGGTGGGAGAGGGGGGAACAACTTTAACTTTTTTATTATTTCCAAATATTACTGTATCAGTATTGATTACTCTTTCAATTTTGTCATCATGAATCATACCTATTTACCATACACAGTTCTCCCCATTTCGGCATTTAGAAGCTTTTGGTTTTACTTTGCACCCAAGAAAATATACCCCCAAATGTGCACAAATAACTCCTTTAGCATGTCCTCATTTTCTTTATAGCTGGTTTTTCCATTGTTCTCTGCTATCTTGTCCTCATCTTTCCACAATTCCTGTGTCTATTCAAGTCCAGCCTGGGACAGTGCACACATTCGCTTTAGTTCTGTAGTGATTTATGCCCAGCCATCCTGCCAACCACACCCATTTCAATGTTGCAACAACCTGACTCTGGGCTGCAGTATGTGAATCACACTCTGCTGTGTGAGCTGGCAGAGCACCAGAGCAGGCTCTGAAGAAGGGGCATTCGGTACATTAGTGAAGTGAGTGCTGGAACCTGGGCTAGCTCTTAGAACTCCGGCACTATGGCAGGAGTCGGGAACTGCCTCGCTGTGGGGATTTACCAGAGGCAGAACCTTTAGTGCCACTTGCTCTCCAGTGCCAGACACAAGCCACGACAGGGACGAGGCACAGGAGAAAGGAGGAGGATCCTTGTCTTCAGGTTCCGCAAGGAACACCTTAGTCCAGGTGAAGAGAACAGGATGAGAAGCCCCTAGCTGTACTGCCCAAGGGGTTTTGTACACATACAAGTCATGGGGTGGATGCAAACAATGAACCAATAGGGAATCCTCAGGAGAGGAGTGAGGGGATTACATCAAGTGTCTGGGGCCAATTGGGGTAGGAGGGTGGAGAGGATGGGTCACAAGGGCCAATGGGGCTTCCAGGGGTAGGGGAATTCCAAAGGGGTGTTGCAGTCAGGGATTGGCCCAAAGGTTCAGGAACCAAGGGGCTGGGTTGCCTTGACAGGCAGGGAAAGAGCTGGAACAAGGGGTGGGGAAGGGCACGAGGGACAGTTTGGAGGGAGGGTAAAACCCACAGGTGAACCAACTCAGGAAAAACATGGGGGCACAACAGAGCCCTTAAACATCACTTAAATTGGAATCAATACAATAAATTTGAACTGCAACAATCAAGAGCATCTTGAGGGATGCAGCCTGACCAGCAAGGTCAGCAGGCAAAATAAAGGTTTTGCTGAGCAATGGCCCTTTGATGAAGCAAAACATTTACAATCAGGGCAGTCCATTCATGCGGACGGGCGCGCACTCTGGGGGTACAGCTAAGGCCATGAGGTCACAGCAGGGCTCAGGGGTCACAGCAGGCTGAGCTCTCAGCAGGCCCTGATGTCACAGAGGTGCCAGAGGTGCCAGAGCCCCGTGGTTGCACAGCAGCACAAGGAACCAGCAGTCAGTCCCTGAGCACAACTGTTGCGGCAGCAGCGGCGGTGGCAGCAGCGGTGCTGACGTTGGGACAGCGGTGTCGGGACAGCGGTGGCAGCAAGAGCTGCGGGACTGGCGGAGGACAAGGCACCATGGCCCTTGATCTGCGCCTCCTACTCCTGCTGCTCCTGGCCGTGGCCCTGCCTGCCAGGGCTGCCCAGGCTGCTCCGCTGCAAGCGCGGCGAGCAGGTGAGCCGGCAGCCTGGCTGCCCTTTCCCGGGACAGCGCTCCCTGCTCCCTGGGAAGCGCTGGGGATGCTTTTGCCCAGGACTTTAGGGAGGGTTTCCTCTGTGGGAGGGAGAGAGACCCCACGGGCCGTGGGCTACTCCAGCACCCCTCCAGAGATATTGCAAAGGGCCTGCAAAGAGGTTGGAGAGCGACCAGGAGCCAGTCCAGAGCTCCACAGGCCCCTGTGTAGCTTTGGCTATGTCCATTTGCATCTGGCTCCCACAGCCTTACCCAACACCCCTGCAGTGCCCAGTTCCCTGTGGCAGAAGGGGATCCCAGCACACCATGGAAATGGTTCTGATCTCTGGCTCCCTTCTAGACTGGAATAGTGACATGGGTTTCCAGGAAGTCCTGATGAATGATGGTTTGAAGTTCCTGGAGGATGCTGGAGGCAAGTTTTCATTCTGCTTTTCCTGAGTGAATAATCAGGATCAATTCAACAAAAGCTCACTTATAAACCAGTTCCCTTAATATAATCTTAAGGTTGAAAGAATCTGGAAACCTTGCCCTGCTCCCTTCTGGAGCCTTGAGGGATCCCACGGGATCACTGTCAGTGGGAGGAAGGAGCATTTAGCTTTCAGTCTTCCTCCCGTGTGCAATGCCAGTGTGTCCTTCCGTGTGCTCTGTGCAGTCACAGAGAGGAGCAGAGAGGGAAGGGGCCGGGCCCAGGGCTGTGCCCCGGGGCTGAGCCTTGTGGGCAGCCTGAGGATCTCCTGCAATGCCACAGGAGCTCTTCTGTCCTGCTTTTCTTTGCAGCTGAACCTGCTGGTGAAGGCCCCACATCCAGGACTGAGGCTCTGGGAGATGCTGAGGGTAGGTCAAGGCCTTTCCCCTAGGAGAGCTGCCAGCTCAGAGCCCAAAGCTGGGCCAGGGAGGCAGCGCTGCAGGTGCCAGCACAGAACCATGCACGTGTGTGCCCACACCCTGCACGATCCCCTCACCGCTCCTGCGGCTCAGTGGTGCCCGTGCAGATCAGCAGAGATGGCAGAAGCTTCTGTGGCTGTTGAGTTACAAGTGTGTCTGCAGGGAGGACTTTCATACGTCCTTTGGTGGTTATTGCTGACAAGCCCAGCTCCCATGGCAGGGGTGAGTATTGTGTCCCTGCTGACCCCACAAGTTGAGCCCTGCTTTTGTGGGTTCCATTCCTGGGAAATTGAACTATTTTTCTCTAAGTTCCTCCAAACAGGAAGATGCAAGACACAAGTGACAAGATATCCCTGGAACGATCCAAACAGACGAGGCAAGTGCTGAAGGAACTCCTGCAGACAAGACAAGGTGGGTGCATTTGCCTCATGCTTCCCCTGGGACTCAGCAGCCGGGGGCTTTGGCTGCACATCTGGACGCATGGTTCCCGGCACAGCGGGAAGGGATCCATGGCCCATTCCAAATGAGGAATGTTTCCATCTGATCCAGCTGTCTCTTTTCCATTCTCCAGAAATTAAAGGAAAGCCTATGCAGAAGGAAGCATTTCCCGGTGGAAGCAGTGGCTCCATGCCAGCCTCTGCTCCAGGAAGGGAGGTCATGCCAGGCACAATCAAGGAAGGTAATTGCTGTGCCTCTGGGCCTGAGCCCTGCTGAGGCTTGAGCTGCCCTCTCTGCTGCTTGGCAGTGCAGGCACAGCCTGGACTAGAGCGGCACAGCCCAGGGGAATTATCCTGAGCAGGCTCAGGGCACTCGGGTACTGAGCAGTCCTGCTGGGGTCCCTCCATGGGAGACATGTCCTGAAACCTGGCAGTGACTGCATGGGGTGCCCACGGTGGGGAAAGGACAGAGGGGAAGAGCAAGGCTCCAGTGTGGCCTGAGAGGGCCTGGCTGTTTGCCCTTGGGATCTGGGGGAGCTGTCCCATCAGAAGGAGGGCAGGAGGGGACAAGGAAGGGAGGGAGAGATGGATAGCTGTGGCACTGCCTGCTGCAGTTTGCCCCAGGGCTTTTGTGAGGATTTCTTCTGTGTGTGAGGGAGAGAGCCTCGGGGCTCTGCACTGCTCAAGCCAGCCCTCCCAGGGATGTTGCTGAGGGCAGGGAAACAGTGTGGAGGGTAATCAGGAGCCAGCCCAGAGCTCCCCAGGCCCCTTTGCACCTTTGGCCATGTCCATTCACATCTGGCTCCCACGGCCTTACCCAACCGCCCTGCAGTGCCCAGTTCCCTGTGGCAGAAGTGGATCCCAGCACACTCTGTTAAATGTTCTCATCTGTGCTCCATTCTAGATGAGGTTGCTGGGAAGGCTTCTCCATCAGCTTGGATGAATAAAGTTTTGATGCCCTTGGAGCCTCCTGCGGGTATGTTCTCAGTGTGCTACTGAGCAAGAATTGCTGACAAGCGGGCAGGAACCAGGTGAAAGAAGCTGCTGTGGCTGTTGTGTTACAGATGTGTCTACAGGGAGGACTTCTCCAGCTCCTACCTTGGATGCTGTACACAAGCCCAGCTCCCATCACAGGGGTGAGTAGTGTGTCCCTGCTGACCACACAGGCTGAGCCTTGCTTTTGTGGATCCATTCCTGGGAAATGGAAATATTTTTCTCTAAGGTTCTCCGACAAGGAAGATCCTATACACAACAGATAAGATATCCGTGGAACAATCTAAACAGAGGAGGCAAGAGCTGAAGGAACTCCTGCAGACAAGACAAGGTGGGTGCATTTACCTCATGCTTTCCCTGGATCTCAGCAGCCGGGGGCTTTGGCTGCACATCTGGACACACCGTGCCTGGCGCAGTGGGAAGGGATCCATGGCAGCCTCGCTACCCCGCTGCTGCTTTCACGCCCTGCAGGGATGTTTCCCAGCCTGGCCTGGCAGCAGCTTCTGCCCAGCCTCTGTAGGAAGTTTTTTGGCATCAGCTGACAGGCAGCCCAAACTCTAACACATCCTGAGATCCCCCACAATATCCAGCCCTGCAGATTAGGAAAAGGGTGTCTGTTTGTAGGTGGAAGTGCTGCCATCATGCCACCGTAACCTGGCCATTTTCCTACTCCATAAATTTCACAAATATTACCTCTGATGCCACCGCCCAAGTAGGGAAGAGCCCCATCTGATGCAGCTGTCTCCCTTCCTTTGTCAAGAGATGGACATAGTGCTTCAGTGGAAGGTGGCATTTATTGAAGGAAGCACTCCATCTTCGGTGCCAGCCCCTGCTGCAGGAAGGAAGGCAAAGCCAGACACGGGCACAGGCACAGCAGGTAATTGCTGTGCCGGGCTCAGCCCTGGCCGGGGCTGTGTGGCATCAGCTCTTCCCCCAGGGCCTGCCCTTGCCCGGCCCGGCAGCAGCCAAAGCTGGAGGTGCCTCGGCTTCCAGGCCTCTGGAGCTGGTTCAGAGCCCCGGGGAAACGGGACTAGTGCAGCAACGTCCCTGGCGCTGCAGCTGCTGCGGAGCTGGCCCTGAGTGCCCAGAGGCCCAAGGCACAGGAGCAGCCCCGAGCGGGAGCCCTGCCGCCAGCCCAGGGCCAGAGCCAGCCCTGGCACACAATGGAAACAGTTCTCATCTTGGTTTGCTTCCAGACTGGGAGGCTGGGAAGGATTCTGCATTAGCCTGGCGCTCTGAAGTTGTGAAGCCCTCTGGGCATTCTGCAGGTATGTTCTCACTGTCCCACCAAGGCATAATGTTTGACTGTCTGGCAAGAACCAGGTGACAGAAGCTTCTGTGGCTGTTGTGTTCCAGGCGTGTCTGCAGGGACGACTTCACCAACTCCTACCTTGGATGATACAGAAAAGCCCAGCTCCCATGGCAGGGGTGAGTAGTGTGTCCCTGCTGACCCCACAGGCTGAGCCCTGCTTTTGTGGAATCCATTCCTGAGAAATGGAACTACTTTCTCTTAAGGTCCTACAACAGGAGAGACCAAAGACATGGCAGAAAAGAAATTCCAGGACCCATTAGAAATCATGTGGCAAATGCTGAAGGAATGTCTGCAGACAAGACAAGGTGGGTGCATTTCCCTCATGCTGTCCCTGGGACTCAGCAGCCGGGGGCTTTGGCTGCACATCTGGACACGCCGTGCCTGGCACAGCAGGAAGGGATCCATGGCAGCCTCGCTGCCCTGCTGCTGCTTTCACGCCCTGCAGGGCTGTTTCCCAGCCTGGCCTGGCTGCAGCTTCTGCCCAGCCTCTGCAGGAAGGCATTTGGCATCAGCTGACAGGCAGCCCCAATTGCACCACAGGCCATGCCCACCCTCAGATCCCCTCCAAATTCCTTCTGTCCAGGCAGATCAGATGTTGGAGCTGTTTGGGGAAGGAACCAGCCTTGGGTTGTCCCAAAATCCTGGGTGTTTTCAGTTCCTTATCCATTTATTTCACAAGGGATGCTTCCTGAAGTTGTCACCTTCCCCATTGCCAGTCAGGAATGTTTCCATCTGATCCAAATGTCTCTTTTCCATTCTCCAGAAATAAAAGGAGAGCCTGTGCAGAAGGAAGCATTTGCAAGAGGAAGCAGTGGTTCCATGCCAGCCTCTGCTCCAGGAAGGGAGGCAATGCCAGGCACAGGCACGGGAGGTAATTGCTGTGCCTCTGGGCCTGAGCCCTGCTGAGGATTGAGCTGTCCTCTCTGCTGCTTGGCAGTGCGGGCACAGCCTGGACTAGAGCGGCACAGCCCAGGGGAATTATCCTGAGCAGGCTCAGGGCACTCGGGTACTGAGCAGTCCTGCTGGGGTCCCTCCATGGGAGACATGTCCTGAAACCTGGCAGTGACTGCACGGGGTGCCCATGGTGGGGAAAGGACAGAGGGGGAGAGCAAGGCTCCAGTGTGGCCTGAGAGGGCCTGGCTGTTTGCCCTTGGGATCTGGGGGAGCTGTCCCAGCAGAAGGAGGGCAGGACGGAGGGAGGGAGGGAGGGAGGGAGGGAGGGAGGGAGGGAGGGAGGGAGGGAGGGAGGGAGGGAGGGAGGGAGGGAGGGAGGGAGGGAGGGAGGGAGGGAGGGAGGGAGGGAGGGAGGGAGGGAGGGAGGGAGGGATAGCTGTGGCACTGCCTGCTGCAGTTTGCCCCAGGGCTTTAGGGAGGATTTCCTCTCTGTGTGAGGGAGAGAGCCCCAGGGCCCTGCACTGCTCAAGCCACCCCTCCCAGGGATGTTGCTGAGGTAGGGAAAGAGTGTGGAGAGTGATCAGGAGCCAGCCCAGAGCTCCCCAGGCCCCTGTGCACTTTTGGTCATGTCTATTCACATCTGGCTCCCACAGCCTTACCCAACCGCCCTGCAGTGCCCAGTTCCCTGTGGCAGAAGGGGATCCCAGAATGCCACTGATATCGTTCTGGTCTCCGCTCCCTTCTAGACTGGAATCATGACTTGGATTTTTTGGAAGCCCTGCTGGAAAATGGCTTGAAATTCCTGGATGATGCTGGAGGCTATTCCTCCGTGTGCCTTTCTTGACAGAATAATCAGTGTCAATGTGACAAGATCTCACTCATAAGCCATTTCCCTTAATATTATGTAAGGGCTGAAGTTTTCTGAGAATCTTGCCCTGCTCCCTTCTGGAGCCTTGAGGGATCCCACAGGATCACTGTCAGTGGGAGGAAGGAGCATTTAGCTTTCAGTCTTCCTCCCGTGTGCAATGCCAGTGTGTCTTTCTGTGTGCTCTGTGCAGTCACAGAGAAGTGCAGAGAGGGAAGGGGCCAGGCCCGGGGCTGTGCCCCGGGGCTGAGCCTTGTGGGCAGCCTGAGGATCTCCTGCAGTGCCACAGGAGCTCTTCTGTCCTGCCTTTCTTTGCAGCTGAACCTGCTGGTGAAGGCCCCACATCCAGGACTGAGGCTCTGGGAGATGCTGAGGGTAGGTCAAGGCCTTTTCCCTAGGAGAGCTGCCAGCTCAGAGCCCAAAGCTGGGCCAGGGAGGCATCGCTGCAGGTGCCAGCACAGAACCATGCACGTGTGTGCCCTCGCCCTGCACGATCCCCTCACCACTCCTGCGGCTCAGTGGTGCCCGTGCAGATCAGCAGAGATGGCAGAAGCTTCTGTGGCTGTTGAGTTACAGGTGTATCTGCAGGGAGGACTTCTCCAGCTCCAGGGCTGGGTGCTTGGCCCCAACCCAGCTCCCATGGCAGGCGTGAGTAGTGTGACCCTGCTGACCCCACAGGCGGAGCCCTGCTTTTGTGGGATCCATTCCTGGGAAATGGAACTACTTTCTCTTAAGGTCCTCCAAAAGGGAAGACCCAAGATACTGCAGCTAAAATGTCTCATGACTCAGGTGAATTCCTGAGACAAACACAGAAGGAAGCACCCGGAGGACAAGGTGGGTGCATTTCCCTCATGCTTCCCCTGGGACTCAGCAGCCGGGGTCTTTGGCTGCACATCTGGACACGCCGTGCCTGGCACAGCAGTAAGGGATCCGTGGCAGCCTCGCTGCCCTGCTGCTGCTTTCACACCCTGCAGGGCTGTTTCCCAGCCTGGCCTCGCTGCAATACCTCCCCAGCCTCTGCAGGATGGAATTTGGCATTAGCTGATAGGGTGCCCCAACTGTACTGTGGGCCTGAGATCCCCTGCCATTTCCCAGTCTCTGAGAAGATCAGGAGGTGCAGCTCTTTGCACAAGGGAGTGCACTGGCCCAACCCCAATTACCTGAGCTTTTACCTGTCACTTTGACAAGCATTGCCTCATGAAGATGCCACCTCCCCAATGGGGAATGTTTCCATTTGATCCAGTTGTCCCTTTTTTCCTTTTTCAAGTGATGGACCAAAAGGCTGTGCAGAAGGAGGAACAGCCAGGGAGAAGCAGTGGCTCATTGGCAGCCCTAGCTGCAGGAAAGAAGGCAATGACAGACACAGGCACAGGCACAGCAGGTAATTGCTGTGCCGGGCTCAGCCCTGGCTGGGGCTGTGTGGCAGCAGCTCTTCCCCCAGGGCCTGCCCTTGCCCAGTCCAGCAGCAACCAAAGCTGGAGGCACCTCGGCTTCCAGGCCTCTGGAGCTGGTTCAGAGCCCCGGGGAAACGGGACTGGTGCAGCAACGTCCCTGGCGCTGCAGCTGCTGCGGAGCTGGCCCTGAGTGCCCAGAGGCCCAAGGCACAGGAGCAGCCCCGAGCGGGAGCCCTGCCGCCAGCCCAGGGCCAGAGCCAGCCCTGGCTCCCGAGTGAGCAGGGGCTGCGCTGGGTCCTGACAGGGCCTGAGCCTGTCCCCTGGGGCTGGGGGAGCTGTCACGGGGCAGGGAGTGCCAGGGCTGGCAGTGGCTGCTCAGGGATGGCTTTGGCCCGTGTCCCTGGCAGCAGCCACTGCCCAAGCAGCTGCGCTGCCCCCGGGCTCTCCTCCCGGCCTGCCGGGCTTTGTTGGCTGGCACAGCCTGTGCCAGGGCCGGCAAGGTGCCTGCAGGCCCCAGCTCTGGGGGAAACAGAGAACGTCCTGCCCGTATCCACCATGCTGCCAGCTCAGCAGTGCAGCACAGCACGGGCTCACGCTCCCCATCGCTCCCACAGATGCAGGCAGCACCACAAGACCTGTTCCTAATGCCCAGGATGGCTTCGGAAGGGGTTTCTGTCAGGGAACCGGCTGCTGGCTAGGGTTACTGGGAGGCATGCTTTATTTGGAGTTTGTCTTCATGATGTGCTGCATTGGAATCTGGTATTCCTGGAACAGAAAACAGTGAGTGTTTTGTGCTCTCCCCCTCAAACAGCTTCTTTTGAAAGCCTAGTGTGGACAGGGAACATTCCCATTGAGGCTGCAGTGGAGTTGTGGCCAGTCCATGATTGTCCAAATAACTCTGCTGAGGGTTCTGCTGCTGCCCAGTGCTTCCATTGGCCTCTCAATTGCTGGGCCTTGTCCTGGGGGCCCCGCTGGGGCTGCAGCCAGTGCTGGCTCCCACTGAGGCTGCCTGGCCAAGAGCAGCCCCAGGGGCACAGGGCAGAGGCAGAGGGAGGTGGGGAGGAGAAAGAGCAGGGCCGAGATTGCCCTTGAAAGGCAGAGGCGCTCTGGGGCCCGCTCCTGGCCAGGGACCCTGCCCAGAGCCGTGCCCTGCTGGCCGGGGCCTTGAGGGGCAGCTGTCCAGCTGGGTCCAGCTGTGCCAGCAGCTCCAGCCGTGCTGGGGAGCCTTGCCAGCTCTGGGCCCTGCTGTGCACGAGGGTCCCTGTGTGCCACTGGCAGCTGGGGCCTCAGCCACCTCCTCTCTGCACAGGAGCACCTCTGGACAGCAGTTGGAAGATGGTGGCTGCACCTCACACCCAGACAGCGTGAGCAGCTCCTCCAGCAGCAGGAACGGCCTGGACAGCCCTCTCAAGTGTTCTGTGAAGAGGACCCCAGAACAACCGTCTACGAGGAAGCCTCTTATTGCCCCATAGATCCCACTGCCATCTGCTCTCCCCATGGGCCTCCCCAAGCTGCCTTCATCCCTTTTTTTCTCTCCATCTGTCCCATCCCAGCCAACCCGAGTTCCTCCAGAGACACCAGGACCAGCCCAGCACCTTCCAGCCCTTCCTGAGACCAACACATCCCTTCCTCTGCCCCTGAGCCCTCTGGCCTTGCCCTCTAAGAAACACTGAAGGTGACACCCCACCCCACCCTCCCCCCCCCCCCCCCCCACTTGCAGGGTAGGCAATGGCCTATTCTTCTGTTTAAATAAAGAGATGGATCCGTGTTGTGGTTTGAAATCAAAACCAGTGAGAGACTCCAAGTCAGAAATACAATTTATTAGGAAAAAGAAAAAAAAAACCAAAATACTTGCAATAATACAAAAGGAAAACCACTGACAGGGTCAGAATACAGCCTGACACCCTGCTAGTTAGGGTGGTGGAAGCAGTCCAGATGAAATGGACTTGTGGAAGTGGTGATCCTGTAGAAACAATCTGGTAGCTCTCATCCTCTGGAAAAGCATTGGGTAAGGGCGGCGGTTCCTCTGGGAATCCAGTGGAAAGACTGCTTGTTGTGTCCCAAAACCCAGATTATATCCAGCTGGGGATGCTTAGCTCCTCCCCCATGGGCAGAGCATCTCACAGTGGGCTGATATCATTCTGCCTCATGCTGTGGGTCCTTGATTAGCCATTAAACAGAAATTGCACTGGGAGGGAGTTATCTCTGACTCATGTGGCAAGACATTGATGGGCCCATTAACAGGAGATAAGGAAGAAACAATGCCCCTGCTGGTTTCAGCAGCTCTTGAGGATGGGATTAGAATACATCTTTACACTGCAACCTAGGACAAGTGGTCACCCCAGTGTCCAGGTGGCAGCAGCAGCAAAGCCCACCCAGCACCAGCACTGACTGAGCTCCATGCCCAGGAGGAGCCGTGGATGCCCACGGTGTGGGCAGGCAGAAGCCAGGCAGGGGCTGCTGTTGAAATGGAGGTTTTGGGGGGTTCAATTAAGTTAGCAATATATGGACTAAGCATTTAAATTTTAAATTGTAGAATTATGTGTTGAATTTTAACCTTTTACTTAAGAAACCTCTGCCAAGGTACAAAGGGCATAGGAAAATGCAAATTTCTGAAGCTTCTTGCTATGAAGGACAATACCAGCGTAATATATAGGGCAGGAGATCTTTCTCCTTTTTAATGCCTTTATTTAAAAAATTCAGCTCAGGCTGGGGAGAAATGACAGGTCGCCCACACCCCTGCTGCTCCCAGGAGTGGCACGAAGGAGGAGGATGATGCAGCTGTGTCCGCTGGTATGCAGGCGGAGCTGGGGCTTCCGTCCTCGAGGGAGTAGTGGGAATTCTGCTTTTTTGGTCTAACATTCCAGGTCCTCTTTCTAGCTGACATCTTTTCAGGTTAGGGTGAGGAGTAAAAAGGATCTTAGCAGATACTACGGATTCAGTTCCTCACCTTTAGACATTACTTAGGTTTCATAATTCCATGTTGGCTTCTTGATTTTAGGTTTTTTTTTCCTGGAAAATTGCAAAATTTGGTGAAATGTATTCTCATCTGCATACTAGCTCTGATGTCACCTCCCCCTGCTACCTGCAGGCTCCTGGGAAGCAGCAGGGGGACAATTGCGCTTGATTTCTAACCATTAACAGGTAATTGAAGAAAAACTATTAACAAGAGGTGATTGCAACATGAAGCTATCAACAACAGTCAACACTTCAACTCTCAACAACTGGCCCAACCTGTTTAACTTTGCAGCCTTAAAAAAATTGGATAATTTGTGGGGGTGAACACACCAAGTGTGGAGACACGAGGCTTGACTCCATTTCAGAAGGCTGATTTATTATATATTCTATTAAAATACAATATTAAAACTATACTAAAAGAACAGAGAGGAAAAAATGACCAGAAGGCTACAAAGAAGAAGAATAGAATAGAATGCATAACAAAAATCTTGTGACTGCTCACAGGCTCAACACAGGTGGCTGTGATTGGTCATCAAGTGAAAACAATCCACATGGACCAATGGAAGATGCACCTGTTGCATTCCACAGCAGCAGATAGTTATTGTTTACATTTCTTTCCTGAGGCCCTCAGCTCCTCAGGAGGGGAAAAATCCCAGGAACAGGTTTTTAATAAAATATCATAGCTACAGATGAATGTTTTACTCATAACACCAGGACAAGACCAGGGAATGCAAGAAGCCTACACAAAGGAGCTCCTCTGTCTCCAAGCTGATCAAAACCAACAGACGTACTCAGATAAGCACCAGGGGACCACAGTGCACGCAGAAATGAGAAAAGTTCAAAAGTTCAGTCGTGAGGAAGACCACAGCCTTCATCCTCAGAGTCCACCAAAGACCCCAGTATGACCACCACAGGAAACAACGCGTGCCCAGAAGGGCGTGGATCTCATCACCATGTGAGGGGAGGACAGGCGGGGCCAGGGGTTGAATATGCATGAAGAGATTATGTAATGTCTTGTATATGGAACATATTTGTGAACAAAGATGTGGCTCGGACCAGGGCTTGGGGCACAAGTTTTCACGAGAGCCGTCTCGCTTGTGCCAGGCCCTGACACGCATACCCACTTCATAACTACATCAGGTTGTGGAGTCCATTTATTCCGCATATCGCTTCACTTGGCGACCCAGATGGGACTAACTCTGCTCACCTGCTGGTCCGGCTGGGCACAGATCCTCTCAGGTGTGCCACGGGACTCTTCCCCAGGAGAGACTTGGTGCCTCGGCTGTACACTGCAGAGAGCAGACCACAGCGCATTGCGACTGTGGACAGAAGTGGTATGTATTCCTTTCCTTTTTATAGGGTTGGCTACTGATAAGTCGCATAAGAGACGTCTTTGTGTGCAGTTTTGCACAAGCAGTTTGCAAGCAATCGTCTGCCGGGGAGAAGCTGGTGGCGGGGGGTCCCCAGCTGACAGAGCAGCTGGCGGAGCGTTGGTTTGAACTGTGATTGTGTATGGTTATCACGTCCGGACGTGTGTGCTTGTGTGTGTGTGTGGGTGTGAGTGAACGGTGAAACACGCTGCGGGGAGTGAGGTCTTGGTTTAGTTTCTCTGGTAACTGTGGTTTTTCAAAGAACATTTCAAGGGTGCCGGGTCGCCATGAGCGTGGCGCAGGTCGGCGCGGCGGGCAGAGGCGGCGCAAAGCCGGGGCAGCAGCGGCCAGCCGGCAGCACCTGGGAGAGCAAGCAGCGCATGCCCAGCGCAGGCAGCCCCTGGCCTGCAGCACATGCGTGGTGCAGGGCGGCTCCAACGAGCGGGGCCAGCGCGGTGCAGGGCCATGAGCTGGGGCTTGCCAAATTGCTCTCGGCGCAGCGGGCCGACAGCACGGCTGGCAGGCACTCGGGGCATAAGCCGCGGTTTGTAGGGTTGCTTTGAACACCGCTAGCTGATAGCACAGCTAGCAGGAGCACGGTACAAGTCAGCATTTGCAAGCAAGCGCCGCTGGTTGGTAAGGGGCAGGAACCACCTGCAGGCAGCCAGCAAGCCCGCCTGGACTAAGAGTTAAGTGTTTGCTGTGTGATAACACTGCCCTTCAGTCTTGACAGCTGTTACTAGGAGAGCCTTTGAATTAAGGGGTTTGCTGCTGCTTTTTTCTTTTTTTTTTTTTTTTGGTACAAGCTGAAATAAATGGGCAGGAGATCTTTCTCCTCTTTAATGCCTTTATTTAAAAGGATCAGCTCAGGTGGAGAGCAATCGATGGGTTGTGCCCACGCCGCTGCTGCTCCCAGGAGTGGCACAGAGGAGGAGGGTGATGCAGCTTTGTCCGCTGGTCTGCAGGCAGAGCTGGGGATTCCATCCTCTTGAGAGATTAGGAGATTCCACCTTTTTGGTCCATCACCTTGGTTCCTCTCTCTAGTCAAGATTCTTTCAGGTGAGGGTGAGAAGCAAAAAGGATCCAAGCAGGCATTGGACTATGCTCCCATCCTTAGACATCACCTACGTACCCATAGTTCTATGTTGGCTCGTTGTTTTTAGGGGTTTCCCTGGAACACTGCAAAATTTGGTGCAATGCATTTGTCATCTGCATACTCGCTCTGATGCCACTCCCATTCTCCTGGTACTTGCAGGGTCCCGGCATCCCTCCCTGGCAAGCCTCAGGGGGACAAGGGTTAAACGCTAACCATTAACAGGTAATTGAAGAACAACTCTTAACAATGAAGCTAACTTAACAGCGACTGGTCCAACTTGTTTTAACTCTGCAATCTGAAAAAAAATAGATAACAATTTATTCACAACACAAGCGAGAGGTGATTTGCCCATGGTTGCTGCCTAACTTCAAGCCTGGGCTGGGAGAGCCCGGCCTCTGAGACATGCTCTTCACAGGTGGTTTCAGCTTGAACCGAGTCAGTCTCTTCATCCGTCAGGGGCTGGGGAGTCATAGAACGGGAGGATGGAGGGAGAGACAGAGTGTTCTTGGGAGGGATATACCGCAGTTCAACACGTTGCTATCGAGCCTTTGACTGGGAACACCCCACAGCTGAAAGAGTGCTTAGAAACGCCTTGACCTGGGGGCTTGAAGGGGTGATTCCCAGTTTTGTGTGCAGACTGACAGCTTTTCACTGGGAGCCAGACTGGCACACAGCTTGGCTTCTCCTTCAGTGCAGAAAGTGTCAGAGGAGGTGGTATTGTGTTTCATATGGACAGAGACCTGCATGCCATGCATGTACCCCTGAACTGCCAAGATACTATAACCAAGATGTACATGCAAGGTGTGAAATAGTGAATTTAATCTGTGGAAAAAGTCACCTAGACCCTGAGACATGGGAAGACATCTTTGAAGAGGATTGGGAAAGGATAAAGGAGTGGCACAGCCATATCAAAAGGAAGAATTAAGGAATTTTTCCTTTTCTATTCTCCCCAGTGGTTTGGATTGTACCCTTAGGAGTTTGTAACTTTGTGTGGGACTGAGCAAACAACAAACAAGTAAAAGTTAATGGTGGAGTGTTATATATTAATTATGAAATTAATTTGTATTTTAATGTTAATAACAATTAGTTATTTGAAGTATTATTGATTGTTAAATTGGTTATTAATATTTTTGTACATTGATTATTTGATTAATTATTACTTTTTAAAAATAACTCTGAAGAAGCAGAAAAAAGGAGTTTTGATTTGCGACTGACATCTGGACATTCGGAACTGAGTAAGCTAAAGCTTGCTCTAAAAAGACATCATGGCAACAAGGCAGAGTAAGGAAGTACATAAAGCCAACCCATTAGGTTGTGTCTTAGCACAGTGGAGAGAAATAACAGGCAAAGGGGGCAGGCAAAATTTTAAAAAGCCTAATTATATATTGCTCCCATTGGTGGCCATGATATCACCTGGAGGATGGGGCAAGGTGGCCTCCTACAGGTACATTGGAATAGAATACCCTGTTACAGCTAATGTTGTTTCCATGGAGGGAAGGAAATGGAAGGAGGTTTCTTACTATGATATGTTTTTCTCCCTCCAAAATAATCCTGATTAGCAAAGGGACTGTGCCATCAGAGCCCCCTCTGACCCCCTCGTTTTGGCTCTTGAAAGAGAAAACAGAAGCAAAATGGGAGAACTGAAATGGGGCTGCTCAACCTGTAGCATAAGACAGAGATGCACCAGGACCGATTAAGTTTATCGCACAGCACTAGAGGAACAAGAACAAGATCTAGCTGACCTATTTAGCCCTCACTTGGGAGGGCAGGGGGGAAGGGGTAGAGACTTGGGAGGGGCTCCATCTACACCACCTACACCACCTAGTCGACCGCTTCCACTATTCCTCCTACTCCTCCTCCTCCTCCTTTGGAGAAGACACCAGCTCCAACCCCTCCAGGCAGCCCAATAGCATCCCGAACCAGAGGACAAATACTGCAGGCCCCTTTTCTGGAGACAGTAAAACCAGGCCGAGAAAAGGTATTAGTTAAGGTGCCCTTCTCCACCCTTGGTTTGGAAGCATGGGAAAGGGTTGCAGGAAATTACCAAAATGACCCAGTAAACACTGCTAAACATCTAGGATACATTATGAAGCAGCACAATCCAGACTGGGGTGCTATTCAATTGTTATTAGACACATTCACTGAAACAGAAAGCTAGATGGTTTTAAAAACAGCTGGGAACCAGGTAGCAGACCACTTTAGACAACAACCAGTGGACCTAAAGGAACATTTTCCACTTCAGGACCCAGGCTGGAACCTGAACCAACCAGTACAAAGACAGAGGCTAAAAAATTATCCGGATTGGCTTATATTGGGAGTGGAAAGAGCAACGCCTGAAACTATAAATTGGTCAGCTTTATATGCTATTAAACAGGCACCCTCAGAATCCCCCAGAGAGTTCCTAGACCACCTGAGAAACACAATGCGACGCTATACACCACTGGACCCTGCATCTGATGTGGGGATTTGCTGGAATCCAGGACGCCCCTCTGGGTGCCCTGGATGACACGTGCCCCTGGCAGAGGGCTGGGGAGTCCTGGCAGGAAGCCATAGACACTTGGGATTTTGATCTTAACCCATAGAGCAAATTACCAACCTTGTATGAAGAATCACAAGTCACAGAAGTTTAAATAGAGTGATAATGAATTAATCCCAGGGTGAAACGTGGAATTTGGGGGATTTTACTAGAGGGGGTCTAGGAGGCAAGATGGAGGGATTTGGGCGTTGTCCTATTTTTCTTCCTTCTTCTTCCTAGCTTCCATCTTCTTGGTGATGGTGGCACATTTGGATTGGTTTAGACTAGAAGTAGACAGTCTAACAGAGGTGACTGGTATTGGAAAATAATGATCAATGAAGTACATGTACTTCATAGTATAAAATGAAGACACCAGCCCAGGGGCAGGCAGCGTGCCCATGACAGATCTGCAGATCAGACCTCTGCAGGTCTGAAAAAGAATGGTTTAGATAAGAGACAATAAACAACCTTGTGAACCAGAGCTGAAGAATTCCAACTCTTTCTTCCACTGTCGGGCTGGGAAAAAAGAACTCTCGGGGAGGGTCATCCTGACTGCAGGAAACCTGAGAGGGATACAACAACTAATTAATCTATTTTTGGGACAGTCCAAGGGGGATATTCGGTGCAAACTCCAAAAAGTCTGAGAAGAAAATATACGGAATTTAGAAACTTGATTGGGGGAGGCTTGGAGAGTCTTTAGCAACAGAGAAGAAGGGGATAAACAAGGGATGAAAAACTTAATAGCAATAGTGCAGGAGGAACGGAAAGAAAGACGTGAAAGTGGGCAGGGAGCACCCAGGCAAGGCCCTCCTCGATCCGGCAGAAATCAATGTGCAAACTGTAAGAAACAGAGCCATTGGAAGAAGGACTGTCCAGAGCAGAAAGAGAATGGTCAAGGGAATCAAAGGAGAGGAGGGGTGTTTGCCCATGTGCAAGACAATTAGGGGGGACTGGAGGAAACTACCCCAGCAGGCTCTCTGGTTGTAAAACTAAAGCTGGGGAAATGGAAAAAGAAGGGAAATTCCTAGTCAACCTTTAGAAGCGAGTACCTTCTAGGGGCAAGGTACTCGGTTCTAAATACAGCCTTGATGCCCATAGGGGATGATTATGCTACAGTTACGGGAGCGACTGGCCAAACTGAAAAGGCATTTTTCTTTAGGCCACTAAAATACAAACTGGGAAAGCAGTGGGGGATCCACAAATTTCTATATATGCCCAACTCCCCATAGCGACTTCTGGGCAGAGATTTGCTGGGACAATGACAGCCAACTATTGCATTCAAAAATGGGGAAAATACTCTGGAGGGAAATGATCAAAAGTATGTAGAAATATTGAGTTTGATATTAACCACTAGTCAAGTCACAAGGGAAACTGAAATCGATGAAGATGTAATGAATCAGGTATTCCCTGGGGTATGGGCTTCTGATGTATCAGGGAGAGCAAAAAACGCTCCCCCTATACAGATCAGACTAAAAAGGGAATGCAACCTGTCCGAGTTAAACAGTATCCCCTGAGGAAGGAAGATAAGGATAGCATTAGCCCAGTAATTGAGAACTTTTTAACATCTAGGATTATTAAAAGAATGTCAATCTGATTTTAATGCCCCTATCCTACCAGCCAGCAAACCTGATGAGTCATACAGGTTAGTACAGGATCTGCAAGCCATGAACAAGATAACTGAGGAACTGTATCATGTGGTGGCCAATCCCTACACGTTATTAAATTGCTTAACACCTGAACTAACTTGGTTTACCGTTTCAGCTTTAAAGGATGCCTTCTTTTGCCTTCCTATCCACCTAGCCAGCCAGAAAATTTTTGCATTTGAATGGGAAAGTCCTAAAAGTGGGCAAAGAACTCAACTTACATGGACAGTACCCCCACAGGGATTTAAAAACTCACCCACTTTGTTTGGAGAACAACTTGCAAAGGAATTAGAGGCCTGGGAAGCCCCTCCAGAGGAAGCGAAGCTGCTACGAAGATGACACCCTCATAGCCACACAGACAAGTGAAGCATGCGTGGCCTGGACGGTAAGCCTCTTGAACTTTCTGGGACTCCAAGGGTGCCGGGTATCAAAGAAAAAGGCTCAAGCAGTAAAACAGCAAGTAACTTATCTGGGATACAAAGTCAGTACTGGACAATGTACCCTGGGCCAAAGCCGGAAGGAGGCAATATGCCAGACCCCAAAACCTCAGACTGCAAAAGAACTAGGAACTTTCCTGGCGATGACGAGGTGGTGCAGGTTATGGATCTGTTACTATGGACTGTTTGTTAAGCCCTTATATGAACTTATTGCAACTAAAAGCAGGGAAATCCAATGGACAGAGGAAGCTACGCAGGCTTTCCACCAGCTGAAAAAAGCCCTCATGTCAGCTCCAGCTCTGGGATTGCCAGACGTGAGTAAGCCTTTCCTCTTGTTCTCCAATGAGAAGCAAGGAATTGCCTTGAGAATATTAGCACAGGACCTTGGCCTAGACCAGAGACCAGTTGATTACTTCTCTAAGCAATTGGATGCAGCAGCTAAAGGGTGGCCTGGATGCCTCAGAGCTGCTGCAGGAGTCGCACTGAATATCCAAGAGGCAAGTAAATTCACCCCGGGCCACAAAATGACTGTGCCAGTGTCTCACACGATGTCTGCAGTGCTGGAGGTGAAAGGCGGACATTGGCTTTTCCCGCAACGATTTCTGAGATACCAAGCTATTATGGTGGAGCAAGATGATGTGGACATAGTGGTGACTAACATTGTCAATCCAGCCTCCTTCCTCAGTGGAAACCAAGGGGAGCCAGTGGAGCATGACTGCCTGGAGACTATCGAGGCAACCTATTCCAGCCACCCCTCTCGAGAATGCAGAAATCTGGTTTACTGATGGAAGCAGTTATGTCATCAGAGGAAAACAACACGCTGGGTACCCAGTTACTACCTGCAAGGAGGTAACAGAATCTGGGATGGATACCTCTGCACAAAAGGCCAAGATAATTGCTCTAACTCGGGCCTTGGAATTGGCAAAAGGGAAAGAAATAAACATATATATGGACTCAAAGGATGCATTTGGAGTAGTGTATACTCATGGAGCCATTTGGAAAGAAAGAGGCTTGCTGAACTCTCAAGGGAGAAACATTAAACATGCGTCAGAAATGCTGCGACTCCTAGAAGCAGTCTTGTTACCAGAAGAGGTGGCAATCATGCACATTGAGGCATTTATCAGAAGATAAACTCAGAACTGGAAGAAGGAAATGAGCTGGCAGATAGGGAAGCAAAAGAAGCAGTGAAAAATGAGGTAATAACTGAGGCAGCCCTGATTCCAGGTGGGCAAATTTCCTTAAAATACAACAAATTAGACAAAAAAATTGATCTATGAGCAGAAAGGAGCCTATAACCAAGAGGGATAGGCCACCACAGAGGGAAAATTAATTATACCCTCTGACTAATTATGATCTCTAAAAAGGGAGGAATATCAGAAAACACATTGGGAAATTGATGCCCTACATATCTAAATGAAAGGATCATTGATAGAAATTTACAAGCCACTATCACCCAAGTGACTCCACAACGTGACCTTTGCCTCCAGACCAATCCCAAGAATATTCCCAAACCTAAACTTGGCCAAATTGGAAAGGGCCATGGACCTGGGCAGTAATGGCAAATCAATTTCACGGAATTGCCAAGAAATGGGGGGTGTAAGTTTTTACTAGTACTAACAGATACCTTTTCAGGGTGGCCAGAAGCATTCCCCACCAGGACTTGTAAAGCTCCGGAGGTAACTAAGGCATTGGTATAGGAAATCATACCATGCTTTGGAGTCCTGGTCACAATCTCCTCGGACAGAGGACCACATTTCATCGCAAAATTAGTGCAACAAGTTAGCCAGTACTTGGGCATAGACTAGGAGCTTCACACCCCATATAACCCAACATCAAGTGTTCAGATAGAGAAAATGAATCATTTGATCAAACAACAAGTTACACGACTGGGACAAGAGGCTAATTTGCCAGGGCCTCAATCCCTCCCATTAGCGCTGCTGCAGATTCAGACCAAACCCAGGATTAAGGAAAAGCTAAGTCCCTTTGAATTGCTTTATGGGAGACCATACACGGCGCAGAAGGGAACATCTGCCCAGGACATATCACTATGTGATTGCTCTGACCAAACAGCTTAGAGCAATCGAAAAATATGTGGCTGGAACTTGGGGTACAGGGCTCGATGCACCAGTACATGATGTGCAGCCTGGAGACTATGTATATGTTAAGTCTCTTACAGAGAAGGCCCTGCAACCACAATGGGAGGGACCATACCAAGTGCTCCTTACTACCGTCACTGCAATCAAGACTAAGGAACAAAGTGCTTGGATTCACCACAGCCGTGTTAAGAAAGCTCCAGAAGCCCCTTGGAGAATAACAGCGGGTGATGGTAAACTGAAACTGAAACTTACCCGCACAAAATGAATGCATCATGGTGGGTGGGGATTTGCGCTGAAGTGTTGTTTACAATCATCGCTGTCATCCAAAAATTAGAAAGTACTCCTAGCCAGAACAATGCTGAATGGCCTTGGTCCCAAGCCCTTACTCAATACACCGGATCCATAGGAAAACCTTCCCGTGTTAAACCTAACAACAGTAGTCATATGCAAAACACAAATACATAAAGGGCAGGAGAGGGAGAAACAGAGGTTGTGGTGACTTCAAGGGACCATGGGGGAGGTAATTAAGATAGGGTGTAGAATGATTATAGGGACTACCTATAGTAAAGTAACCCAAATCAGTGTAAATAAGCACTGGAAGATTTGCAAGCGTCCAAATGAATTGGACTGTTGGCACAACTTCACATTAAGACAAACTGTCAACATGGTTTGCTTCTGGGCCTGCAACACTATTGGGCTGTCTTTCAAATTGAAAATAAGTGCTATAGCTAAGCCTGTTACAACCCACCCCAGCACTCAAGCACAAACCCAAAATACGCCATTTAAGCTTGAACCTAGATTTTATCAAATTGGCCCATACATAATAAGGAATACGGGTCAACACAACTGTTCTTTAATCCAGTATTATGACATGTCGAACTGGTAATGCAAACTACTATCTCGACAGTTCAGCCAGCTTGTTCCCCCTTCATAAGGTCATCCTTCGAGGGATGGACAAGATGGCTACAAAAACAAGCGCACTTCAGAGACAGAATGAGAAGGGATTTAACCGAGATGTTAGGGACTGGGCTAGGGGTTTTGAATAGGATTGACTCAGAAATGTTACTGAACAAATTAGCTGTAGCAGCTAGCCATCCAATAAAATTAAAACAGCCTTTACAGTCATCTCTTTTGGCATTGGGAAATAGTCAGTGGCAAGTCTCGAGGGTGCTGCCGAAATGGAGAGAAATTGAAGATCAAGACCATAGCTTGCTAGCAGACGCATTAAAGGGGGCAAAGGATAACATATCTTTAGCCCTCAGCTATATACAAACACAATTATGGGTACAGTCAACAGCTGCTTTAATTATAAGAGAAGGAAGTGAAGGGGTGTTTCCCACTGAAGTGCAAGAGGTTGTCTGGGGCAGTACTACAGACATTGAGAAAGATTTCCAGTCTTGGTGGACCATGGTAATTTTACATATAATCCCCCCACTAACACAGCTCCAGCCTTCGTGCTCACTCTGCATAATGGCACAGTTCATGCTATTCACGCCATTGCTGCCTTAGGGCTCAGTCACGAGCAGCCAGCATTATACCCCTCAGAATACAGGGTATGAGCTTGGAAAATCCAGGGGAGATGGCAAACTGTAAACTTGGAACCTTGCATTGCTCAAGAACAACAGGGATTCATCTGTGAGAGTAATGTGATTAGTGCTCAAGACATATGCCTTGACAATGACCAAGGCATTTGCCACTTTGAGATCCACCCAGAGACCAACCAATAAACAGTACTAGTGTATATAGGTGATGGCTGTGTGTGTTTAAGGACTGTGTGTGATGTCATAGAAATTGATAAGAACAAGGTTGCCGGGGTGACACGATCCGTCCTAAGGACGTGATTCGTGAAGGTTCTTTTTCACCTATCTCAGGGTGCAAAAACTGACACGACAAGGGGATTTGTAGTAAAATCAAAACAGAGATACTTTTATTGTATAGCCATAGCAAAGATGCGTTAGAGAGAGAAGGGGAATGAAGAAAGGGGAAAGAGTAAGGAAAAGAAAAAGAAGAGAGGGAGGGCAAGGAGGTATATAGCTACCAGATGTGCGGATGACAAAGTCCCTCGAAGTCCGGTCGACAAAGAGGCCTGTCGTCTTCACGTCAGGGGAGATCTCAAGGGTATCAGTCAGCTCTAACCTTTTTTATAGTCCTTTTGAAATGGGGGAAGGGGACACTTTTCAAAATAGTCTATTGATAAAGGGTACAAAGAGTCCATCAGTAGTCCATCAGGAACAGGTGCCGTGAGTAGCAGATGTCGTAGGCAGGAACCATTGTCTTCTCGGTTCAGTGGTCGCTTGCAAAACTTTCTCCGGTCCCCACGCATACCTTCCCTCACCCTACAGTGGGGATTTCAGTCTCAGTCCTTTTGTGAAGAAGGGGGGGCTTTTCCATGTAGGGGTCGCACGTCTCAGTCCTTGAGGGGAGAACCTTCTCCCATCTCAGTCCATCTGTCACGGTGGTTGATGTACGATGAATGGAGGGTCTTTTAGTGGTGACCTCCGGGAAGGTCATTCCAGAGAGAAAGTCCAGCCAAGTCAGAAGGGTGGAGAAATTGCAGCACTAGCGTTGCGAGGTGATGCAGGCGAAGGAGAGCACACTGCCCCTTCTCGGGTGCAGTGTTGTTCCATGAGTTGAGCAAACACACCCGTAGGCAATAATCTGGCTTGGTGGACTAGACAGACCTGGATTTTCAGAACAGGATCTTTTCCTTTCCCTGGTGGTCTTGGCTTTCATGACGATCGAGAGGCAAAAAAAAAAAGAGGGAAGTTTTGGACAGACACTCACAAATAGGAGCAATATATAATTAGGCTTTTTAAAATTTTGCCTGCCCCCTTTGCCTGTTATTTCTCTCCAATGTGCTAAGACACGCCTTAATGGGCTGGTTTTATGTACTTCCTTACTCTGCCTTGTTGCCATGATGTCTTTTTAGAGCAAGCTTTAGCTTACTCAGTTCCGAATGTCCAGATGTCAGTCGCAAATCAAAACTCCTTTTTTCTGCTTCTTCAGAGTTATTTTTAAAAAGTAATAATTAATCAAATAATTAATGTACAAAAATATTAATAACCAATTTAACAATCAATAATACTTCAAATAACTAATTGTTATTAACATTAAAATACAAATTAATTTCATAATTAATATATAACACTCCACCATTAACTTTTACTTGTTTGTTGTTTGCTCAGTCCCACACAAAGTTACAAACTCCTAAGGGTACAATCCAAACCACTGGGGAGAATAGAAAAGGAAAAATTCCTTAATTCTTCCTTTTGATATGGCTGTGCCACTCCTTTATCCTTTCCCAATCCTCTTCAAAGATGTCTTCCCATGTCTCAGGGTCTAGGTGACTTTTTCCACAGATTAAATTCACTATTTCACACCTTGCATGTACATCTTGGTTATAGTATCTTGGCAGTTCAGGGGTACATGCATGGCATGCAGGTCTCTGTCCATATGAAACACAATACCACCTCCTCTGACACTTTCTGCACTGAAGGAGAAGCCAAGCTGTGTGCCAGTCTGGCTCCCAGTGAAAAGCTGTCAGTCTGCACACAAAACTGGGAATCACCCCTTCAAGCCCCCAGGTCAAGGCGTTTCTAAGCACTCTTTCAGCTGCGGGGTGTTCCCAGTCAAAGGCTCGATAGCAACGTGTTGAACTGCGGTATATCCCTCCCAAGAACACTCTGTCTCTCCCTCCATCCTCCCGTTCTATGACTCCCCAGCCCCTGACGGATGAAGAGACTGACTCGGTTCAAGCTGAAACCACCTGTGTAGAGCATGTCTCGGAGGCCGGGCTCTCCCAGCCCAGGCTTGAAGTTAGGCAGCCACCGTGGGCAAATCACCTCTCGCTTGTAGCAAAAAAAAAAGCATCAAACCCCTTAATGCAAAGGCTCTCCTAGCAACAGCTTTCAAGACTGAAGGGCAGTGTTATCACACAGCAAACACTTAACTCTTAGCCCAGGCGGGCTTGCTGGCTGCCTTCAGGTGGTTCCTGCCCCTTACCAACCAGCGGCGCTTGCTTGCAAATGCTGACTTGTACCGTGCTCCTGCTAGCTGTGCTATCAGCTAGCGGTGTTCAAAGCAACCCTACAAACTGCGGCTTATGCCCCGAGTGCCTGCCAGCCGTGCTGTCGGCCCGCTGCGCCGAGAGCAATTTGGCAAGGCCCGGCTCATGGCCCTGCACCGCGCTGGCCCCGCTCGTTGGAGCCGCCCTGCACCACGCATGTGCTGCAGGCCAGGGGCTGCCTGCGCTGGGCATGCGCTGCTTGCTCTCCCAGGCGCTGCCGGCTGGCCGCCGCTGCCCCGGCTTTGCGCCGCCTCTGCCCGCCGCGCTGACCTGCGCCACGCTCACGGCGACCCGGCACCCTTGAAATGTTCTTTGAAAAACCACAGTTACCAGAGAAACTAAACCAAGACTTCATTCCCCGCAGCATGTTTCACCGTTCACTCACACCCACACACACACACAAGCACGCACGTCCGGACGTAATAACCATACACAATCACAGTTCAAACCAACGCTCCGCCAGCTGCTCTGTGTCCTGTGGATAATCCATCACCGGCTTCTCCCTGGCAGACCATTGCTTGCAAACTGCTTGTGCAAAACTGCACACAAAGACATCTCTTGTGCGACTTATCAGTAGCCAACCCTAAAAAAAGGAAAGGAATACATACCACTTCTGTCCACAGTCGCAATGCGCTGTGGTCTGCTCTCTGCAGTGTACAGCCGAGGCACCGAGTCTCTCCTGGGGAAGAGTCCCCTGGCACACCTGAGAGGGTCTGTTCCCAGCGGGACCAGCAGGAGAGCAGAGTTACTCCCATCTGGGTGGCCAAATGAAGCGATATGCGGAATAAATAGACTCCACAACCTGATGTAGTTATGTAGTGGGTATGCGTGTCAGGGCCTGGCACAGGCGAGATGGCTCTCGTGAAAACTTGTGCCCCAAGCCCTGGTCCGAGCCACATCTTTGTTCACAAACATGTTCCATATGCAATGCATTACACAATCTCTTCATGCACATTCAACCCCTGGCCCCGCCTGTCCTCCCCTCACATGGCGATGAGATCCACGCCCTTCTGGGCACGCATTGTTTCCTGTGGTGGTCACACTGGGGTCTTTGGTGGTCTCTGAGGCCGAAGGCTATGGTCTTCCTCACGACTGAACTTTTGAAGTTTTCTCCTTTCTGTGTGCACTGTGGTCCCTTGGTGCTTATCTGAGTACATCTACTGGTTTTGATCAGCTTGGAGACAGAGGAGCTCCTTAGTCTAGGCTTCTTGCATTCCCTAGTCTTGTCCTGGTGTTATGAGTAAAAAAGTCATCTGTAGCTATGATATTTTATTAAAAATCCTTTCCTGGGTTTTTTCCCCTCCTGAGGAGCTGAGGGCCTCAGGAAAGAAATGTAAACAATAACTATCTGCTGCTGTGGAATGCAACAGGTGTATCTTCCATTGGTCCATGTGGATTGTTTTCACTTGATGACCAATCACAGCCAACTGTGTTGGGCCTGTGAGCAGTCACAAGATTTTTGTTATGCATTCTATTCTATTCTATTCTATTCTATTCTATTCTATTCTATTCTATTCTATTCTATTCTATTCTATTCTATTCTTCTTTGTAGCCTTCTGGTCATTTTTTCCTCTCTGTTCTTTTAGTATAGTTTTAATGTAGTATTTTAATAGAATAAACAACAAAAAAAATCAGCCTTCTGAAATGGAGTCAAGCCTCGTGTCTCCACACCTGGGGTGTTCGCCCCAACAAATTATCCATTTTTTTTTTTAAGGCTGCAAAGTTAAACTGGTTGGGCCAGTTGTTGAGAGTTGAAGTGTTGACTGTTTGTTGTTGATAGCTTCATGTTGCAATCACCTCTTGTTAATAGTTTTTCTTCAATTACCTGTTAATGGTTAGAAATCAAGTGCAATTGACCCCTGCTGCTTCACCAGAGCCTGCAGGTAGCAGGGTGGGGGGGGTGACATCAGAGCTAGTATGCAGATGAGAATGCATTTCACCAAAGTTTGCAATTTTCCAGGAAAAAAAACCCTAAAAACAATGAGCCGACATGGAATTAAGAAACCTAAGTAATATCTAAAGGTGAGGAACTTAATCCAGTATCTGCTAAGATCCTTTTTACTCCTCACCCTAACCTGAATGGATGTCAGCTAGGAAGAGGACCTGGAATGTTAGACCAAAGAAGCGGAATTCCCACTACTCCCTCGAGGACGGAAGCCCCAGCTCTGCCTGCATACCAGCGGACACAGCTGCATCATCCTCCTCCTCCGTGCCACTCCTGGGAGCAGCGGGGGTGCAGGCAACCTGTCATTTCCCACAACCTGAGCTGAATTTTTTAATAAAGGCATTAAAAAGGAGAAAGATCTCCTGCCCTATATATTACGCTGGTATTGTCCTTCATAGCAAGAAGCTTCAGAAATTTGCATTTTCCTATGCCCTTTGTACCTTGGCAGAGGTTTCTTAAGTAAAAGGTTAAAATTCAACACATAATTCTACAATTTAAAATTTAAATGCTTAGTCCATATATTGCTAACTTAATTGAACCCCCCAAAACCTCCATTTCAACAGCAGCGCCTGCCTGGCTTCTGCCTGCCCACACCGTGGGCATCCACGGCTCCTCCTGGGCATGGAGCTCAGTCAGTGCTGGGGCTGGGTGGGCTTTGCTGCTGCTGCCACCTGAACACTGGGGTGACCGCTTGTCCTAGGTTGCAGTGTAAACATGTATTCTATTCCCATCCTCAAGAGCTGCTGAAACCAGGAGGGGCATAGTTTTCTTCCTTATCTCCTGTTAATCAACAAGATCACCGCTCTGTCTCCACCTACCAAGGAGAAGAAAACACAAGCTTTCCTAGGTGCCGTAGGCTTTTGGAGAATGCACACTCACGAGGACAGGCAGATTGTGAGCCCTCTCTACCTTGTCACCCACAAGAAGAACGATTTCCACTGGGGTCCTGAACAGCAACAAGCCCTTGCCCAGATTAAGCAGGCAATCGCTCATGTGGTAGCCCTTGGCCCAGTCAGGATGGGACCAGAGGTGAAGACTGTGCTGTACTCTGCAGCTGGGAACCATGGTTTGTCCTGGAGTCTTTGGTAGAGGTGCCTGGTGAGACTCAAAGCTGACCACTAGGATTCTGGAGATGGAGCTATGAAGGCTCTGAAGCAAACTACATTCCCAGAGAGAAGGAAATCTTGGCTGCCTATGAAGGAGTTCAAGCTGCCTCAGAAGTAACTGGCACCAAAACGCAGCTGCTTCTGGCACCCCAGCTACCAGTGCTGGGCTGGTTGTTTAAAGGAAATGTTCCTTCCACACATCACGCCACCGACACCACATGGAGCAAATGGATTGCCCTCATCACCCAGCGCACCCAGATTGGAAATGCGAATGGCCCTGGCATTCTGGAAATTCTATCAAACTGGCCTAAGGGAGACTTTTGGATTGTCTTCTGAAGAAGAAGAGGAGCAAGTGGCACGTGCCAAGGAAGCCCCACCATATAGTGAGCTACCGGAGCCTGACAGACAATATGCCCTCTTCTCCAATGGTTCCTGCTGAATTATAGGCACTAACCGGAAATGGAAAGCTGCAGCATGGAACCCCACAGGACAAATTGCACAAGCTACTGAGGGACAAGCTGGATCGAGTCAGGTTGCAGAGCTTAAAGCAGTCCAGCTGGCTTTGGCTATTGCCTAACGAGAGAAGTCCCCGTGGCTCTATCTCTACACCAACTCATGGATGGCAGCTAATGCTCTGTGGGGATGGTTGCATTGCTGGGAAAAGGCCAACTGGCAGCGCAGAGGGAAACCCATCTGGGCCACCAAGATTTGGCAGGACATTGCCACCCGAGTAGAGAGGCTGACCGTGAGATTGGACATGTGGATGTGCATGTACCCGAGAGTCGGGCTAATGAAGAGCATCACAACAACAAACAGGTGGACCAAGCTGCCAAGGTGAAAGTATAACAGGTGGATCTAGACTGGCAGCACAAGGGAGAATCATTCCTAACTCTCTTGTTGGGCCCACGGTGCCTCTGGTCGTCAGGGGAGAGATGCAACATAGCGATGGGCCCGTGACCGAGGGCTGGGCCTTGCTATGGACATCTCACCGGTCATCCACAACTGCGAGAGCTGCACTGCAATCAAACAGGCCAAGCGGGTGAAGCCTCTGTGGTACGGTGGGCGATGGTTGAAGTACAGGTATGGGGAAGCCTGGCAAACTGACCTCATCACGCTTCTCCAAACCCGCCAAGGCAAGCGCTACATGCTGACCATGGTAGAACCTACCACAGAGTGGTTGGAAACCTACCCTGTGCCTCATGCTACTGCCTGGAACACCATCTTGGGGCTAGAAAAGCAAATCCTGTGGAGACAAGGCACCCCTGAGAGAATTGAGTCGGACAATGGAATTCATTTCAAGAACGGCCTTATCAACACCTGGGCCAGAGAACATGGTATTGAAAGGACATATCATATCCCCTATCACGCACCAGCTGCCGGGAAAGTTGAATGATGCAACGCACTACTTAAGACTATTCTGAAGGCACTTGGTGGAGGAAACTTCAGGAACTGGGAACTGAACTTAGCAAAAGCCATCTGGATGGTCAACACCCGAGGACCTATCAATCCTGGTGCTGCCCTGTCTGAACCCCTGCACACAGGTGATGGAGACAAAGTTCCTGTGATACACATGAAAGGTATTTTAGGAAAGACTGTTTGGATTAATCCCACCGCAAGCAGGGGCAAACCCATCTGTGGGAATTTTTGCTCAAGGACCTGGTTGTACTGGCTAGGTAATGCAGAAGGACAGGGAAAGCCGTTGTGTACCACAAGGAAATCTAACCTAATTTTAAGCAAGAATTGTGTGTAAAGTTTCATTTTATGTTATACATATATATATATAGATAGATACATATGTATAGTAAGAGGATATTGGTTTGGGTATAGATGGTAATAGAATAAGGGTTAGATTATGTCCTAGGTTATAATATAAAATTATGTTCTATTCCCATCCTCAAGAGCTGCTGAAACCAGGAGGGGCATTGTTTCTTCCTTATCTCCTGTTAATGGGCCCATCAATATCTTGCCACATGACTCAGAGATAACTCCCTCCCAGAGCAATTTCTGTTTAATGGCTAATCAAGGACCCACAGCATGAGGCAGAATGATATCAGCCCACTGTGAGATGCTCTGCCCATGGGGGAGGAGCTAAGCATCCCCAGCTGGATATAATCTGGGATTTGGGACACAACAAGCAGTCTTTCCACTGGATTCCCAGAGGAACCGCCGCCCTTACCCACTGCTTTTCCAAAGGATGAGAGCTACCAGATTGTTTCTACAGGATCACCACTTCCACAAGTCCATTTCATCTGGACTGCTTCCACCACCCTAACTAGCAGGGTGTCAGGCTGTATTCTGACCCTGTCAGTGGTTTTCCTTTTGTATTATTGCAAGTATTTTGGTTTTTTTTTTTCTTTTTCCTAATAAATTGTATTTCTGACATGGAGTCTCTCACTGGTTTTGATTTCAAACCAGAACACAGATCCATCTCTTCATTTCAACAGAAGAATGGGTCATTTCCTACCCTGTATTAGGTTCTGTTTTGTCGGGCCAGGGTTTTATGAGCCCTTAAAAGGGAACCTAATATACCCAAGGATAGCTTAGCCATTACCTTTGAGGCAAATAATGAGCAGGATGGCTTCTGCTGCAGTGTTAGAAACAAAAAGGTTTAATAAAAGGTAAAACAATAAACAGAAAATCCGATCCAGGTACAGAGGTCTGATCCTGGTAGAAACACATTCACAAAAGACTCGTGGCTTCTTTGTTCTTTCTTTTTCTACCTTATGGCCCAGGCCGGACCTTTTGGCTTCTATCCAATTAGCTGATCCCAAGGTTTTAGTGACGTTTCAGGGGCCCTATAAGGTGGCTTTTCACCTGACCGTTGGGAGAAACTTCTGGGCTTCCTTCCTTTTTTGGGGGACAAAGGCTAGCTTGCCCCTCTCTCATTGGGGGCATCCTCCTACACTCCTTCAACTCACCCTTTACTATACATCTAGAGAGAAAGAGGAGAAAGGAGTATAGATTAGAATGCCAATAATTTTTAAATTTTGTTGCCAATTCTCTATCTTAACTTTGGTGAAGTGTTTCTCCAGGTAGGCTTCAAGTTTCTGGCTAGATATGACTTTTACATAGAGATAGGTTTAAGAACTTTTTTATCACAACAATAACTACAGAACTTTTTCAGTGCAAAACTTTCTTGTAAATAATTTTAACTAATGCAAACTTAGAAAACAGTCTTTGCTTCTATCCGTGGCTCAGTTGTTTGTGCATTCTTCTTCTGGTGCCATCTGCTGCTCTCGGATCGGCTGCACCTGTGGCTTGACATTCTTTGCAGGGATCCATCGAAGACCCGTGTTTGTAGAAATGCATGCAAACCCCCGGCCCCAAGTTACAAGAAGATGGGGTCCCAAAATCTGTCCTGTCTCTGGATCCTTGATGAAGATGGCGGTCTTTCCTTGAGCTTTGCCTGACTGGTATTGCTGAAATGTCTGAAAATTGGTGGTACCTGCTCCATAAAAGAATTATTTAAGAAGTTAAAAACATATACAGCTTTATTCAGCCTCTCTATTGTAGAAAACACTTCTGTCCCTCCTTTCTGTCTTTCAAGTATCATTTTCAATGACCTGTGTACTCTTTCTACAATAGATTGGCCTGTGGAAGAATGTGGAATACCTCTGGTATGTTTGATACCCCAAGTTTTGAAAAACTCCTGCAATTTATTAGAAATGTAGGCTGGTCCGTTGTCAGTTTTGACTTCTTGAGGAATACCTAGGGATGCAAATGCTTGTAAGAACTGCTTCATCACATCTCTACTTTTTTCTCCTTGATGTGCAGAAGCAAAAATTGCTCCTGAGAAGGTATCTATTGATACATGTATATGTTTGAACCTTGCAAATGACTGATATTGAGTGATGTCCGTTTGCCATATCTGCAGGCTATTTAAGCCTCGAGGGTTAACTCCTGTTGCTATTGCTGGTATAGCTAATTTCTGGCAATCTGGACATGATTGAACAATTGCTTTTGCCTGATTCTGAGAGATGTTAAACATTCTTACTAAAGCAGGGGCATTTTGGTGATAGAAAGCATGGCTCATTCTGGCTTGTTCAATAACATTAGGAAGTGTGTGCTGGATTGGCACGGCTAACAAATCAGCCATGGCATTGCCTTCTGCTAAAAACCCTGGAAGAGAAGAATGTGAGCGAATGTGCATTACAAAGTAAGGCTCTTGTCGAATGGAAAGAAGTAGGATTAACTTTTTAAGCAAACCGTATAACTGATCATCAGAAACTTCTTTCAGCAGAGATCCTTCTGCTCTTTCCACCACACCTGCAACGTAAATTGAATCTGTTACTAAATTAAAAGGAAATGTGAATTTTGAAAAGACCCGTAAAACTGCTGCTAACTCTGTAATCTGTGCAGAACCATCTACTTCCTCAATATCTGATTCCCAATTTTTTGTCTCTGAATTTTGCCCAGCAATCACAGGTCTTTTAGACTTCCCAGAACCGTCTGTAAAAAATGTGATTGCCTTGAAGGGTGCATGACATCTTAAAGGCTTATGAATTAATTTTAAAGATGAACTTAATAGCTCATGTTTGGGACAATTGACTGAATTTTTTCCTGCAAAATTTTCCAAAGCAAATTGCATAACTTCTGAATTTTGAATTAACCATTCTCAATAGATGGATGTGACAGGCAGAAAGATTTCTGCAAAATCTTTTCCTGCAAGGGAAAGCATTCGAGATCTAGCCTTGGTAATCAATTGTGAAATAATTTCAGGGCAAGTTGTTATAGTTTTACCCAATTGACGTGATAGGAAAACCCACTCTAAGATTATCAGATGGTCCTTCTTCTCTAGATCTCCCTGGAATATCAAACCATGAAGCTGTGGACTCTCCTCTAAAACTGCAAACAAAAAAGACAGGTTAGGATTATACCGATGAGCCTGACGTGACTGGATGGCTCTCATCACTTTGTCTAAAGAATTTTGAGCTTCTTTGTAGAATTCTCGCGGTGAGTTTAAGGCTGTGTCTCCTCTCAATGAATCTGCCAGAGGAGCCAAGTCCTGATTTGAAAGGCCTAGTAGTGGACGAAGGCAATTCAGAGTCCCTACGAGCTGCTGCACTTCATTCAATGTCTTTGGATTTGTCCTTAGCTGGAGTGGCTGCGGAGTTACCATTTGTTCTGTGATCCTGTATCCTAAATATTTCCAGGGAGGAAGTGTCTGTATTTTTTCTTTTGCTACAATGAGTCCTGCTTTCTCCACTGCTGAGATGACCTCATCTGTTGATTTTCAATTGCACGTTTGAGTGCTATTAAAGCCTCTGCTAGGGCTTGTGTTTGCATTTCTACTGCTTTTTCCTGCTGCTTTAGGGTGTTTTCTTGAGCTGTTGTGATGGCACTGGCCAGCACCTCTGCCTGCATGGCTGCTGCATGCTCAGGGGTGCCCAGGCAGTTGCAAGCATCCACGAGCTGTGCCAGGGTGGGCTCAGGATCCTGTGGCAATGTACATAATACTTTTTTGCAGGTTGGGTTTGCATTAGAAATTGCAAGCCGTTTTAATAACTCTTGTCTGGCTCGGTCTATTGGAATCTGCTTTTCTAATGCCATTTTCAAATGGTCCAAAAACTTAATATAAGGCTCATCTATTCCCTGTTTTATTTCTGTGAAATCTAATTCTGGCTTGTTGCCATCAGTAACCTGTAACAAAGCTGTTTTTGCTGCTTCTTTGATATCCTGTAATACTTGTTTACTGAGAGTTCGGGCTTGTGTTTGAGGAACTGTATTAGCTCCTTCACCTGAGAGCTGATCTATAGTCAAATTTGCAGTGGCTGGAGTTCCTGCATAACCTCTTAAAAGGTTGTTTAACAAATGTTTCCATGCTAGTTCCCACAGAGAAAATTCTGTTGGGGACAGCAGGGATGTACAAAGCTGCTTTAAATCATGTGGGGTGAATACATTTGCTGTAAAGGTAGCCTGTAAAAGATTTCTGAAATATGCAGAATCTCTACCATACAAACGAGAGGCTTTGCAAATCTCTTTTAACTCAGCAAAATTGTTCTGCTGCCAGGTCCCTCTCGGGGCAGGATCTGCTGTGTACCTCACAGGAAAAACCTTCAATTTCGATGCAATTTCCCACTCTCCTTCCTGAACTGCATCCTTTCTTATTTTCTGCCAGGTATCTGTGACTCCTTGTGTGTTAAACTCTTCCTTAGATTGTTTGAAATTACATTGTGGAGCATAGGAATAATTTGGTTTTTGTTCCGGCAAGCCCTCGGAGCTGGGCGCCGCCATTTTGGACAGGGTCAGTTCCGGGGCATCACATCCGGCTCCCACGCTCGGCAGGGAGGGGCCGTGCGGTCCCAGGCTGTGGGCGGGGAGCAAGGGCGGGGACACCGACCGGGCTCTGCCCACAAAGGGACGCGTCCCTGCTCTGATGGGCAGGAGCTCAGGGAGGAGCCACCCAGGGACTTCTGGGAGCCCAAGGAGGATGGCGAGCCACGCCCACAAAGGGCGCAGCTGGGCTAGGGGCCATCATGGCGTCTGCCATGTGGTCTTTTGTTCTTGGACTGGATACAATCGGCTCAGCTTTTTTCAATTTTACTGCCAAAATTCACTGATTTTGTGTGCCGAAGGGAGCTTTTCAGAGGAAACCTAGAGGACTAAGGTATGGTAGGGATTCCGAGAGACGCGGTTTGCAGAGAAGCCTGGCCAGGGCTCGTCTGCTTCCCGCTCTCCCAAGATGGGGGTGGGGAAGGCTGGGTGGGCTGGGGGGCGGCTGGCCTGGCCACCTCCCGGCCACTCCTCTGGGGTTTCTGGTTCTCAACTGGGATAAGGGAAGACTTTTGGGTCCCCTCAGAGCTCCTCTTTCTCCTGTCCTCCCAGTCCTGCTGCTGCCTGCATTCTGCCCTGTCTCTGATCTTTGCCGGCTTGTGTGCATTTTTTGTTTGCTTTTCACTTTCCATTGTTACAAATTTTAACACCGTCCTGCATATTGGACGCAGCTTTAAGTTGGACTTCTTATTCTTTTCCATATTATATAATTTCAGTCCAACCAAATCCCAGAATTCTGGATTGAGTTTCTGAGACATATCTGACTTTGGGAACTCTGTTAAAACCCATTTTACAAGCTTTTTAAGCTGTTTCCTCTCAAACTGAATATCTTGAATTTCCAACTTGTAATTGAAATAAGAATAAAATTCCTGCTCAGCTAAAGACAACAAATTTCCCATGGTGGCACTCACCAAAGTTGTGAAAGTTGTCCTCCTTGGTATGAAACTACAACCGGTCCTGGTTGCAACAATATTTCAGCTTAGCTGAACGGCGGAATCCTCTGAGGCTGCGATGTGTGCTCCAGTCCCGTATCAGATTACAGCCTCTTTTTCACCAGTATGAGGCTTTGATTCGAGACTCCCTCTCAATCTCAAATCCCTTCTTCTGAGTTTTCTTTTTTAAAGCGACAAAAAACTCAGGTGCAGGCCTGCTTTCCCAAAAACGCAAATACCAAGGAAAAAATGTCCTATTTTGATTGAGGTAATCAAAAAATCCCTAGACCATATTCCTCAATATGAGAAATACCGTCTGGGCGCGACACGCTAGGTTCTTTTTCTTGGGCCAGGTCTTATGAACCCTCCAAAAGGAACCTAACATGCCCAAGGATAGCTTAGCTATTACCTTTGGAGGCAAATAATGAGCAGGATGGCTTCTGCTGCAGTGTTTGAAACAAAAAGGTTTAATAAAAGGCAAAATAACAAACAGAAAATTTTGAGCCAGGTACAGAGGTCTGTCCCTGGTATAAACACCTCACAAAAGCCTCTTAGTTCTTTTGTTCTCTTCTTTTCTATTTGATGGCCCAGGCGGGACTTTTTGACTTCTATCCAATTAGATGTCCACGAGTTTTTGGTGAAGTCTCTCGGGTCCTATGAGGTGGCTTTTCACCTAATTGTTGAGAAAAGCTTCTGGTCTTCTTTCCTTTTTAGGTGAACAAAGGCTAGCTTTGCCACTCTGTCATTAGGGGGCACTCTCCTACACTCCCACAGCTGTCGCTGAGTATTAAATCTGGTTTTTGCTGATCTCTTGCTGGGGATTTTTTCAGTGCTCTCAAGCCCTCATTCGTTGCAGGTTGAAGGAGCCCTGGCCCAGGCTCTGGCCCTGGGGGACATGGGGACACTGCTGGGGGGTCCCTGTCCCCCTGTCCCACCCCCCAGGGCCCCGGTCCCCCTTCCCCGTGTCTGGCTCTGGGGTCGATCTCGTGGAACATCCTCTGGGGGAGGCTGCGGCGCCGGGGGCGGGGGGACCCGGGGGGACAGGGGACCCCACTGTGCACGAGCAGCATTGGACTGCTCTGGGGGAAACTGTGAGGGGGGGCTGGGGCAGAGTGACCTCCCCAGTGACCTCACACAGCCCCTGTGAGGTCACAAAGCCCCTGTGATGACACACAGCCCCTTTGTGATGTCACACAGCACCCTTGCAATGTTACAGAGCCAGCTCTGGGATGTCACCCTGAAATGTCATGCAGCTGCACCGTGATATCACAGAAGAATCTGTGATATCACAAAGTCACCATGTGATGTCACTGTCTGTTCTGTGATGTCACAGCCTGCTCTATGATGTTACACAGCCACCAAGTGATGTCACAACCCACTCGCTGATGTCACAGAGACAGCCTCTATGATGGCAGGATCTGCTCTATGGCCTCACACCCTACTCTGTGCGGTCACAGCCACCTCTGTGATGTCGCAACCCTCTCAGTGATGTCACAAACCCCTCTCTGTGATGTCATAATGACACTCCGTAATGTCACAGCACACACTTTGACCTCACAGTCTGCTCTATGGTGTCATACAACCATGCCATGATGTCACAGCCTGCTCAGTGATGTCACACAGTCCCCTCTATGATGTCATAGCTGCTCAATGACCTCACACAACAAACTCTGTGATGTCATAGCCCAACCTGTGACCTCACATAACTCACTCTGTGCTGTCACACAGCCCCTTTCTGACATCACAGCTGCTCTGTGCCTCTAGGACACAGCCACAGAGGTGCTGCTGTGACACAGCCCCCTCTGGGACATCCCCCAGCCCCTGCCAGTGCTGAGCCCCTGTCAGCTCTGGCTGTGCCCTGCTGGTGTCCCTGAGCTGCCCTGGCAGTGCCCCAGCCCTGCTGGGCTGCGCCCAGGAGCTGCTCCTGGCCAGAGCTGTCTCTCTGCAGCGCTGCCCTTGGCAGGAGCTGCCTCTGGGCCAGGAGCCCAGCCCAGCTCAGCAGCACAGACACAGCACAAGGACTTGAATGACCCTCTGGGGCAAAAAATGCACACAAGCACCCTTTTGGTGCTCTTTGCATCAGACTCAGTCCCTCAGAGTGTGCTCAAAGAACTTCTTAAGAACTCCAAATTAGATTCAAACTCCAAATTTTCTTTAACTTCTAATGGGTCCCAAGGAGGGACACAACTCACTGGAAAGTGTCCCCACGTTCCAGTTAGAGCAGAATACTGGAGGCAGTGATGACAGCTGGGGACAAGTGAGAGAAAGATGTCTCTGGTGCTGAGCAAACCTGGATGTGCTTCAGGAATGCAAAAGACCAAGGCCTGAGCCCCAGCCCCTGGCAAGGCACATCCTGTCCCTCCCTCCTTGCTCAGGGCTCTTCCCGGGATGGGCACTGGCATGTGGGGATGTGCAATGCCAAGGGCAGCACCATGGGGCAGCCCCTGCCAGGCTGCTGAGCAGGGACAAGGAGGCAATGAGGCCCCAGGCCTGCAAGGGTCACTTGTCCCCTGCTCCTGGCTCAGGCCCAGGGCCAGCAGCCGTGGCCAAAGTGCTGCCCAAGGTGGCTCTGTCAGGGCCTTGCAGCTGCTGCCCTTCCCTGTGCCCTGTGCAGCCCAGGCTGTCCTATGGTGTCCCTGCCCTGTGCCTCTGTCCCTGCAGGCTGTTGTCATCCCCTGGCTGCCCCACCTGGCTGGCCCCTTCCTTTGCTGACAGCTCTGCCTCCTGCCTGCCGCTGCCTGCCTACACAAAGCCTTGGCCTTGACATCAAAAAGTTTAATTCCATTTTTAGCATTCCTGTGAACTTTTAGCACAGGAACAAAGCATGCAGGGGCTGCTTTTCCGGCAAGGGTGGTTAGAAGACAAGAAGAAGACATCTGGCTCAAGAATTCAGTGACAGAAAAAGCAAGGACTGAAACTGGGCACTTGGGGTGGATTTTATGGAAACGCGTAAATTTTAATATGCACATAGTGACTGTACATAAGTGATATACTTGTGGAATCACATGTCCCTGTAAGGTTAAGAATTATCCCCTGCTGGACCTCAGGCCTGAATAAATTATGCTCTCTTAAACACCAAATTAGTGTCAAGGAGTTGTATTCTGATATTTTGGACATTTGGTGACAGCAGAAGGTCCCAGAACCAAGGAGCCAGCTGTGACACTTGGAACCTATGGAACAAAGGGTCCATTGTGGTGCAGTGGAACCTCATGGAACCAAAATTCCATTGTATCAGTGCAAGGCCTCATGGAACCCAGGAGACCATTGTTGACAGAATAGAAGTTCATGGAGCCGTGGGGTCATTGTGAGTGTTTGGGGCTGCATGGAACCAATGGTCCATTGGCTCCCTGCAGAACCTTTTGGAACCAAGGTGGTCATGTTATGCTCTGGAACCTCATGGAACAAAGGATCCGTGGTGATAGTGTGGAACTCAGACCATTGTTGACATTGCAAAAGCTCATGGAACCAAAAGTCCATTGTGACACAGCATGGCCTCCTGGAACCAAGGGTCCATTGTGGCTCTGTAGGGCTTCACAGAACAAAGGAGACCATTTTGACACAGTGGGGCCTCATGGAACCACCTGCAACTGTGACACAGCAGGGCCACATAGAGCCAAGGGGCCGCTGAGACACTGAGGAACGTCATGGAACCAAAGGTCCATTGTTACACTGTGGGCCCCTGTGGATCCAATGGGACCATGGTGACACAGTGGTTCTACACGGAACCAAGGAGTCATTCTGATTCTGTTTTGCCTCATAGAATCAAGGGGCCACCATGACACTTGAGGGCCTCTAAGTCAAACTAAGGCAGCCTTGTGACACTGTGGGCCCCATTGGAAGCAAGGGTCCATTGGGATATTGTGGGGCCTCATGGAAGCATGGAGACCATTATGACCCTTCAGAACCCATTGTAACCAAGAGGCCATTGCAGCATGGCAGGGCCTCATGGAATCAAGGGGCCCATAGTGACACTGTGGGGCTCCATGGGACAAAGGGGCCATTCTGACACCGTGGAAGCAAGGAGACCATTGCTATGCTATGGGCCATCATGGTACCAAGGAGGCCATTGTGATACTACAAGGCCTCATGGAAGCAAGGAGTCCATTGTGACACTATGAGGCCCTGTTGGGCCAAAAGGCAATTGTGGCACTGTGTGGTACCACTGAACCAAGGAGACCATTGTGACAGTACAAAGCCCCATGGAACTAAGGATTAATGGAACAATGTGGGACTCATGGAATCAAAGGTTCATTGTGACATTGCAGGGCCTCATGGAATACTGGAGACCATTGTGCCACTTCAAAGCCTCCCTGAACCAAGGGTCAATTGTGATAGTGTGGTAGCAAGGAGAGCACTGTGACATGGCAAGGCCTCATGGAAGCAAGAGGGGACAATTGTGAGTCTACCTGGCCCAATGGAAGTAAGGGGCTAGTGTGCCACAGTTGAGCCTCATGCAGCCAAGGGGCCACTGGGATCCTGAGGACCCCAAAAGAACCAAAGGGGCCATTGTGGCACTCTGCAGCCTCATGGAGCCAAGGGGGCCATTGTGTCATTGTGTAGCTCCATGGAACCAAGGAAACCATTTTGGCACTGCAAGGCCTCATGGAAGCAAGGGGCCATTGTGACACTATGGGGCCCCATGGAAACAAGGGGCCAGTGTGACACAGGGGGGCCTCGTGGTACCAAGGATCCAGTATGACACCCCCAGTGTGACAGTGCTGGGCCTCATGGATCCAAGGGAACAGGGAACAGGTCTGCTTGGCTTGGCCTGACTGCTTCAAATTACCTCGGCTTGTTGGGGGTCTGTTGTCATGTGCTCCTGAAACAGTAGGGCTCAGTGCTTTCCTTTCTGTGGGAAGAACCATCTCTCCTGCCCAGGCACTGATGGGCAAAATTGGTACTTCTCCAAAATTCCTTATATGCCAGGGTTTCTCCCAGACAAAAGCTGCCAGGACACACAGGCCTAGCTCGCTTTGGCCTCTGGTGGTCGCCTCTAATGTGCCCTGGAAACTCTGGGGCTCTCTGCTTTCCTTCCTATGGGGAAGAACCATACACTTTTCCAGGTACCCACAGCAAAAATGGATACTCCCCCTGAAAAACTCCCTACATGCAAGGCCTCCCCTTGACATAGCTGCCAGGACAGAGAGCTCTGTCTGGCCTTGGCCTCGGGTGGTCACCCCTCATCTCAAGGAAGCCCTGAGGAAAGTATTTGAGCAGGTTTGACTAGTGGAACATCAATGAGTCTCTCACCCTCTGAAAAACTCAAATGCTCTTCTGATCATATGTGTCTTTTTTTCTCATTATATATTATGCATGAAATATTATTTTCAGCTAAAAAAATATTATCACTCTAGCAGTGTTATCTGACACAAGACACCTCATCTACATATGGATCCAGGTCACCTGTATAAGCAAACACAAGAATGAATCCAGCAGGAATAATTTGTCTTTGCTCCCATCCGTTGCATCTCCTCTGGAGCTGGAGGTGAAGCCCCAGCACTTGGCAGGGCTCAAAGGGTCACAAGCTCAGCTGCCACACAGAGAACTTGCAGACCCTGGGGTGCTCTCCTTGGCCCCTGCACGCTCAGCCAGGCTGAGATGGACACTGATGGTTTCTGTGGCAGGCTCTCTGAGCCCAGCCCAGCTCCCTGCAAGCTCTGCCAGCTGCCCTGAGCTCTGGGCAGCACCAAGGGCCTCTCTCCAGCCCAGCCCAGCCGGCTCTGGCCCCACAGCTCTGCTCAGGCCAGGCTGCTCTGGCCACTGGCCCCACGGCCTCAGCCCTTGCTAAGGGCACAGCAGCAGCTGCAGCTCACACAGGACTCAGCCCCAGCCATGGGGGAAGGTGCTGGGCCGAGGCCAAAGGAGGCTCCCTGGCTGCCCTGCTCCGCTCTGGCTCAGGTGCTGAGAGCTCTGCAGCCCCTGCTGCCATCCCATGTGCCCAGGGCAGCACAAGAGCCCCGGCCTTGGGGCCTCAAGAGCTGCTCCTGCTCCAGGCCCAAGGCCCATCCCTAAACTGGGCCAGCCACAAAGCTGTGCCCATTTCTGCTCATTGCTGCTGTGATGGGGATGGATCCTCAGCCACTTGGAGGTTGCTGATGAATTTTACTCCTCCAGAAGCCTCTTCTTTCTTGAGCATTTCAGTTCAGGAATTCAGTGACAAGGGCTTATAAACATTTGTTCAATACACCCAAACAAGACAAGCCCTGAGAATAATTCAAGTCTTCAATTCTTCTGTGGTTAATTAGACAGATTTCAGAAGTGTATTCAAAGTGAATCTACTATATTGAAACCAATGCAGAGCATATTGTTTTGTCCTGTTTAGTTTTCTTTTCCTGTTGATATCAGCATTCCCCAGCTTATACTGACCCCCTGAACATCCTAATACAGTTTGAACATATACAAAAATCAAGACCCTTCATGGCTGACCATCAATCACACTTTGTTCTTACCCCCACCCAGTCGTTTCCCTCATCCAACCCCTGGTGCTCAGAGCAACTGAGGAATGGAGTCACATCCACGGGTGTCCCCAGAGTTCAGGATTGGGGCCAGGTCAGTGAAATCTATTTATTGCTGATCTGGACGAGGCCATTGAGGGCACCCTCAATCAGTTCCCAGGTGAGCCCAAGTTGGGTGGGAGTGTGGCTGTGCTAGAGGGCAGGAAACTCTGCAGAGGGATCTGGACAGGCTGGAGCCATGGGCCCAGGACAATGGGATGAGGTTCAACAAGGCCAAGGGCCAAGTCCTGCCCTGGCTCACAACCATCCCAAATCCCTGGTTGTGCCCTGCCCCCGATCCCCACAGCCTGTGCTGTTTCCTTCATCCCTGCATTGCCAGGGAATTTCTGGGACAAGGGAGCTCTGCTCTGGCTATTGAGGGAGGTGCAAGTGCCACCACTGGAGTGGGAACCACAACTCATCAGGTTTGTGTCCTTTGGGGGTCAGGAACTGGTGAGACTCAGAGGCACAGAAAGGTTTCTCTTCATGGCCAACATACCATAGTTGAACAGGATAAAATTTAATAACAATCATGCTTCTCCCTGAGCGATATGCAAGGTCCCAGCATTGTCTGATGAGTCCTCCATCCACAAGTGATTTCCATACTAAAATTAATTTTAGATAAAAGTGGTTCTGAGACAGATATAAACACAATTAAATTCTTGTATCAGGATGCTCATCCTGGAGTGGGATCAAAACAGCTCAAACAATTCCTGATTTGCAAAGCTGTCAGTGGTAGATAGAGAAGGGGCTCGGGCAGCTTTTTCTGTTGAGAAAATGCGGAAACCAGCCTGACTAATTTAATCTCTTCCTGTCCTGGCTGATCTCCCCTCTTTCCCCTTCCACCCATTGGCTTTTGTCTCCCACCAGGCCCCCTGGTGAAGAGCCTGGCTCTGTGTTCTCCATCACCTCCTGGCTGGCACTGCCAGGCTAGGATGAGGAGCCCTTCAGCCTTCCCTGCTCCGGGCTGGACAAGCCCAGCTCCCTCAGCCTCTGCTCACAGCCCAAGGGCTCCAGCCCCACCTTGGAGGCCCTTCCCTAACCCTGTTCCATCTGCCAGACATCTTTCCTGCCCTGGAGTACCCAAACCAGGACACAGTGACCTGGATCATCCACGGCCTTGATGTCCTGGTCACACAGCCCTGGCCCCTCGTCCCCATGTCAAGCTCTGGGCTGGATCCTGTGGAACATCCTTTGCTGGAGGCTGTGGCTCCAGGTGGACCAGGTGGATACCAGGGGTCAGGGACCCTGCTGGGCATGAACATCGTTGGACTTGTTGGGAGAAACTGTGAGGGGGAGCTGGGGCTGAGTGAGCAACCCAGTGACCTCACACAGCCCTCCTGGGATGTCACAGAGCCCCTCTGGGATGTCACAACCTGCTCTGTGAGGTCACAGCCCATTCTATAATGTCACACAGCGGGTCGCTGATGTCACAGCCAACTCTGTGATGTCATAGTCTTCTCTGTGATGTCAGGCCTCTGCCTTGTGATGTCACAGAGATGGCCTGTGATGTCATAGCTTCTCAATGACCTGACATAACCCACTCTGTGATGTCATAGCCCACTCTATGTCCTCATGTTACCAGATGATCAATTGTCTACACCAGGTGAGCTGACACCTGGAGCTTGTTCTCCTAAAACCCAGGCCTATGGAAAGCACACAATGCCCATTGTGTCAGAAGGGGAACTGGAAGTTCACCAGCCTCAGTGTCCTGCCAGCTCAGCCAGGCCCACTGGAACACTGGGGTCCACGACCACCAGGGACCACCAGAGAGACCCACAGGACAGAACTCATGGGTAAAGAGGAGGGGAAATATGTCAATGATTTTGGGGAAATGATTATCATATGTGTGTTTAGTCCAGGGCAATCAATGAATATGTGTGCAAAATACAGAAAATAAACAGAAACTTTCCTGTACTCAGCATGCAGGGCTTTGGGAGGAGCTCTCCCCCGTGCATCCGGCTGAATAAATAATGCTGCTTCTTCATGCTACATTGGAGTTAATGAATTTTCTATTTTACCAAATATACCAAATTTTTGGTAACATTCTCAAGGAAAGCTCTGTCTCCTGCTGTTCAAAAACAGAGAAGGGCTGGTGGCAGATGTGGGGGTCAGGGGCTGCCTGGAGAACAGTGACCATGAAATAATCAAGTTTTCAATGTTCTGTGAAAGAAGGAGGGGCAGCAACAAAACTTCTACACTGGAATTAGCTAAGGCAGACTTTGGCCTATTTAGAATGTAGATTTGCAGAGTACCAAATCAGGTCCTGATTTTTTTAAGGGAAACTGCCCTTAAAAACAAAGGGCCCAAGGAAGGACAGACACATTTCAAGAAAGTAATCTTAAGGGAGGAGGAGCAGCCTGTCCCAGTGTGGCAAGAGATGAGCTAGAGAGGAAAATGACTGTCCTGGCTGCACATGGAGCTTTTGTGGGAAGTCAGTGGAAAAAAGAAGGTGCATCAGCTTTGGACAGAAGGTCAGGCATCTTAGAAAATATTTAAGGATGTTGTTAGGTCATGCAGAATGAAAAGTCGAGAGGTGAAAGCTCAATTAGAGCTTAACCTGGTCATTTCTGTAAATAATAATAGAAAATGTTTCTATAAATAAACTAAATAGCAACATGTGGTATAAGGAGAACCTCGATTCCTTATTGGATACAGTGGGGAATATAGCAACAAAAGATAAAAAAAAGGCTGAGCTGCTTAACACCTTGTTTGTCTCAATTTTCAATATTAGGACAGGTTGCCCTCAGGGCAAGTGTTCCCCTGAGCTGCTGGATGGGCATAGGGAGCAGAACAGCCCCCTGAAATCCAGGAGGAAGCCGCTGCTGACCTGCTGAGCCACTCAGATGCTCACAGGAGTATGGGAGCAGATGGGATCCATCCTAGGGGGATGAGGGGGCTGGTGGATGAGCTCCCCAAGCTGCTCTCCATCATTTACCATCAGTCCTGGCTCAGCAGGGAGGTCCCAGAGGAGTGGAGGTGCCAATGTCAGCCCATCCCCAAGAGGGGCTGGAAGGAGGATCTGGGGAACTCCAGGTCTGTCAGCCTGACCTGGGTGCCTGGCAAGGTTATGGAACAGATCACCTTGAGAGCCATCACAGGGCACCCACAGGATGGCTGAGGGATCAGAGCCAGTCAGTGTGGAATTAGGGGTGGCAAGTCCTGCCTTACCAACCTGGTCTCTCCTTTTATGACCAGGTGACCAGCCTGTGGATGCAGGAAAGGCTGTGGATGTTGTGTGCCTGGAATTCAGCAAGGCCTTTGACACTGTCTCTGACAGCATTCCCTGGAAAAGCTGCAGCCCACGGCTTGGGCAGGTTCCCTCCTCCCTGAGAGATTTAAGAGCTGGCTGGAGGCTGGGCCCAGAGAGTGGTGGGGATGGTGCTGCACCCAGCTGGTGTCCAGGCACTGGTGCTGTCCCCCAGGGATCTGTGTTGGACCCAGTCCTGTTTAATATCTTCACTGATGATCTGGGTGAGGGGATCGAGTCCACCATTCACAAATTTGCAGATGACACCAAGCTGTGTGAAAGTGTGGATCTGCTGGAGGGCTGGACAAGAAGACACAGCCTTAAGCTGCACCAGGGGAGGTTTAGGCTGGACAGTAGGAAGAAGTTCTTCACAGAAAGAGTGATTGGGCATTGGAATGGGCAGGCCAGGGGGAGGTGGCAGAGTCACTGTCCCTCTCCAGTAGCACTTAGTGGCATAGTCTGGGTGACAAGGCAGTATTAGGGCATTGGTTGGACTTGATGATCCCAAAGGTCTTTTCCAGCCTCTTTGATTCTGTCATTTTCTGATGATTGGGACACTCTGGGGAAGCAAGGGGCAATTGTGACACTACATGACCTTGTGGAACTAAGAGGACCATGGTGACACTGTGCAGCCTGATAGAACCAGGGGCCCATTGTGGTGCTGTGGGGCCAAATGGAACCAGGGAGTGCACTGTGACACTCTGGGTCCTCATGGAACCACAGAGGCCATTGTGACACTGCAGCACCTTGTGGAACCAAGGTGTTTCACCATTTTGACAGTGAGAAACCAAGGAGACCATTGGGAGACTCCAGGGCCCAGTGGAACCAAGGGGTCGTTCTGACACTGCGGGGCCTCATGGAACCAAGGGGACATTGTGACACTGTGTAACCAAGGAGCCACTGTGACACAATTGGGCCTCAAGGGATCTGGAAGACAGCTGTGACACTGTGTGGCCTTGTGGAAACAAGGAGTCCATTGTGACACTGAGGGGACTTGTGGAACCACAGACACCATGGTGACAGTGTGGGACCTCGTGCAACCATGGGGCCATTGTGACACCCTGGGGCCCCATGGAACCAAGGGGCCACTGTGAAACTGCAGCACAAATTAGAACATTGTGACGCTGTGAAGTCCCATGGAAACAAGGAGTCCTTTGTCATATTTTGGGGCCCCATGGAACCAAGGAGAGCATTGTTGCTCTGCATGGTCTCATTGAAACAAGGCGACCACTGTGACAGTGCAGGGTCTGGTGTAACCTAAGGGCCATGGTGACACTGAGAGGCCACATGGAGCCAAGGACATCTTTGCAGATGACACCATGCTGGGTGTGAGTGTTGATGTGCTGGAGGGTAGGAGGGCTCTGCACAGGGCCCTGGACAGGCTGGATCCAGGGGCCAAATCCAGCAAGGTGAGGTTGAACAAGTCCAAGCACTGGGTCCTGCACTTGGGCCACAACAACCCCTGCAGCGCTACAGACTGGGGACAGAGTGGCTGGACAGCAGCCAGGCAGAAAGGGACCTGGGGGCACAGATGGACAGCAGGCTGGACATGAGGCAGCAGTGTGCCCAGGTGGCCAAGAAGGCCAATGGTTCCTGTCATGGATCAAGAATGGTGTGGCCAGCAGGAGCAGGGCAGTTGTGCCAGCACTGATCTGCCCCCAGCTCTGCACACAGACATTGCTGCTGCAGCTCCAGAGAAGGCAACAAAAGGGCATCTCTGCAGAAAACTTTGCTGCGAGATCCCTTAGTTCCTTTAAAGCTCCCAAGAGCACAGCCCCTCATTGACACAGTCTGTGGCCACAGGCAAGTTGAAGAGAAACAAAATGAGATATGGCACAAACAATGACATTTCTTTGTGGACAATGTGAAAAAATTAAAACAGGAAAAGAACATACAAAATGAAACAAACAACAAGTATCAAAGGTGATTTTTATTACAAGTGATTTGCAGAAATTGGCCAGCAGTTTAATGTTCCTGAAAGCATCCAGTCATCAGTGTCCACATTTCAGCCTTGAGCTCCTTGTTCCTCAGGCTGTAGATGAGGGGGTTCAGGGCTGGAAGCACCACCAAGTACAGAAATGACACCATCAGTTCCTGAGATGTGGAGGAGATGGAGGGAAGCTTCAGATGAGCAAAAATGACAGTGCTGAAAAACAGGGAGACCATAGCCAAGTGAGGAAGGCAGATGGAAAAGGCTTTGTGCCGTCCTTGCTCAGAGGGGATCCTCAGCACAGTCCTGAAGATCTGCACATAGGAGAAAACAATGAACACAAAACATCCGAGTCCTAAACAGGCACTAGCAGCAAGAAGACCAAGTTTCTTGAGTTTGGAGTGTGAGCAAGAGAGCTTGAGGATTGCTGGGATTTCACAGAAGAACTGGCCCTGGGCATTGCCATGGCACAGGGGCGGGGAAAATGTATTGGCTCTGTGCAGCAGTGAACAGAGAAAAGCACTGGCCCAGGCAGCTGCTGCCATGTGGGCACAAGCTCTGCTGCCCAGGAGGGTCCCATAGTGCAGGGGTTTGCAGATGGACACGTAGCGGTCGTAGCACATGATGGTCAGGAGTGAAAGCTCTGCTGAGATGAAGAAATACAAAAAGAAGAGCTGAACAGCACATCCTGTGTAGGAGATGGTCGTGGTGTCCCAGAGGGAATTGTGCATGGCTTTGGGGACAGTGGTGCAGATGGAGCCCAGGTCACTGAGGGCCAGGTTGAGCAGGAAGAAGAACATGGGCGTGTGCAGGTGGTGGCCGCAGGCTACGGCGCTGATGATGAGGCCGTTGCCCAGGAGGGCAGCCAGGGAGATGCCCAGCAAGAGGCAGAAGTGCAGGAGCTGCAGCTGCCACGTGTCTGCCAATGCCAGCAGGAGGAAGTGGCTGATGGAGCTGCTGTTGGACATTTGCTGGGGCTGCACAGGGGGACCTGTTCATGGAGAAATGACAGTGACAAGTCAGGAGAGGCTGCTTTGAGCCAAACCTGGACCATTCCCTGCAGAGTGTCCTGCTGGGACTCACCCAGCCTTGTTCCTGCTTTGGGAAAACCTTCACCCAGGTCCCTGCCTGAGCTCCAGTTGTGCTGGCTGAGTGTGCTAGGAGCAGCCAGGCCTATGCAGGGGGGCCATTGAGGAGCCATCCCTGCCCTGCTGCCCTGAGTTTTTGGCCATGTGGAAGAGGGACAAGGCTGGATATTCAGGATTTGTCAGGGAAATCACTCCTAATGGAGAATGAATTGGTACCATCTGCACTCACACTTCTAAAGAATGTCAGGAGTTGGTTTTAGGAGTTGTTTTAAAACATAATTGCTGGATTGCTGAGGTCAGAAAACCGCAGCATTCCTGCTGCACTCAGAGTTTGCTACTGAGAGATGAGAGAAGCAAAGGATTCCCTGTGGCTGAGGGAAGGTGAGGGGCTGGATGGGCTTGTTCCCAACTGCCCTGGCTTTGCACCTTTGGCTGCAATCAGAGCACAGTCACATTCTCGGGTTAGCCTGGGATAAACCAGACCCTACCCAGAGCAGAGGGATCCCTGAATGTCTCACCCTCTCTCAAGGTCTCTGGGCAAGGTCTCAGCACCCCCTTGTGCCAAGGACACTCACAGCTCCCTTGGCAAACCCAGCAGCATTTCCTCAGGTGTGGCAGTTCTGCCCTTCCCCGTGGGACATTCAGGGAACTGCCAGGGGCTCTGGCACAGATTTGCACCCAGGAGGCCAGCCCATCTCAGCAGCACAGACACAGAACAAGGACTTGAATGACCCTCTGGGGCTTTGTGCTCAGGCCCTGAACATCAGTTCCTGAGAGGCAGCTGAAGAAACCTCTCCAGAACTCCAAGTCAGAATCCAACTCCAAAGTTTCTTGGACTTTTAATGCGTCCCACTGAGGGACTCGACTGAGAAAATGTCCCCAGGCCCCAGGCAGAGCAGAGAACTGGAGGCAGTGATGACAGGTGGGGAAAAAGAGAAGCCAAGTCTTGGTGGCCTGGGGCACAGCAGGGTCTGTGCCACCAAGGGCTGTGAGGAGACACCTTGTCCTGAGGCACTGGGGCCATCTGGCACAGCCCCAGCCAGGCTGGGCACTGTCAGCCCCTTGTCCTGCCCTCAGCGAGATTCAGTGTTGGCTAATTACCAGTGCACTCACTAGAATATTCTTACTTATTTCATGCTGTGTGATAGGATTAGGAGAAAGGCAAAGTAGGCACAAAACTTTAAAAGGGTATGAAGTTTATTAATAGTAAATAAAAAATAGAGTAATAAGAATCAGAACAAAACTTTCAGAACACTTCTTCCTACAACCTTTTCCTTCTTATTGACAATGTAGAGAGAAAACCTAAAATTTTCAGTCAGTTTACCATCTCTATAACAGTTTTTCTTCAGTTCACTTAAGGAGAGGAGTCTCTCTTTCATGCTATGGAGATCTCTTCATAAGAAAAGAGTACTCTCGTGCCTTCAATTACAATGAGTAAAAGCTGCCCAGAAAAATCTGTAATCGTGAAGTGCCTCCCATTTTTTCACAACTTTTCCCACAGCTGTGTTTATGGGCCATGTCAGCTTATGGGGTATTAGTTTAAAGATGAGCTGTTTAGGAGCAGAGGTTCTCTTCATCCATTTCTGAAATCATCTTCATCTCTGAGAACAGAGATCTTCTTCTCTCCCCGAGGGCACAGGGTCTCATCACTCTACTCTCTTTCTCTGTACAAAATTCTCATGGGATCACAGCTACTTCAACGTTTGCTTCCTTCATCATGGAGGCCTTTGCTGAACAAGTCATCTCCCCATAGTTTTTAAAGCATTATATGGAAAAAGAGAGACTGATGTATCAATTACATCCTTCTCCATAGCTTTACAAGAGGATTTCAGCCCCAAGTTCAAGGCATCTCCTCATCCCTCCCATCTGGGACTCAACTTCTCCTCATTGACCTCAGTGTCTTCATGTTCCTGCTCTGTGTGCCTGCACTTTGTCCTTTCCTCTCATTCGACGGAGGATGGAGGCACTGAAAGAGTTAATATCTCTGCCGGGGCCTGCAGATGGTTCCGTGACCCCGGCCGGGTGGGGTCTTGTGGGTGAACCCCAAGGGTGGCAGAATATTGGTGGAGCCGGCCCGGCCCAGGGCTGCTCCTGAGGCCCGGCGGATCCTGGCTCGGCCCGGGCTGGCGGCGGGGCAGGGCTCGGTAGCACCCAGGTGTTGGCAACCGCAGCCATGGCCCGGCCCGGCCTCGGCCCCGCGGCCTCCCCTGCCCTGCCCGGCAGCCGATGGGGCCTGGGGGGCTCCCTGGGAAGGGGCCCGGCCCCACGGCAGGAGCCGCCCGGCCTGGCTGAGACGGGGGCTGGGCCAGCCTTGTTACCTCTTTGCTGGCCAGAAGGGAAAGAGACCCTCTCAGGCTTTCTCATCTTTAACATGTGTCTTCACAGAGGCATGTACACTTTCCTTAGTGGTTAAACAGACTGTCAATTCTCAGAGCTAATTACTGTTTGTTTGGGTTTTTTTTTCCAGAGACAGAGGAAACTGCTAGCAGCTTCTTTTAGAACATCACTTCCATGATGCAAAAGCACCACAACATCACAGAACACAGAGCTCCTTTGTTCATATGTAGTGGTCATGTGCCCGAGGCCTCAAAACCCCTCCTTGGGAGATCTCTGGGCCCTCTCCAAGGTTTTTTCAAATGAAAACATGCAGCTCATAGTCTAAGAAAATCACCAGAGGACAGGGCCAGCCTGACCTGTCTGTCCTGGCTACTTTTGTCTGGGAGAAATCCTTGTACATAAGGAATTTGGGAGGCCAAATTCTAATTTTGGCCACAGCTCCTAGACATGAAGGCCGGTTCTTTTTCATAGGAATGAAGGAACAGAGCCCCTCTGTTTCCTGGGCATATGAGAGGTGACCATCAGAGGCCAAGGCCAGCCAGAGATGGCAGGTTTTTTCTGGGAGATATCCTTGCCTATAGGAAAATTTTTAGGGAGAGTACTAATTTTGGCAATGGGCATCTGAAAGGAGGGATGGTTCTTTTCCATAGCAAGGAAAGCACGGAAACCCAGTGTTGCAGGGGCAGATGTGAAGCCCTTGACATGCCAAGGTCAGCCACACCTGTCAGGTGGCCCCTGGGAGGCCAAGCCAGCCAGACCTATTCCATGTTCTCTCGGTTCCATGGGGCCTGACAGTGTCCACATGGTCTCTTGCTTACATGAGGCCCTGAGGTGCCTTAATGTCACCCCCTTGGTAACACAGAGCCCTGAAGGGTCGTGATGCTCTGCATGGTTCTGTCAGGCACCACAGAGCCATAATGGTCTCTGGGTTCCATGAAGCCCCACTATGTCACCATGGCCCCTTGGTTTCATGAGGTCCCCACAGTGTCCCAGTGATCTCCATGGGAAGGAAAGAACCCAGCCCCAGTGTAGCAGGGGCAGTCACCGGAGGCCATGGCCAGCCAGACTTGATGGTACTGGCAGATTTTGCCTGTGAGCAACCCTTGGATATACAGCTTTTTCCAGGTGGAATCCTAATTTCAGACATGGGCACCTGGATGACAATGACGGTTCTTTTCCACAGGATGGAAAGCATGGAACATTGGTGTATCAGGGGCAGATGGAAGGTGGCCATCAGAGGTCTAGGCCAGCAAGACCTCTCTGTCCTAGAAGCTTTTGCCTAAAAGCAACTCTTGGATATAGGGAATTTGGGAGGTGGAATCCCAGTTTCGGCCATTTCTGTGTAAACAAGAAGGACAGTTCTTTTCCATAGGAAGGAAAGCATAGAGCCCAATGTTCCAAAGGCAGAAAAGGAGAGCGGTGGCTCTTGGGAGGCCAAGCCAGCCAGACCTGTTTGTCCTCGCAGCTTTTGTCAGGAGGAATCCTTGGATATATGGAATTTGGGAAGAGGAATCTCTATTTTGACCACACACACCATGAGAAGAAATATAATTCTTTTCCATATGAAGGAAAGCCCAGAGCCCCAGTGTTTGGAAAGCAGGTGAGAGGCAGCCCCCAAGAGGCCAAGGGCAGCCAGACCTGTCTGTCCTGGCAGCTTTCACTGGGGAGAAATCCTTGGATGTATGGAGTTTTGGAGGTGCAATCCCAGTTTTGGCCATGGGCACCTGCTCAAGATGGATGGTTTTTTTTCCTATAGGAAAGAGGATGTGAAGTCCAAGTGTTTTGGAAGAAGATGAGAGGTGGCCACCCTCAGGCCAAGCCAAGCCACACCCATGTCTCCTGGCAACTTTCATCTAGGGGCTATCCTTGGCCATAGGGAATTTTGGAGGTGGAATCTCCATTTTGGCTGTGGGCGCCTGGACAGGAAGAAGAGTTCTTTTCATTAGGAAGGAAAGCACAGAGCCCCAGTGTTTCAGAGGCACATGAATGCCAGCCCTCTGGAAGCCAAGGCCAGCCAGACTTGTCAGTCCTGGCAGCTTTTGTCTGGGAGTTATCCTTGGATATAGGGAATTCTGGAGGTAGATTCCTAATTTTGGCTGTGAGTGCCTGGTCAAGATGGATGTTTTTTTCTGCTAAGAAAGAAAAGCACATGGTCCCAGTGTTTCAAAGGCAGATGAGAGATGGCCCCTGGGGGGGCCAAGGCTGACAGATCTGTCTCTCCTGGCAGATTTCTTCTGGAAACAATGTTTGCATATCAGGAAATTTGGAGGTGGAATCCCAATTTTGGCAATGGGCCCTGGAGGAGAAGGACATTTCTCTCCCCTAGGAAGGAAAGCCCAGAGCCCCAGTGCTTCAGGGGCAGATGAGAAGCAGCCCTCAACATGCCAAGGTCACCTGGACCCATCAGGTGGTCCCCAGGAGGCCCAGCCAGCCAGACCTGTTCCCTGTTCCCTTGGTTTCGCGGGACCCCACAGTGTCCCAATGGTCTCCTTGGTTCCATGAGGCCCTGGAGTGTCACAATGTTCCCCCTGCTTCTGCAGTGTCACAATGGCCCCGCGCTTCCATGAGGCCTTGCAATGTCACAATGTCTTTGTGGTTCCACAAAGCCCTGATGTGTCACCATGGCCCCTGGCTCCCTGTGCCCTCGCTGTGTCACAATGGCTCTTCTGTGACATTGCGGGCTCTACAAGGTCACCATGGCCCCTTGGTTCCATGAAGTTCTGTAGTGTCCCTGCGGTCTCTGTCAGAGGCTGGATGAGATCAATGTCCCAAGACACCTTGGGATGCTCGGAATGCCCGTGTAGGGCCAGGCCCGGGTCAGGCCTTGGTTTGTGGGGGGACAGAGCCCTGCCCCCTGCCCTGGCAGAGCTGTCAATCACACAGCAGGGGCCGTGCTATTCCAGCTCTAATTGGTCCAGCTGTCAATCAATCACACACTAAAAGCTGGTGCCATCCCTGACTCTGATTGGGCAAGCCACTGGCAGTCCCACCCCAGGGGCGGACCCATGAAGGCCCAGGGGGTTAAAAGCCGGAGTGCAAGGCCAGCCCATGCTCTGGATCCTGGGTTTCCTCTGTCAATGGTGCTGGAACCTGATCAGTTGGTACCTATGTGTCTGTCTTCTTATAGATTTTCTGTCGTTCTGTTGTTCTCTATTTCTTCTCCATCTAATCCTACTTACCTGGAATGTTTTTGAGTATCTTAACACCTTAAGTGTTAAGAGTTTTTAGGTAAATGGGCTAAGTGAAGTTAATGCTATGGTAAGAGTTTTATGTTGAAGTGGATGTTGTATTAAACTCTTTGCCAAAGTTCCTTGTTTGTCTATATTTTGCCAGTAAAATTTGTGCCATTTTGACCTCTTAGCTCAGTTTGTTAGAGCATGGTGCTGGTATCACCAAGGCTGTGGGTTCAATCCCTGTGTGGGCCATTCACTCAAGAGCTGGATTTGATGATCCTTGTGGGTCCCTTCCTACCAAGAATATTCTTTGCATCTGGCCATGTTGAGAATATCTGGTGTTTCTCCTGTGCACCAAACCCAAAGAAAGGAGCCTTTGGTTCCCCCCAGCATTTCAGTGTTCTGGCCCTGCAGGCTCACAATGGCCTCTTGTTTCCATGAGGCCCCTCAGTGTCACACTGGCTCCTTGATTCCATGGGCCCCAACAGTGCCACAATGATTACCTTGGTTCCACAACTTCCCACAGTGTCCTACTGGCCCCTTGGTTCCATGAGGATCTGGAAGGTCACACAGGTTTATGGCATTTGTCCTTGCTGCCCCTCACATCCCCCTGCCCCACCGAGAGTGCCCCGAGCCACCCGTGAGGGACAGGCCCTGCTGGCCCAGGCTGGGCTCAGGGCTTGGCCTTTCTGCTTCCCCCAGCCAGCCCAGGCCTTTCTCAGCATTGCAGTTCCCTGCCCAGAGCCTTGGGCTCCCTGCACTCCTGGCCTCAAGGATCTGCTCTCACCAGTCCCTGGGGAGCCTTTGGCACTCCCTGCCCTCACTGGGACCCAGCCATGCTCCAGGGGACTTGGAGTTTTGCAGCTGACTCCTTGAGCAGCTTCTTCAGCCTTCACTCAGTGTGTCAGGGTCCCAGACTCAGCCCCATATCCACCGTGGGGATCGTCAAAACACAGAAAGCTCTTGATGGACCTTTCTTAGGTGCTCTTCATGTGTCCATGGCTTGTGCAGCTGATTGGAGTCAGTCTAGAGTTCCTTTAAGGATGAAAGATTTCAAAGTATGCCTCATTATGGTTTTTTTATTTAATCAAGTATTTTTTTATGTTCCAGTTCAGAGAAGAGCTGATAGAAGCATTCCCCAGGTGATCTTGATGCTGAATGTCTCCTCAGGAGGTCTGGGCATGGAGAAGAATGAGCCCTTTGAGGGCTGACCCTGTTTGGACAAGCTGCTCCTTACCCCCAGCCTCACCATGTCTGGAAGGAGTGGCTCCTCCCTCTGGGCAGAGCACCTCACAGTGGGATGATATAATTTTTATCAGTCCTGCAGTTACACTCAATGGCCCATTAACAAAAGATATCTCCCTGGAGGGAGGATTGATTTGTTGAAGAGATAAAGAAAACTGCCCATTTAACAGAACATAACTGCCCTACCTCTGACAGATAGCAAATACAATACACGCATTATCTTTCAATCCAAAATAAGAGGAATTCAAATTAATAGAATGTAACTTAACATTGCTCAAATCTAACAATAATGAAGCTTAACTTTGTTTAATCTTATCAACCCTGAATTTGAATTAAATTAAACATCACAGAAATAAAAATTAATATCCTTAAAAGTTATACATACACCAAAATTTAACTTATTTTGATGCTATTCGTGAAAAAAACAGCACTATTAACTTGAACAATCTGCGAATGAAGTAACAGTATCATGGATTTACTGGAGGTATTAAAAGGATGTAATGAGTACGTCATGTTTTTATGTAATTTAGTTTTGAGAGAAGCCCATGGTAGCCACAAATTTTATGCCAGCATAAGTTTACTAAGACCATTTAAACTGCAGATTTATTGAAAGAAACAACAATGTGGAATTTGGCAAACTGCCCAGCAAACCAGCAGCTTCTTGAAATCGTATTTAGTGTAATTCCAGATGGTCAATTTACCAGCATTTCTGTTAAAGAACCTCTGGCCAGTGCCGTGGTGGGGGGGGCTGGCGGAGCCGTGCCAGGGGCTCGGGGGAACTGCGCCGGGAGCAGCCGAGCCACACACCCCAAACCGCCCGTGGTTCCCCCTCCTGCCCCAGAGGCCGTGAATGTGCCTCCATGCCAGAGGGAAGGGGCAGGAGATCCCCCAGTGCATCCCCAGCAGGACAGCGTTGTCCTGCAGCCGGGGGCCATGCTGGGCTGGGAGATGGAGCAGGAGAGAGGAGAAAGGGGGCAGTGACTTCCTCCTCACCTGTCTGTGTGTCTCCGGGCATCTTCCTCTTCCTTGTAGCCTTCTCCTCCACTGGGCCAAGATTTGGGAATGGGAAATCCTGGTTTGGGGAAAAACAAGGGATGAGCACAGAGAGTCTGAAGGTCCTCTGTCCAAGTCCATCTCTAGAAGTCACCTGCTGTCCAGAAAAACCTTCAAAAAGCAAAAGTGAATTTAAAAAAGCCACCAGGAGTGTCCCATTTCCAGTCTCATCCCTCTGGGGTTCTGGTGGTCCCCTCTCTCATGGCTGCCAAGGATCCCAGAGCACCTGGGGATCCCCCCTCTCCAGGGTCCTGCTTAGGGATGCTGGGGGATTTTGGGGTCCCAGGGTCCCTCTCTCCAGCCTCCCCCCGGTCCAGGCACTTGGGGCTCTCTCCTCTCCCCACCGCCCTGTCCTAGTTTAGGGCAAATTTGGGAGAAAACCTCCAAAAGGGGTTTCCTCTGGAAAGCAAATTCAAGCAGCCTCTTCCCCAATTAGTTTGGGAAAAGATTTCCTTGGAGAAAAGTGGAAAAACCTGTTTATTTAACAGACAAAGCATTCACAAGCACAGCAAATGACCAATATTAAACAATAAAACCTCTTGCCACTCCTAAAGAGATGACAAACTCAGAAAGTCCCTCTGTGAGCTGTAGCTCTGCTCACTCAGTCTCTTCTCAGTTTCTCTAGCACTGGAAATGCTGTGGACCAGGCTCGGGCCAATGGACCACAGGTGGAGCTGCCAGTGCTTTTCTGGATGTTGAGAGGAGGTTTAAACAGCTCTAAAGTAAAAGAAAACCCACAGTCCAGGGCACTTATCTGTCTTAGTGAGGTAAAAACTAACTAAAACCAAAGGAGAGCCCTGTCCTGCTATTTGTCTGTCCAGGAGCCAGAATATGTGCAGTTTCTTAAAAAACCTGCTCACTTGCTGCCTCCCTTCGCTCTCAGAACCAGCCTTAAAGGTGCAGAACTCATTTCTGGGCTAAAGAGATGAAGAAGGTATGAGCATGATCCCAGGTTCAGCCCTTCTGGGGGTTTGGGGGGTCTCTGTCCCTCTGACCCCGATGATGTTTGGGCAGGGTCACACCAGGGCTGAGAGGGACAGAGACGCCCCTGGCCTCCCCAGGGATGAGAAGGTCAGAGAGCCCCCCCAGGCCTGAGCACCCTCAGCAGTGAGAGGGACACAGAGCCCCTGGTCCCCAGCCCTGCACAAGCATTCCCTGAGGCCAGAGGGATGGAGACCCCCCAAACAAGCCCAGGGTGAGGGGACAGAGACCCCTGAGCATCCCCTGGGCTGAGAGGGACAGAGACTGCCCTGAGCATCCCCCTGGCATGGGGGTGAGAGGGAGGAAAACCCCCCAGGCATTCCCTGGGGTGAGAATGATGGAGACCCCCTGGGGAATGGCCTGGGGTGACAGGGACAGGGACAGCCCCTGGGGAATGGTCTGGGGTGACAGGGACAGGGACAGCCCCCACAAGCCCTTCCCATACATCCCCCAAGGTGAGAGGCACGAACAGCGACCCCTCGAGCATCCCCTGGGCACTGGACAAAATAAACTTGGCAGAAATCAAACTTAACTCTGCATAAACCACTTTGACGAATATTTGATTTTCCCACTAGTCACATGTGATGAAACGCAAACCAATCCCAAGCATTAATAAACTGACAATAGAAGCAATTTTGTGAAAATTCCAAGTTCCATCGGTTCCTGCACAGCTCCAGCTCAGCAGCTGGCAGGTTCCCATAAAAGAAAAGTGGAAATTTGGTGCAGTACAGATTATTAAAAGCAAGAGAAAGCTTTGTGTAACTATCACAAAGGTGACAGGGATCAATAGAATAATGATTCTCACATTTGGCAAAGTCCCTAAGCCTGTGAATTTGGGAGTTATTCAGGAACTTAGCTACCTTAGCTGGGCTTCCTGTGGCACTTTTAGCAGCCTTGTGTTCCTCACCTTGGGGTGAATGAACCTTGTCAGTCACACTGGTAATATTTGTTCCCTTTTCTCCAGTGATTTGAACAAACTTTTCAAGGAAGGACAAGAAAATATTTTCTTTACACTGGCCCCCCGCAACAGCCATTTTCTGCATCAGTTTTCCCATAAGTTGCTCAGAGGAAGCTGCATCCAAGTTACCAAATGTTCCTCTGGAAAGAAAGAGCCACAAGCTCCTCAGAGGAGGGAACCATGCTGTTGTCAAAGGCACTTGGATTCAGAGAACAGTGACTAAACTCCCTGTGCCAAAATAATGTCACAATCCGATTAATACAATTTTTAGAGATGTCTCTTCCCCAATTAAGGTGCTAATGAGACCAAATTTAAAGTAGATTTTATTGAATAGTAAATGTGAGGTAAAGAGAGAGAGATGGAAAGAAAGAGAAAAGGGGGGAGAGCAAGAGACAGGGACAGAGAGCCTCACTGGGGTGCGGCAAGTGTGACATTGTCCCCTGTGTATGTGGCCTTCCCGGGGTGGGGGTTTTACACCTGAGCCAGTTTGAGCCAGTAATCCCGAGCAGGGATTACCCCACTGTTTCAGGTTACAGTGCAAGATGGACCACACGCATGTTTTCAATCCCCATCTTGACAAACTGTTATAAACAGACAGGGCACTGTTCTTTATCTCTTCCATGACTCAGCCCTGATAACACCCTCCAGGGGCTCTCTTCTGTGAATGGGCCATTGAGTGTCCCTGAAGGACTGATAAAATGACATCATCCCATTGTGGGATGCCCCGCCCAGGGGGAGGAGCCAAGCATTCCTGCCTGGATATAAGCTGAAGCTTACAGCCCCAGGAGCACCTTGCCTACTGGATTCCCAGAGGACAAGAGCTCCATAAGCACCACTGGACCTTCAGAGGAAGACCAGACCCTTCTACAGGATCACTGCTTTGACAGAATCACGATCATCACTGCAGCCACCATTTAATGGTACTGCTCCCACCACCCTGACCAACAGGGTGTCAGGTTATATCCTGACTGTGTCAGTTTAAGGCAGTGTTTCTGTATCATTGCCTTGACCTTAATTTTCTTGTTAAATTGTAATTCTGGCTTAAAATCTCCCCCTGGTTTGACCTCAAACCAGTACAAAACTGAATACACTAATCTCTTGTTTTCCTCCCAAAACAGAATTTCACATCCCAAACCCACTGCCAGATGGAGGAGAAGGCTGCGAGGAAGAGGAAGATGCCCTGAGACATTCAGGCAGCTGAGGAGGAAGTCAGTGCCCCTTTCCTTATCTCTCCTGCTTCATCTTCCAGCCCAGCACAGCCCAAGGCTGCAGGACAGCCCCACTGCTAACGCCGTCCTGCTGGGAATGCACTGGGGGGATCTCCTTCCCTTTCCCTGTGGCACGGAGGCAAATCCAATCCTCTCCTTGCCCTGCCTTCCTCAGATTTGAGTGGCTCCATGGCACAGGAATCTAACAAGGAGGAAAATTCCCTGAGATTCCGCAGGAGGAAGGGCTTCAAACCCAGCCCAGGGTGCTCTGAGGAGGAAAGACCCACCCTGTGCCAGGAAGGTGGACAGAGCTTCAGCCAGAGCTCGGCTTATCCCCATCATGAAGCTCCTCATGGACCATCGGAGCTGATGGTCCATGAGGAGCTTCATGATGGGGATAAGCCCTACAAGTGCTTGGAGTGTGGGAAGAGCTTCAGGCAGAGCAGCACCCTGATCCGCCACCAGATGATCCACACTGGGAAATGGGCATGTGAGTGTTGGGAGTGTGGGAAGGGCTTCAGCTGCAGCTCAGAACTTGTCACCCACCAACGCATCCACACTGGGGAGAGGCCCTACGAGTGTTCCGAGTGCCAGAAGAGGTCTCACACCAGCTCCAATCTCCTCCAGCACCAGCGGATTCACACAGAGGAGAGGCCCTTCCGCTGCCATGACTGCGGGAAGGGCTTCAACCGCAACTCCCACCTTGTCACCCACCGGAGCATCCACACTGGGGAGAGGCCCTATGAGTGTCCCCAGTGTGGGAAGAGCTTCAGACAGAGCTCTCATTTGAGCAGACACCAACACAGTCACCAGTAAGGGAAGACATGCAAATGCTGCAATTGCAGGAAGAGCTTTGTGCACTGCTCCAACTTCATCCCCCATGGGAGAACCATGTTGGGAAGAGCCCTGGTGTGTTGTCTGTGATCCATGCTGGGAAGACACCTGTTTGTTTTCCTGCCCCTGCCAATGATATGATGTGAGCCTGAAGAACATGAGGGTCTGGCCAGTTGTCTGTGATCCATGCTGGGTGTTGTCTGTGATTCATGCTGGGAAGACACCTGTTTGTTTTCCTGCCCCTGCCAATGATATGATGTGAGCCTGAAGAACATGAGGGTCTGGCCAGGGCGGTGTTATACATTCACTCCGACCTCAGATCATTGCCATGGGCAGGAAAGGGACTCTCTCTGTCTCTCTCCCTGAGGAGAAGGGTGTCCTTTCCAGGCAGGTGGAAATTATGGCTGGGAAGTTGTGTTGTAGTTTTCCCTTTTTTATAACCCTTCTGTTGTCAATATTTTTCTGTTCCTGTTTGTTTTTATCTTGGTGCTGTTCCCAGTAAATTATTCTTTTCCCAGCCTGGGATCTTTGCCTTTTGTGCTTTCCATGGGAGGCGGGAGGGCAGCAAGTGGCAGCGCAGTTCTAGTGGGAGCAGGAAATTGGGGAATCCCATTCCTAAAGGCCAGCCTGTGGAAACCGAGCATCCCAGCTGGTCCCAGACCTGCTGGCCATGGCAACAGCCTTGGGAGCGGGTCCCTGCCTGGGGCTGTGGGAACCTCTTCCCACTGGTGCCCAGGGACAGGACAGGAGGGAACGGCTGCAGCTGAGTCGGGGCAGGCTCAGGCTCGATCTCAGGAAAAGGTTTTTCCCCAGAGGCTGCTGGGGCACTGCCCAGGCTTCCCAGGGAAGGCTCCCAGCTCCAGGGCTCTCTGAGCTCCAGCAGCATTTGGACAGCGCTGCCAGGCCCAGGCTGGCATTGTTGGGGTGTCCTGTGCAGGGCCAGCAGTTGGACTCCAGGATCCTGATGGGTCCCTCCCAGCTCAGCCAATTCTGTGGATCTGGGATCCCATGACCCATAGCAACAGGGTCCTGGTGATCGTTGCCTGCTAATAATCAGATTTGTCACAGACCCTCAGAGGGGCTCCATGAGGACATTCCAAGAGTCTCCAGGCTGTTCAAGAGCTGGAATGTCACAGGCAGAGACAGGAGCTCCATGGACACCTCCCAGGGGTTTCTCGGAATGGTAAAGAGCCCTGTGCTCAGAGGCAGTCACAGCCATTCCATGGTGACATCCCAGGGCACCTTGGGCTGCAAAGGCACCGATCTGTCACAGGCACTCACAGGGACTCCACGGTGACATCCCAGGAGTCCCCAGGCTGCCAAAGAGCTGGGATGTGACAGACACTCCCAGGGTTTCCTGTCATAGGCACAGCAGGAGCTTCAGGCAAAGTTTGTTGGAGAAGCTCCTGTTAGGTCACGAGGTGCAGAAAGGATCCCAAATATCCCCCACAGATCCCCAAATGTGACTGTGGAGTCAGAGATGACACAGACTCAGGTCAGAAGGCTGAGAGCTAAAAGCCCCCCATTTATTCAATCCTCTTCTTTTATATTATTTATTATTTATATATTTATATTATATTTTATTTATATATTTATATTATATTTATATTTATATATTTATATTATATATTCTTTTAGGTTTGCCTCTAGTGGACCTCATTGGTCATTTAATCAACACATTTCACATGATTGGCTAATGAAGAAAACACCTTCCATTAAACAACTTTATGGAAAAAAACAACCTATTCCAAACACCACCTGTGGATAGTTACAATTCTTTCTCTCCTGCTCCCTAAAAGTTCCCAGCCCAGTTCATGGGAAATCTTATCTTATTCTCTGTCTCTGACCGGACTGTCATATCCACACTCAAACACCCCCAAGAATCTCCAGGCTTTCTAAGCTCTTTTTGTGAGAACAGCCATGGAGCAGCTGGTTCCAATCCCAGCCCTGGAGTTTTCAAGTATTTGTGTGTAGAGAATTAATGAGGTGGAATTAACATTTTGTTGTGGTTTGACCAGGAAGTGAGTTTCTGGGAAAGTTGTGGTCAAACCAATCAGTGGCCAGATTTGAAAATTGCCACCAGGTGTGGCCACTGGGGACCTGGATACACCTCTGAGAACACACAGGGGTTAAAAGCAGAAGATACCCAGAGGGACTCTCTCTTTTGAGTCCAGTAGTGAGTTGATCTGAGCTCTCCCCTGCCCAGCTGTGTCTGGGTGGGGCAGGGGAGGCCATGCGGCCTGTGGGGAGGGAGGCCGGAGCCCTGCAAGGTGCAGGGTGGAGGAGATCTGGGATGTTTCGGGCAGCCCTCCCCGGGAGAGAGTGATAGAGACTGTGCTGGCTTGAAATTTGATATCTTGTGCTGGCACCATGGCCAGGAGAAGAAGTGGGGGGGCGAGGTGCCCAGCTGCTGGCAGACCATGGCTGAGGTTTTAACCCCTTTGGTACTGAAACAATGGAAGCTGTAAAAACACTGATCCTCCTTAGCTGAGAATTGAGAGGGGACGGAGGATGGGCAAATGAGAAGAAGGTTTGAGTGAATAAAGAAATGCCAGCAGATGAGAAGTGCCATAGATGGAGGAGATGATGGAGTGGACTGTTGGGCTGGACTTTTCTCTTACATGGCCACAGGACAGAACCAATTTCTTCCTGTAATGTAGAGACTGTACCTTGGGGGAGGCGGTTGGCCAAAAACCAAAAGTGACAAAGCTGTTGTAAGAAGAAATAGATGGAACAGAGACTGATGAGGAGGGTGTGGTGGAGCCCTCTGCCTTCAGAGGAGAAAGATCTCTGTTCACGAGGCCCTTCGGCTCCAAGGGGTGAAATATGGGGGGGACAGGTGTCCCAAATGGTGAGAGGCTGCCACTTCTTGAAACTGAGCAAAGCATTCTTAAAAGGACCTAAGAAGCAGTTTAGATCCCTGGCCAGTGGTGAGAGCACTGGACATGGAAGGAAGATGATCACCAGGGCAGATTATCTCTGGGCGGCTGCCACGTGTGACATGGAAGCACAAGTGTGTTTCCTGGGGAGGCCCATGGTGCAAGAGGGAGACTCCTCTCTCCTGATGAACTGAGGGGAGGTTGTGTGAAGGATGGTATTGGACTAAGATTTGAATGTTAGAGGACTGGGGGGAGGAGGAGTGTTTTGGGAGTGTTCCATTGTGGATTGTTGTGTGTGGTTTTTTTCTTTTTTTTTTTTTTCCCTCATGTTTCTGTGTTGTAGATTATTAAAGTGTTGTGTTTTTCCCTCCATCCCCAAGTTAAAACCTGCTTATAGTTCCGTTTCCGAGTCACATCTCACAATAACCATTTTGAAAATACATCTTTCATAAAGGCCCTGGCATTGTGCCAGGGTCAAACCATGACAGGGACTATTTCTACAATTCCATGGACTGAAATTGGCTGCAAAAATAATCTTAGAGCCATTTCAGTAATCTTGCACCTGTTACATGATTACTTGTTACAGACTGATGGAAAAGCTAGCACTTTTGCTCAACTTGCCAAGTGACATCTGGAATCCCTGAAGTACTTGTTAAAAATCAGTTTCACTGCCAATGCTGCCATATAAAAGTACTTTTTTTTCTCTTTTAGAGAAATGGATCATACACCCTGTACATATTACCCAGTCACAGAAAGAGTCACTGCTATAATTATTAGCTTTTCCCTGCGTGGAAACACGGTATGGGACACTGTTTGAGGCGCTGGAATTGCCAGTGCCTTTTTGAGTGACACAAATGGAGTAATCTCAGTAGAGGTTTCCATATGTGCTTTGTTTGTGGTGGGAGGCAGGACCATGAATGAGTAAAAACTCAGCAGATGAGGGGTCCTATTAGTGGTTGGTTAAACCCTCTGGAGCCCAGCTGGCAAAGAGAAGGACATTTCTTCATATGGGTGATTTTCCAAACCAAGCTGCAACAAGCAGACAGGTGCTGGGGTGGTGATGGAAACCCAGTCTCAGACCCTGAGATGGTCTCAATCACTGGGGGAGGTGTTCACTAATTGCTAGAAAAGGTGCATTGTAACTAATTAAACATTAATCACCCTCTGTTCAGTGCTAAGCAGGGCTGTATCAGAACAACTCCCTTGAAATGAAAGAGTTGTCCTATGACTAATATACAGAAGTGTTGCCTGTCTTTGCCTTTCCCTGACTCTTCCCCATTCTTTTCTGCAGTTCCTAGGGCATGCCTAGCTGAAACTCATCAAGAATTACAATTTTATTTATTACAATTTTATAAAGCTCAGTGGAAATGCAGCCCTCAGTGAGCGTGGCAGGGAGCTCCAGGACAGGACACCTGGGCACCAGACCATGAAAGTCTGAGAGGGAACAGCCAGCAAATTACTGCCTCTGCAGGAAGTCTGAAATGTTCCATTCCATTTCTTTCACATATTAATGTTGCATTGACAGCTGCTCAAGCTTAAAACATCTTTAACTGAAAGGTTAAACGAGAGACATGGGAAGATCCCAAAGAAAAGGTTCATCTCTCTTTATAGTCATGTCATATGGGTTTGTGTTACCCAGTTGCAAGTCTTTCTAGATGCAATTTATTCACAGTGAGTACTTGAAGCTTCTTGTATCCCTTACTTCCTTTTATTTGTGCAAGGCTGTTCAATACAACATCTGCATCCATGCTTCCTAATAGCTTCATCTGTGGATCTCTGTAAGTGGGTTTTTTTTGCATTGTAAGATGTACACAAAAGGTTTGTTGTTGATTACACATACAATTTCTTACAAGTCAACACTGCTGTTGTAAAGAGGTTCTATAGCAAAACATATTTTGAACTGTTTTTTTCAGGCACCAACTTTCCTTTCAGTTTAAGACAAGTTAATTATAAATAAAATTAAATTAAATTTTGATTATAATGTATAAAATATTTGGGTTTTTTCTTAAAAAAACACCCAAACAACAACAAAGAAAAAGCATACACAATCCTTTAGCTTTAATGAATAACTGAATAATATGGGTCAGGAGAGGAGCTTCATGAAATACATATTATAGAAAAATGACTTAGATCTGACCTAAAACTTGGGCTTAGGCTGACCTGGGTGAGGTGTGAGGGCAGGGGGAGATGAGAGGTGGCCTGACTGGAAAAGAACACTGGTACACACAGCATGGAGCCAAGCATGGCTGTGGGCAAGGTCAGAAGGGAAAAGAAATAAAAATAATTACCAGCAGAAATGTGATGGGACAGGAGAGAAAAAATCTTCAGGTTTTTGGCAATTCTGGTGCCTGAGGGTGAAGCTGTCAGTGCACCTCAAGATCTGTGCACAGCCAGGACAGAGCTGCTTTGAGTTTCAGCTGTGAAATACTGTGTGGTGTGCCAGAGTGAACTGGGGAATGGAGGGACAGGGATTTCAGGGAACAAGTACCTGCTCTTTAGGGAGAAGAGCTGAGAGACTGCACCTTAAACCTTCATTTCTCCTTAGTGTGTGTGCAGGGTGATGTGCTGTTCTGTGCACATCTGTGCTGTTCTGTCTTATGGGAACTAATACCATGTTTGCTGTTGGTTTGGAGATTTCATACTGTTCCACCCCCACCCGTCAGAACATTTCATTACATCTCTCAGGCAACAGAAAGGACTTTTTGATTATTAGGTAAGTCATTATATTATTAGATATGTTTTTGAATATATGGGCAGAGCTGTCATTTTATAAGTCTGTCAGATGGCAGAAAACAACAGAGAATAAGGGGAAAAACATCAATTCCTACATCCATTTAGCTCATATTGCTAAACTAGTTACCCCCCACTTGTAACTGGGATTTAGAAGTGTGAGTATTGCTAAAAAAAGCCTTGGCACTGCTTACAGCAAACTTCAGGGGCCATTTGAAAGCTGTGGGCAATCCAGAACATCCTACACTGGAAATTTGGACAGATATCCCAAAAAGCCTTGGGCTTAACATCAAGTTCTGCATTTTCAGTCTGCACTCACTGCTGGAGAATGGATATTTGCAGAGCCTGAGCTACAGTGTCTTTGTAAGTTAAGCAATAAATAAAAATTTAATTCATAATCCTGGCATATTCTTCAACTCAGAATTAAAATTTTCATGTCTTTTCCACTTGTAGATCTACTTCTACCACAGTCAGTGATGTTATATCACTGCAGAAAGACATCTCTTACAATTGTATTTTACAAGGCAACTGAGTGCCAGTGTCACTATGCAGAGTCCCTTGGCAATTGTAGAGACATCTCCTCCAGAATATGGAAATATTCACTTGTGCATGTGCATTTTCCTGGACGCTTATCCCCTAGAACTTTTAAATTAGTGCTCTATTCTGATCACCAGGAGTGCAATTTGGCAATGTCCTGTTGTATACATTGAGTGTGAAGGCACACAAGAGAAAATGTGATTCCCCATCCTGTGAAGAAGTTTTCTGTATGTGAGATCTTAGGACCTGAGTTAGTTTACACTGACTCAGGGGCAGAACAGAATCCTGTCAGAAGGTGACACAAAATGGATTCTGCAGGGTAAAGCCATTTCCAAAAGATCTGCTCCACATCTTCTCCATACTAAGACTTTGATAGCTGTACATTGCAACACATCTCTCACCACAAGAAGCACTATTTCATTCCAGAAACATTCCATCCTGCACTAAAGGATGGCACTGAGAAACTTCACTGACTGTCCATCTAAATTTCTCTTCTTATTCCACTGTTTTACATGATGGTTTTGGTCTCCTTAATGCCATCTCACAGATTTAGACAAGAATTCTTTTACTCACTAAGAAGTCAAATAAGGGGCTAATTTTTTGCAGGCAGTGCATAAACATACACTGGAAACATACACTGGACCAGATATTCCTATCAAAAGCAGATAAACATGAATAAATCCTAGATCAAACAAGGGATTCAGGGTACTTGCGGTTCAGTTGTTTTGGTTTAACTATCACCTTGTCTACAGGAACAAATCAGCTGTGAATACTAAAAGTTCTTAGCAGAGATTTTTTTTTCTGGGCCTGTGCAATGCTCTAAATTTATTTTTGTCCCTTACCACAATATTTCCTGTAAGTTGACCAGACTGTATCACAGAAACTCCAGGCAGAAAATTGATGAACATCAAAAATCCATGGCTAAAGCCTCTCCCTCAGCTCTGGAGCCACCACACATGCTGTTGATACAGCCTTTTGTGCGGAAGGGGCATGGTACCACCACAGTGATGTTTCCACAACCAAGGTGCAGATGTGAGATGAATGGCCAAGATGAATCCAAAGATGAAGGAGTGCCTCAAGAGTAAAGTAAACTGCAAATAACCAGGAAAAGAAAGAAAAAATACCCAGGTATGTTCATGCACAGGCACGCACACTGATATTTCTCAAGGTGGACTGGTTTGATAAAAATTATGACCTTTTTTCCTCTACCCTATTTTATTTTCCAGTACTAAAAATATTGCAAGTGCCTGAGGTGTAAGTCAGAGCAAGCCTCCATTATCACTGCAGAGACTTGGCAACTTTGCTCATTAGGCTTCCTAGGATCTGACTGAGTGACCTTGTTTGGTGGGAAGGCACAGATGGAGTCTGTCAGTAAATCTTGTTCATGTAGCAAGTATTCCTGCTGCTAGATGAGGTTTGCACCTTGTACGAGTGTTTCTAGCCCCAGTAAACAACCACTGTTCCCTCCTCCCACTGTCAGCCCCTTATTTCATCCACCAGGTACTCCAGCACTCCTTTTTACTGTCAATTACCAAAAAGAAAGAGAACATCTCGCTGTGAGTGTAGGATGATCTTTCTCTCAAAGGCAGTCGTGCACCTCACTTCTAGAGAAGCTGATGTTTGCTTTTACATTTGGTTGTTACCTGATAGACCCTAAGGCTTTCTTCTGCTGTGAGTCTGTTCCTGAGCTTGAGAAATAATTCTATGATAGGAGTGCAGTTTTTTACTAAAGTCATACTCACACCGTTGTACTATACAATATAAATAACTAATATATAAGTAATAAATAAAAGGTTTATCTATGAGCCAATTTTAAGTGGTTTAAAATTTCAGGATGTAGCCTATTTAGTTTCAGTGAGAAAATAAAAAGCTGCTTTTAAAGTTCATTCAGCTTCTAAAGGGCAATGCTAAAAATGTGACACCACCTTGGTTCAGTGAATGCCTTTGGGTAAAAGAAGAGGGATACAAGAGTAACTGAAATATTTAAGTAAAATTCAGTGTTGTGACCCTGAACACCAGGACAAAATTCACATTGTATAAGCCATATTTCTAAGTGCAATAAACCATATCTATAAGTGATATTTTCTAAGTGTTTTGCACTGCTGAAGTACAGTGGCAAAGCTGAGAGTGGTTAGGGACTCCCATTTTTTCAGTGCTGCCTTCAGATTTATTTACTAAGTTCCCCATCCAAAGGCAGATGTGAAGACATCATTCCAAAGCAACAGCTTTGCATATTTTGAAATGATATTCCATCCTGCTTTGCAGATGAAAGAATCAAGCTTGACATCAGAAACTGGGATGGATTTCTAGTGTCTCTTCCCTGACCACTTGGTTCTACAGGCTAGTTCAGGGCTCCCGCACAAAGAATTCTGAGCCTGAATCCAAGGAAAAGCAGCTTTCTGCTGCCTGTGCCTGTCCCTGCAGGAGGGGCTGCTGCAGGGTGCTCTGCAGCACCTGGTGACTTGGATTGCTGAGAAGGAAGGAAGAGAACAGACAGAAGCCACCACATGGCTTTTACTGCTGCCTTTGCACCCCTCATCCCTCTTCTAAAAGCCAGCAAGGCTCTGCAATGGAAAGCCAGCACTGCTCACAGCCCTACTGAGGCTTATAGTGCCTGCTTGTTTGTTTTTAAACACGATAATTTATCTTATCCCATGGGTGTTTCTGCCAAGTTCTTGTTGCTTCCAAAGTTCCAACATTTTATTAGTTAAACTTCTCTGTGCTGCTTGCTACTGTAGGGATTATGAAAAGAAATTAAATTTAGGGCACCAAAGTTCATCACAGGCAGAGGAATAAAACCTCCTTGCAAGCTTAATTACAAGAAGAAGGTGGGCTGATAACAGATAATATTTTGCTAGCTAGTCACCAAAGGTAGGAGAAGGTAGAAAAGTACATACTATTATTATTTAAAAATGCATAATATTACAATATAATAATTATATTATATTACATATTATTATTATTAAAATCTTTAAGTTGCATAGAAGGTGATGTCCAGGTACTGATACAACAGGAATGGGAAAGGCTTCTCAGGGTCTGATGGGAAAGAAATCAGCAGAGTGTGTTAAACAGATAAATGGGACAGAGGAAGATGTTCTAGGCAGAAATATGCCGGAAATATTTTGAAGCAGAGTCCTGGCAAAGTGTTTTCAATGTTGTTGTTAGTAAGGTTTGAATAACACTGGTGTATCTTGACCTTGGCTTCGGGCTTTCAAGCAAGTGAAATTATGTGCTGGTATGACCCATGACTTCAGAGAGGTGTCCCTTTCCTGTGCCTGTGCTAAGGGGCTAGAAAGTCACCCAATCTGTGTTGCTTGCTCCTTTGAAACGACTCAGTAGTGTAAGAGATAACTACATCTGTTTTCAGACAATAAAACTTGATATAATTCCTTGGGGAAAATCCTCCCTCAGTGTGTGCATGTAGATCATCTGCACATTTCACAGGAAATATATGCTGGTCAGCATAAGTTCTGTAAATTTAATAATAATAATTAAAAATGTAGGCAAATCTATTTTAGCTCTGCCTTTTCCTCAGTGAGGACTAATTGGGATTTGCATGTTATGAAGACTTTTTAAAGATGTGAGCTGATATTTGTGCCAATTTTGCATGCTGGAGTTCACAATCAGATTGATTCTTTCTGAGATTGGTAGGTCAGGATTGTCAAGCCCTTCCTTCCACTTGTCCTTGTTCACTGGAGCTATTTTCTTGTGAGAGTGGCTCTGTATTGCAGCGATCAGAGCATTCCTTGCACTGCACTACCATTTCTGCAGGTGCCTGCAGCAATGAAGGAGCAAGCCTTGGCAATTCTCCCTGGTAAGAGTCTGTTCTCATGGGTAAATGACACAGCCATGGAAGTGGAGCCTCAGATTGCTCCTGCATCTCTGCAGACACACTTGCAGAGAAAATATTCTGGTCCTAGGAAAACACCATTCCCTTCAGCTGACAGGCCCTGCAATGAAAGCCTGGGGTAGCTGGAAGAAGTGAAATTCAGATTGCCTTCATTTTATCGAAATATTTATCAAAATAAAACTACTTTTTTTTCCTCCTGCAGAAAATTCATGTTTCCATTGCTAGTTGATTTTACCCAATTCATCCTAAACCATCCAGATTTTTTTGGTGAGGTGTTGTTTTTCGTTACATGCAAATGCAATTTCCCCTGAATAAAAATTAAAAATTCTCCATTTGTACTATACTATTATTGTTGGGTTTTTTACCTAACTTGCTAAATTTAGAAATGGAAACCTTCAGCAATGAATAAACTATTCTCAGACAAAAAAAAAAAAAACTAATGCAAGTGCTGTACTTTTTATCTCTATGTTGAGTTTCTCTATTGAGCTGTACTTGACAAATACTTGAATTACTGAGATGTTGGTTTCTCAAACACCAAAACAAATTTGCCACTGATTATGGCCACCTGGAAATGTCCTGGAGAAACATTTTGCTTCACAAGGCTGGATTTGCTGCTAACAGTACAAACTTATTTCCTGTTTATTTGTTGAAATAACTGTGCTTATTTCTGTAAATTTGGACTAGGACTAGTTTATTTCACATCACTAATGGGTAGCTCACAAAATAGCCATTAAAAGTTTTCAGATTATTAAAAATACTGAAGGGGAAATAAAAATTTATCACTACATCATTAATTTAACCATAATTCTTTACCTTCCTATAGGCCAATGTCAACACCTTTAAAGCAAGCTCTGAAGGCAAAGTCAATGAGTTGTGTTTTGGAAGGTTTCTGATTTAATTTAAATCCATGCAAATCCAGTGTAACGCCATTCAAGTGTATCAATAATTGAAAAAACGTTCCACTGAAATTAGTTTTATATGTGGGGGAAATACTTTTTTTTTTTTTTTTACAAAACTAGTCATCCTTTAAAAAAGCCCAGCCAAGAAGAACAATGGTCTGATTTTCATGGGAAATTTTAACAAAAAGTGATGTAATATTACTTCTCTGTATTCTCATATGGTATATAAAATAATCCTACAGGAATCTGGAGCTTTTTAATGACTGGCAACAGCTCCAATATCCTTGATATGTGTCATGGCATGGATTATTGCTCAAATCAATGCGCAGCAATTTCCAGTCAAGGGAAACAACTGTCCATTGGTTTGCTCTGATACATTTTCAGAGTATCCCTACAGCCTCCCATGGATGTGCAGCTGCTCAGTTACAGCTTAATTGCATGACCCCGTAGGGTGACACCCAAGGAGTGCTCGTGGTAGGTGGTGACATTCAGAACAAAGCAAAAAAGCAAATACAGTGAAGACTGCAGTTCACACAGGAAGGGAAAGCAGACCATGTGAAAAGAAAGATGTCATTCTATCATACAGTTGTCACACATGTTCTTGTTTACAAATCTCTAGGGTGTGTGTGTGGCCCTAAAATGCCCACTCTGCCCATCAACTTATCTGAAGACACACAAAAACACTGTTCGTTTCTTATCTACAGGAGAAAGAATAAACCAGAAGAGAAGAAAACAACCAGTATCTTTCTCACCAAAGCTCCTGGAGAATCTCCTTGTTAAAACCAAGCAAACACCTTTCAGCAAGGCTAGTGTGCTAGACAGCATCACCAGCCACTGGGGAAATTGGAAGGCACCTTCAATCTTCTGGATATTCCAGATTTGGGAATATCTACTGCAACAGAAACTGGCCAAAAGCAGCAATTTTATGGCAGGTATTCAGACCTCACCATACGCTACCAAATACACCTGGTCCAGGGAATAATCCTTTTTGTCACACATAATTGTATTGTGGAGTTACAGGAAATTGGTTGGACAGAGAATTTCTACCCAGCTCCCAGCTCTCTCTCCTATGATGCTTCAAATCAGGTTTAATTATTCCTTTTTTTTTTTTTTTTCCTGGCAGGATGTTGTGATGGTTTTATGCCAAAAGGTTTGAAGAAAACTCACTTTTAATGCAGCATTTATGGCATGGCTTTTAGATATTTTACTGTTTACTTGAAACAATATTTGGACATTTTGTTATCCACTTTGGAAAACTATTTTATATACATTTCACAGTACATCCATCTTAAGGAATGTCTTAAAGAAATTACTGTAACTTAAAGAGCCAACAAACAATAGATATAAAAATGATGTGTGCAAAATAAGACAATGGAGAGCTTAGAAAATAATTCCATCAGTCTATATCATCTTTTTCCAGACTAATGTTTTAAAAGAGCAGCACCTTTTTCTTTGTGACAAGGCTTTTCTCCGTGCCTAATAAGATTCTTCTATGTCCTAGGAGTAACCCATGCAATTTGAAGAAACAGGTGAAAGACAAAAAGATAATATAATGAAAGTCATAGACTGACAGGGAAAGAAAGAGTCTGTAAAGCAAAGTTGTCATATCACCATAATTTCTGTCACTGATCTAATACAGAACATGTTTCTTCAAAATATTCACCACATTTTCAGTACATGAGCCATTCCTTCTTTCTTAGGAAATGTGTTTATTGCTTGTGTAGTTACTAAGATTCAAGCACACACTTCAGATGCTTTCCTAAGTGAGATTACAGTAGGAAACAGTAGATTCTAGAGATCTTGTTTCAAGTGTTTCCACTTCTAATTATACCTCCACTCCCTCTCTTCAGAAACCATTATTATTCAGTAATAAATTCCTCCAGAGATTTCTTGGAGGGTTTTTTTAAGGATAAATGCTATAGAAGGGCAGATGTGTGCCATGTCAGCTGGCTGTAAAAGCATTGCTGCCAGGAACTGAAGTTTAGAACAAGAACTGCATCCTCACATATCACAGGAGAAGACAACGTTTTTGGTATCTGGGCAAGTTCATTTTAAAACTGAGGAAGCTGTTTATGTAAAAAGCACTAAAATACTATAACTGACCACAAAACACACTTTCTCAAATTAAACATTCTGAGCTAGCTTCAGATTTAAACAAAATTTCCAACTATTGCTCTATGGAATATGACAAACTCAGTGGTGCTGACCACTTCCAGTCACCTAAGTGGTGTGGGAAAAACAGAAGGGATCAGGATTTCTTTTTCCAGGTGTCACCCCACACCCTAACTTTGCAAACTCTTCAAACTTTTTAAAATAGAAATGATAATGTGTCTTATCTATCTCCTTCTCATTCTGCAGCTAAACCAGTTTGATGATCTTACATGTTTTGGCTCTTTTCTCCTTGCTTGCAGTGTGGAAGAATGGGGATATGTGGCTTCTTTGGGGCATGGAAAGAGCTGACAGAAATGTTTCCTCTCCAGCTTGACATTATCCCTAGGAATATTCTGTTCCACATCACCTGAGGGACAAGCTGAGTGTCTCTGAGCCCCCAGGGTTTCTGTCTCCTATCAAGCACTGAGAGCACAGCTGAAATTCTGGAGCACAGGCAGCCCCAGACACCCCCACACTGCAGTTTGAGTGCTGCTGCACTTTCCTTGGGCAGGATTTGGTACCACAAGAGTGCAGAGTCTGGAAGAGAGACCTGAAGTGCTTACAGCAGGCTGCATTGCTAAACAGCCACTCACATGCCACGAGCCACTGTCTTGTGTTTCCAGTCAGCTGAAATTACAATTCCTGTGCCTGGAACACAAAGGTCTTCAGCACAAGGACAGCAGAACAATCTCACCATGTTCTGGTGGGCTTTCCACAAACCACTTGGCAGTAGCTTTATTCCTTCCTGTGCAAATGTTCAGGTTAATCCCAGCAAGCATGAGCTTTGAATACCTGCTCTGGGAGTCCATACTACCCATGGAGAAAAGGATTTCTAGTTAAAATTGCACTGTGGGCAGGACACACTCGATTCCCCTCCCTCTGTGCATGGGCTAGAGGAGATGTGGTTTGAACACTTCCAATTCTGGAAACTTACTTAGGGTCCTCAGTCAGAAATCATAAAGCCAGTCCTGAATGCTGCTATTGAAAATAAAATAAAATAAAATAAAATAAAATAAAATAAAATAAAATAAAATAAAATAAAATAAAATAAAATAAAATAAAATAAAATAAAATAAAATAAAATAAAATAAAATAAAAATCAGTCTGCATGTACATGCTGAAACAAAAGTTTGCAGTTCTGTCCAGTGACAGAGAACCATGAGAACTCTTATATCAGTTGCATTTGGACAAAGCAGAGGAACACTCCTTCCTAGTGACAGAGAAGACATTTATAGCCTCCATCTGCTGCTGAACACACAAGCCAGGCTTTCAGCCTTTTGCTCTCTGTAGGGAGCTGGTACAAGTCAGTCACCTTGGACTGAGACAGATCAAAGGTCTCCAAGTCTGGAATCCTTTCCAGCACCCTTCAGGGCCCAGCACTGAGCCAGCCAGGAGTTAACACACAGTGCTTCCAGCATGTTTGCCATTCCAGGAATCCCTTTTCTTTTGCATGAACACCCATAAACATCCACACCTGTAGAGTCTGGCTCTGACATACCCATTCAGCACTCTGCCTCATGTTTCCCCAGCCTCTCCCTCAGCTTTTGTGGGCAAAGCACCCTGTGCACCCAGGCGTTCTGCAGAGCCACACTCTGAGCCTGCTGAGCCTGTCAAAACAACTCTGTTGTTGTGGTAGCCAAGAATAGGGGGTTTTTTTCTCCACTCTCACTCACTTCACAATATATTGACAGCTGACCTCATTCCTCCATGGCATTTTTAAAATGCATTTATTGTGCTGCAATGTGAAAACTTAGAGAAACCCTCTATTACAGAAGAAATTCACATATTGTAATATTTACTTATAATAATTAGTCTCAAGGTGTTCTGAAAGATACAACCAAAGGAATAGAATGAGAGTCCATGAAGACAACAAATGAGTGTGCTGCAAAACAAATGCTTGTGGTATTTATCATGTTTTCATGCATGAAAGGGAAATAAAGGCCTTCTACATCAACCATTTCTGTTACTGTTCCTTTTTTAAAATTTGTTTTCCTCTGGCCAGTGGTTTCAGTTTGGTTAGGATAAAAAGAAACAGAAAAAGAAAGGAAGAGAAAGAAGAGAAGGAAGAGAAGGAAGAGAAGGAAGAGCAGGAAGAGAAGGAAGAGAAGGAAGAAGGAGCTTCTGCTTCTTAATAATTCAATTTTTTTTACTGAGGAGTCCATAGCATTTTCTGGACCAAGGTGACACACACTTTGAATTGTATAAGCAATAAAAACCCATTACTGTGGACAAAGGCAACTTAAGAGTTGTAAAAATACTTGAATATGAGAAACTGGAGTGTACTCTTGTTATAATTTATTGATTTGAATAGAGATTTGTGTTTCAAAATGGCCATTCCACTAGCCAAAGTTCTGATCTGACTGCTAACCAAAGCAAACAGAACAAGCCACAGTAAGATGACCTTTTGCTTTGTACTTTGGTGGGTTTTTAGCTTATCCAATTGACATGTGATCACAAAGAGGCCCCAGTTAAGTATAGTTATATCATCTACACAGACTTGGAAAATCTTGTAACTACTGTCTGGTACTAAGAACAGTAAAGACATGAGAGGTTTTGCCATTCTGCTAGACTTGTCCCGTGTGAGTCAGATGGTTTGGTGTGGAGCAGGGTGGCACCTCCACAGACAAGGGGCGTGAGTCAGCCCCTGTGAATGCCCTTGTGGGGCACAGCTGGGAGGGACATTGGCCCAAAGTGGCTTCCCAGGGAGCTCCAGCTGCTCTTCCCTCCAAGCTCAGCAGCAGGATTTCAAGCCTGAGAGCTGTCCTGAGCTGCTCTTTGTGGCCAGGTTTGTTTCTGTGAGGTGGGGCACAGCCTGGCTGCTGATTTCACCAAGTCAGCTTCTTTTCCATCTGTCTCTTGGGGCTGCCCCGCTGCTCTCTCTTGTCTTTCATGCTTCACAGAGGGATGTTTTGGCTATTAAGCCAAAGGCTGGCTCAAAAACTGTGCCTTTCTGTGGAGCATGAAAAGCAGCAGGGAAGAGCAAAGCACCTATGGCTCCTGGGGAAAAGCTGGCAGGGGCTGAGAAGCCAAATCCTCTGAACACTGAAGTTAAATATCTCAGATGGAGTGAAAGGACAGATGGAGCCAGACAGAAAAGCAGTGCCAATGTTGTATAGCACTGAAGTTTAGAAAAGTGATACAAAATTCAGCAAGAATGTGACCAATGTGACTGGAGACATCAAGGGAGGGACAACATTTGAAATCTACATCCTCACTCATACCAGATGCTGTATCTTGAAGCCAGTATAAATCTGAATTCTTCTCCATTGTAACTTCCTAAGGTGGATCATACTATGCAAATGTCCTCAGGAATTGAATTGTGATCACATATAGACTGAAAAAAAAAAAGAATTATTTTCTCACACCTTGTACTGTTCCACAGGAATCAGCAATAATGTGTTACACAAAGAAAAAAAGGAGAGTACACATCTCAGCCGACACCTCGTTCTCCATTTTAATTGTAACAGCCTCCCAGAAGATTTACTCTTTAAAACTCATCTTTTCATGCAATTCACCACACACTCTTCATATAGTTCTCACCACTCTCTTCTTCAACAGCTTCCTAAACACTTAATAATCCTGACTCTTGACATTTAAGAATCTGTTTTGCTTCAGAAAAATGCCAAATCCACCATACTAATCTCCATCTTACCCACCTCACTGCTCCTTCTTTCACTTATTCGCCAGATGGGCCCAGGAAAATTTTCTCAATGACGTTTTTGTTTTTCCTTTTTAAGCTTCCTTATGCAAAAAAACCCAAAACAAAACAAAACAAACAAACAAACAAAAAAAACAAAACAAAACAAAAAAACCCCAAAAAAATAAAAAAAAAAAACCAAAAAACAAACAACCAAAAAAACCCCACCCAACCAATTTTTATACAAAAATCTCAAATTTTCTCCCAATTTTCAAGTCCCAAACAGTGCATGCCAGATACTATTTCTTAGACCTGCATTAAGTTTTCACTGTCACACAGCTATTCTCCAAAGCTGCTGTTCACCTGCTTCTCAACCTTCTACAAGTCTGGGTTTTTCCACAGTGTCCTCATTATTATCTGAATTTTGGAGGCACTGTGATCCTCCTCCAGCAAAGTGCTGAGAGGAAAAGGAAAGGCCAGTGCAGCTGTTCCAGTCTCCTCTCACCCCATTCCCCTGCTGATATTCACACCTTCCTCTCTTCACAAAGGAGACTTTCCAGTCTGGTTTCTTCCAAAACATCATCATATGGTTGCTTGTGAATACAGGAGGACCCTGTGGAAAATCCTATGGGATACACTGCAGTAACAGTTTTGTCTCTTCTGGGATTTTGGAAGCTTTCCCTTGCCACGCAGGAGTTTTTGGTCCATTGCAAACACAGTTATGAGAAATATGTGTGAGACTGAAGCTGCCAGAGGTCAGGCAGACTTGTCTCCTGAGTTTCAGACAGAAGGAATCAAGACTGGGACAGAATTCTGAATCATCACCTTTCAGGATGTTTTGGGTTCAATCCATGCCTGAATCCAATCTCTGACCCATTGAACTTCTATTTTCAAACAATAAATCCCCATGACCTACTTCACCACTCTTGCAACCTGCCCAGTAAATCAGGGCAAAATAATAACAGGGGAAAAAAGTGAAAAATGTTACCTCTCAACACTCTCAGCTATTAAGCTGCCTACTACTGAAACTAACACCCAGTCAGATTGCTAGTAATGCTAAATTATTAGATTTATCTACATTCTCATGCCTACACTTACAACTAATAATACGTGTTTGTATAAATATAATTTCACACACAGACACTCTATATAAGTACAACAAACATACTAAGAAGCGTTTTGTGCACTGGTTGGAACAAAATATTGAGGTGTGTCAGAGTCAATAGACAGAGGAGGGGGAGCTGTGTTTTATGTTGAGGAAGGATTTGTTCTTCTTTTGTTCCTGGTTATTGTGGGAGCAGTTATTTTTTGTTAGTTCACTTTGATCCTCCATGAAATCAAGTGAAACTTGTGAAAATGAAAACAAAGAATTCTCTACAAGTTTGAACACATTTGGTTGCTTGTGCTTCATTGGCCAAACCAAGTAGTTTTTAATTTTGCTGGTGTTTGCAGGCTTATTTCTATATTCATGTTTTGAAAATACAATTACAAAACCCAATTCACTGGCTGTGAACATTTCATCAAAATTTTGGTTTTCAGAAGCACTTAATCCATGCCTAGAACTTAAAGGTCTCCAGTAGGAATGTGAAGGATCAGGATTTAAATTACCAAAAAGTAAAACCCAAACTAGGTACCAATAGCACATTGCCAACATTAAATTGTTCACATCTCCCCTTTTAACCAATTTTGTTTTGATACATTGTGGATGAATAAAAGCAGTATTGTGTTTTTTGCAGAGGCTGCTTTCTACTGGACATACACATGGGGAAAGTGCAAATGATATTTCCCTCATTCATTTTTGAATCACTGTGAATTACACAACTGAACTTTCCGTATTCAAAACAGAAACAAACTAAAATGAACCAAACAATCTCTTTTGGGATGCTTCTCCTCTTTATGAGCTGGTTTTACAGATATACAGGCAGTGTGGTGCTGAGACAGCCACTGGAGGTTTAGGAAACATTTAGCCAAAAAGTTGAAGAAGGAGAAGCCAAACATCAACTTGCATTTAACTGAAATGTTACAAGGAGATAAGGCTCCATAAAAGAACATTGTTCTGCACTTATCATTATCCTACAGCCTAGAAAAACTACTAAAAAATACATTAGCATCTAAGGAAGAAAAAGTATTTTTAATTTCCCATTCTCCCTGAAAAAACTAAAATAAAAATCCCTTGCTACTGATAGCTGGAATTTGCCGGCCTGCTGCTCAGGTAGAATAATATCTGTTTCATGAGAACAGAGTTTGCTGTAGGCTACCATCCCTACCCTCTCTGTAGGAAAATCTACAAGTAAACAGACATTAAAATAAGCAGCCATGTTAATCTGTGTCTCCCCACCCAACCCTCTCAGTGGAAGGAACTGAAGAGCGTGGCATACCCTGATTAAATAAAGCTGCAAAGCTCAGGGGCAGACTGAACTCTTCCTTCTCCTTGTGCTGCATCTTCTGCAGCAGTTTTCTTTGAAGCAAAAAGGCAAAATCTCCAAGGCCAGCTGTTGTCAGTGCTCTTTCTGAGTCCCTGAGCAGCAGATGCTGAAAGTGCTGTGTTTCCAAAGCAGCACCTGAATTTCCAAGCGCCAGCATTACACACAGACAGAAAGAGCAGCTGACCAGGTATGTGCCACTAAGAGCCATTCTTAGGGTAAAATCAGACAGAAATTGTCAGCAGCAAATAGTCACCAAAAACTCTGGAGCCACTACAAAATTTGCAGTAGTTCAATGGCATGGAATTTCTTCAGAGGACAAAAGCATTGCAATCATTTAACTTCAAGACCACCATAACTTTTTCAAGACGTACATGTGTCAATTCAGACTCAAATTCACTGCTCTCTTAGGCAGATATTGCAGAAAAATGCTGCTTCTGGTTGCAAAGGCAACAAAATAATTAATTCCCCCCTTCCTAAAGTACACAATGGATTTACATGGTTATCATCTAACTGTTTACTGAACACATTCAGTGTAAACATAAATATTTCTCTTTTTCTGAAAGGAGGGAAAGAAATCAAAGATTATTTCAGAACTGGAATCAATTTGTTCTTCTGACCTACACTGCAACATTCAAACATTTATATTAATATTATTGATATTTATTTTTATATGAATTTTTTTTTATTAAAGAGTGTTGAAGTATTTAAATTTTAGTACATGGTAGAAAAAAAAATTGCAACACAGGCACTGCTTTAAAGGACCCAGTTTCAAAACATGGATTATAAAATTATGGCCCTACTTGCACGTACTCTTGAGGATCCCATAGTACACCCAGCCTCCGTGCTTGCCTGGTGACCAAGGAGACAGGCACAGGTCCTGGGCAGACTTTTCAGAGTGCCTTCTTATTTCTTATTTCAAATTTTCCAAGTGTTTGTTGTATTTTTGGTTACAAACCACTACTGCTACCTAAAGCTGGCAGCTGTGCACATCCAGTATCTCCTGGACAGAAAGTGCAGCAGAGTAACCAAGTGACAATGTGTCACCACAGCTTGGGAACAAACCTGGTTCAAAAAAAATACTCCTCATCCTCAGAAAAAATGGTTCCTTGCCAGCAAAGTAGAGAACAGTGCAGTGTCACAGCTCAATCTCCTCACCACCTTCCAATACCATGGTTTGCCTGCATCTCCTTTTTTTCTCCAAGTATTTTCCTCCCCAGACTTATTCCTCCTTCTGATCTCTGCTCTTCTGCAACGTTCCCATGCATTTTGTAGCTATTTACACCTGTGTGAGGTAGGTGCAAACAATGCTGAAGGAAAGATCTCCTGGTACAGGAGGTGACTTTGTACATTCAACACTAACTCTGCTCCATGTCTGTTCCCAGGGGGTTCATTGTGCATTCACAGCAGAAGAGGAACAGACATATACCTGTACTTGTGCAAGAAACTGAACAGAAAAAAATAAATCCAAATTTTTAAAGTAGTCTAAATATACTACATTCATTATCCCATCCCAGCCAGTGTAAGGTGGCATTGTAAAACAGAAGCCAGGCAGAAAGTGCAGAATTTAGCAAACTTGACTTATTTTCTCAGCTCTGCATGCTGGGAAAACCATAACACTTATCACATTTGTCTCCTGAGTGTGTGTTTCACCTTTTCACGTTACACAATGCAGTAACAAACCCCGAGCTGTAGTGCATATCAGCCTATGTTTACACTCTCTGAAATATTTTTTTAATGTGGCCTGACATAATAACTGCACCAGTTGCTCACATGTGTTATTCCAAAAAAAGTAAAATTTTCTTCTGGGTCTTTTGTGTGGTTTTTTCACTTTTGGTGTTTTTCTTTTCAGGAGGAGAGGATCTTCTGACAACCTTAATTGTAAATTAATTTCTCCTTTTCAGAAAATTTATTATTTAAAGTGCACATGGCTTTATTAATATTGTTTTAATGCTGAAGCTCAGTTGTGTGTTCCTAAAATCTCTACTGGGTTTTTTCACTCCATGTACAGCATCAAGCACAAATAGGGTGAATTTACAGACCAAAGCCATCCCTCATAAGACCAATGTCATGAATCAGACTCAAATACTTTTGTGGGAAGGTGTCCCTAGTTCTGAGTGCATTGTGCATAGTGATTTCTGTCAGACTGATTTACTGATTCCATGGAAGCAGCTGGATTGTTATTTCATAAATTCAGTTTACAGGTTTCTTCCAGCAGGTTTTATTGTGTTGCCTGCTCACCCCAGAGTAACAAAACCCCAGCCCCAGCATCACCTGAGGTACCAGTTAAAGGCTGAAGCACACATGGAGAGTGCTGCTGAGCAGAATACTGGGAATTAATGTGGTGACTTGGTGCAACTGCTCAGCTCTCCTGTGAGCCTTGAACTTTGCCTGCCCACTGATTCATCTAAGAAATTATAACACAGGAAAGGAAGCAGAGCAGCACTGGTCTTAACACACTCTGTGATGCACTCCTGACTTAGGCAATGTTAATTCACTACAGCCAAGGGCTCTCTATGGTAACCACAAGGTTTATCCCTCAGTAACTACAGTCCACTTCAGCCAGTATCTGCTTAGACTCTTACACACTGAATGCAGTTGTTTCCTGGTGAAAACAACAGCAACAATCCCTGGCTCACTGCTGTGCAGCTATGCCACTCAATTCCCTTTAAAAATTATGTCCCCCCTACATTTGATACATTATTTATTTCATTCAACCTTAAAAAAAAACAACCCAAAACATGGAGCAATTAATTTGCTAAAACTGAACATAAGTTTTCTCCCTCTGTAAGCAGAGAGAAATCAGACGTCATGGATCTGATCTGGAGGCAGCTGGAGACACAACAGTTTCAAGCCTTTTTCCAATGCTGGCCTCTAAAAAGACGTTTTTGAGACCTAAGAAGAATTTTTATGGCATATTCACAGGCATGAATGTCTGTTCAAGTCTTAAGTCTTGCAGAATTACTAAAATAGGAGATTAAATTTGGCCTTTTTTATTTACACAGTATAAAGGGAAAAGATGAGAACTTGAAGTGAAGAGAATGGTTTCCACAGAAGGTTTGGTACATCAGCTGACACTCTTGGTCAGTTTTTACTCAGAGGATCCCCAGTTACAAAAGGCTCAAGTGACCCAAGATGACTCCTAAGCTCTCAAGCTGAGGCTCATTCCTGCCCACACCCCTTTGTACCTCAGCTCCCTTCCCCTGTGCCCTCATTTCCACACTGGAGGCTCTTGAACCCAGGGGCTGGGGACATGGTAACTCACACTTGCAGGAAATACCACACAATTGGGATTTCCTCTCTGACTGAGGGGTGCCTTTGCTGCTGCTGCTAAAAGAGAGCTTTGTCACCTAAAACTTGGGTGTACTGTCTCTTAAAGCCTCCTCTCCTGGTATATGTGGGTGACTTCTGAGGGTGGAGGAGGTTTTTTAGTTACACTGTCCTAATCCTCCCGTGAATTCAGTGGTAAATTCAGCAGCAGCAGGTGAATGCATGCACATCCTTCAAGCCCCACACATTCACAGCTTGAAGTGTGGGCACGGGCAGCCACAGTGCTTTAGGGCTCACAGTCTGAGGGTCGTTCTGGCTGTGATTATTCAGCTTCTTTCTGTGTCTGTTCAGCACAAATTGCACATTCTTCAGCCATTTGCTGTTTTTCAAACCTGGCCCATGCAACTCTGTGAATGACAGTGCACTAAGAGGTTACCTTGGGCAAGCTTATTGCATTTTGTGTTTCAAAGCAATTTGGGGTTTCTTAAAATCTTTGACAGATGTAATGATCCAAAGCAGTAATTTCTACAGACATTGCATGAACTCTCTGTTTGCTAACACGTCTCAGTTTATAGAATCACTGCACATTGTTAAAAAGGTGACAGTGCCCAGGTGGCTTTTTCCAAAGAATCCTGTCAGTTTTAAGGACATGTGGGCCTTGAAGTGGCTGCATGTGTCTGACTGGGAATATGCATCTTCACTGTGGCAGCTGTAGGATTATCCAATAGATTTTTTTCTCAGTTGCTTAAAAACATGAGTACACAAACAGAAGCTGGTCGTGATGAACTAATTTCAGCTTCTATTGTGATATTTCTAGACTCATTTTTGACTTTCAGAATGAAGAATTGTGCTGCCCCAGGCCCCTACTGAAGTTACACGTGACACCACAGTCCCACAGCTCTGCTGGGAATACCTGAATCCTGGCATAAACTGGCATGCCATGGCCCTGATAAGAGTCAGGAAAAACCTTCCACCAGTCTGACATAAACAAACCCCTCTCCTGCCTCAGCCATTCTTTCTCAATTTTTCTCCTAGCTGGAAACTGTGCAGTTACAGTGAATTTTACTCTCAGCAAAACCATACATTTTAAAACGAGACAACCTCTTTTTGCTAGTTATCAGCCAAGAGATGGCCTTACAACTATCTGTTTGTTTAATGATTTTATATACATTATCGTCAGGGTGAGTGAAAGTAACAAAGATGAGATAAAGAACAGGAAACAGAAAATGAAGGAAATAGTTAAACATTATGAGGAGCTCCAATGGATCACAGACTAAGACTGAGGATGATGAATGTGATAACCTGAATACAAATGAGTTCCAAATAATTCTTCCTTCTTGCTAACACTTGCATTTATCTACTTGATTTGGGCAATTTGTATAACTGAAAGGTAGTTTCCTGTTCAAAAACGTGATAAAATGCTTTCATTCCAGAATGTGTATCTCAATGCACGAGATAGTCTAGAAAAGCCAGAAGTATGGTAATGAAGTAACATTTTGAAGCCTATGTACAAATAAGGAATCAATAAAATAATGGAAGGAAAGTAAGTGAAACTACTACTTCTCAGGAGTTATCCTCTCAAAGACTCCCTGGTGAATAGAACTCCAGGAATGGAACTCCAATTCATAAAATATCAAAGACAAAACTAAAGCATGCTTATATTAATCCAACTTTTGAATAAGTTATTCAACCAAAGCCTTGACTAAGAAGGATTATTAAATAATCCATGACCAATTTGCTAAGTGATACTTTTTAAATATGAAAGACAGCTGGAAATAGCTTTTGCACAGAGGGTTCAAAGGCTCTGAAAAGACACCCCACCATGCCCAGTTTACTGAAGAAGAAAAGACTCAGCTGCAATCTGACCCACATCAAATTGAGTTTTACAGTGGGTGAAGGCTGCAATCTCTCTTGCATTAATTTTCATCAGATTTATGCTGTCTTTTAACTGCTGAACCTTGGCATTATTGAACTGGGATCCCTTACAGATCCATCTCGATTTATGTTGCATAGACAGGCAACTGCTTTGTCAAAGTCTTATGGAAAGAGGAAGCAGAAACCTACTATTTCAGAATGAGCAATAGAAATTTGTGTTTCAGAATGAGCAACAGAAATTTGTGTTTGTAACAGCTGACGCTGCCTGATGCTCAGCTCCAGGTTTTTTTCAGAGCTTCTGTTTACTGGCTATAAATGTCCACAACTATTAGTCACTGCAATCTCAGCATGCTTTGATTTCACAAAGCTAAGAGCCACCTCTGGTCCTGATCAGACTTTGTGATGGGCTGTTAACCTTTTGCACAGATTGAGGTCCATATTAGTCCATCACCTGTAAATCCACATTTCAGAGGAATTCCTGGAGCAAGTTGCTTATCCTGGGGCCAGTAGCTGTGGGATACCTCACACCAAACATTAACAAGCAAAATATCATCTCAAAATAAAGTACAATATTAGTAACCCCCTTTTTGGACAGATCTTTCAAGGTTACCTCAGACCAAAGGAGCAGCAATGGGACCACTTCCTCTCCTCTAACAGCAGGGAGCACTAATTTAGGAAGATTAGGACTCAAGGAGCAGGGAATTTAAACTAGGCCTTCCTGGAGGTTCCCTGACTAGAGATAAATGGTGGCTGTCCATCTCCAGAATGGGTCTCTTATGCATCAACCCTGATTGCCTCTTTGGCTGATTAAAACCATTGAGACCACATTCCATAGCTGGAGATCCAATTCATGGGCTACTGGGCCAATAGATGATCAAATCCAGCATACTGAAATGAACACATACTGCTTTAGGAGCTTGAAATGAAATCTGGGTTCATTGAAGCTAAAGGTCTCATTGAAATCAAGGACCAAATTTCATTTCAGATGGAATTTTCCTGTGTAAAAAGCACAAAACTCACCTAATACTGCTTTTGCTACCTTTCTGTGAATAAACTATTTTTCCCTGCGGAAAAAAAAAACTTATTTTTTTCCTTTTAAATTATGGCACCAGGGAAATTACACGAAAACAGAATGAATCACACGCCCAGAATTTCCTTTCTTGTCTGTAGGCTTGCACAAAACTCTGAAGTTGACAGAAGAAATCTAAGTTTTTAAGGTTTGTGTGATTCTTTAGACCAGGACCTTGTGGTCTAAATAGAAGCTCTTAGCTTTGCTTTAATTCAACAAAAGAATTTTATATTAAAATTACAATAAAAATGAAAGAAAATCCAAACTTCAAAATCAGTTTAAATCCATCAAAACGTGTAATTTTTTTTCCTAAAAAGGAGTTGAAATGAACATTAATTTAAAGACAAAATGATTTATTTTTCAATTGAGATGGAACCAGTTTCATACACTATATACATTTCTAGTGCCAGGTGGAATAAGGATTAATTAAAATGTGGTATGGTAACACAAAGTAGTTTTGATTTTGCACTCTGGTTTTCCTGTTGGTCCTTCCATTTTTCCCTATGCCTTGGTGAGAAGGATATTTGTTTGGAAGTAGCCACACGAACAGTGACTATATTATAATCACTCCCCAGGAGCAAACTGAGCTGCTCAAGTCACAGTGGAAGGGACATTATCGGGGCTTTCTTCTGTCATAACTGTTTCAGTCAAGAACAAAACCTCTTCTTATCCCAACAGCAGAAGGAAAAAATATGAACTTCCTTTGTCACTAATTAATCTGAAAGTCACTTGAAGTTCCCTGTTATAACTTTAACTGGTATATATTACAATCTTTCCAGAATTATCTCAGCCTTCCTTAGGTCAGAAGACTCAGTTGTCTAATAAAGACTTATCTACATAATAGTGAGAAATACAAAGCTGTGTTTCGTGTCAGGTACATACAAGCAACGTGTATATCTGTGATTGAGATATGTGTGGAAACTGACTGTGGGACAGTTATAAAGACAATTCTAATAAATAACTGAGGAAGGAAAGCATGGAAGAAGGCCTTTGAACCTCTCCTTTGTTCACAATTAACCTTTATAAATCTTGATTTAGGAGCATTTGAATTAAAGCTTTAGGGATGTTGCTGTTTGACAGGAACTTTCTGCTTTGAGCTAAAAAGAGTTTGCAATAATAACCTTTTGAAGTATCATTTTAGAATATTGCTTGTAGTAAGGATCTTTGAAACTATAGCTTTAGAATATATCAAAAGGAAACATGCCTATCTCAACGCCTTAACAAAACAGTGAAAAGCAGCTTGAGAAAGGAGGATCAACTCAAGGACTGATCATTTCAACCAAGGGAAGCTGGACATCGCTGGTATGAGATTTATAGTCCTTGCAATTAAAAGGTGAACCCACATCTGGAATCTGGACCTCACCAGCTGGGAGACTTCTTTCGGAAGCTGCACCCCCACTATCTGGGGATACTCCTTTCTGGGATACATCCTGAGAAAAACTAAATCATAATAGTGTATAGAATTGTGACGTAAAAATTGAGAATAGAAACTGCTGAGAAAGCTTATGAGTACCCCTCTAAATACCTGTAAGCCCCAGCTATCAGTGTGCAGTTGCAGGGAAAATTTCCCCCACTGTAGCCAGCGCTGTATTGCTCATACTTTACCATATTAATTAATAAATTGATTACTGCTTCAATATTGGCTTAGTCAAGCTTATCATTTATAACACCTGTGATAAACAAAACCCTCCCCCACCAAGGAATCCACAATTTGGTTATAAACTTCCTTCTCCTAAGCAGACAGTCTCGCTGTACCCCATTGCACCCCGGTCGGGTCCGTCCTGGCCACGAGAAAACTCAGACTGAGACTATTTGCTAGGTTCTTTTCCATCCATCTCCCAGGTAAAACAAAAACACCCAGGAATCACCAGCCGGAGGAGTTTTTAATGTTGTGCACTGTGCCTCCCCTAATCCCCGGGAGTCACCCCCACCCAATTTTGAGGTGCCCCAGTCCGGTCCGTCCCAGCCACCGGAATACTCACGAAACCCAAGATTCTTGGAAACTAAAATCTCGGAGGTAGTCCTTGATCCAGGGGAAAACTCCTCTCACGTCTGGAATGGAGGGGGTTGGTTTTCCCGGGAGCTGCAGCAAGCAGAAAGTGTGCGAATCCACCGGCAGCGCTTGACGGAGCACGAACTTCACTTGGCAGCAGCGTCCGTGCACCCTGCAGACAGCTGAGGTGTGCACCAGCGTGCCCCAATCCCTGCAGGCGATCGGGGCAGGCCCAGGAGCGGCCGTGCCCGACCTCTGCCGCCGGCCGGCAGGGTCACGCTTCGGCTGCTGAAACGCGGGCTCAGCCTCTGAGATTCATTATAAAGGAAATAAGGAACGACCCCGTGCTGGCTTCTCCGAGCCGCTTTATTTCTGTCCCGCGCCAGGATGGCGCTGCTTGGAATCGGCAGCGTGGCACAGGAGCTGTTCTTTGCCGCGGTGGCAGCAGCGCCGGCGTGAGAAGATGGCGCAGCACTCGCAGGCAGCGGCAGCGCGGCGGGGACAGTCTCTGTCCTGGCGGTGGTGACAGTCTCTGTCCTGGCGGCGGGGACAGTCTCTGTCCTGGCGGCGGGGACAGTCTCTGTCCTGGCGGCGGGGACAGTCTCTGTCCTGGCGGCGGGGACAGTCTCTCTCCTGGCGGCGGGGACAGTCTCTCTCCTGGCGGCGGGGACAGTCTCTCTCCTCACGGCGGGGACAGTCTCTCTCCTGGCGGCGGGGACAGTCTCTCTCCTCACGGCAGGGACAGTCTCTCTCCTCACGGCGGGGACAGTCTCTCTCCTCACGGCAGGGACAGTCTCTCTCCTCACGGCGAGGACAGTCTCTCTCCTCACGGCGCTGGCAGCAGCGGTGCTCGTGTGGGCGATCCCCTCTCGCCAGGAGCCGTGGCTCACGGGAGGCTCAGCGGTGCCGGCGGCGCGGGCAGGAGCCAGGCGGCCGATGCCCCGCGGGGTGACCTCCTTTCCCGGGCGGAGAGGGGTGCCGGCTGCGGAGGGGGAGCCGGTGGGGCACGGGATCCGGCAGAGCGCGGGAGCCGTGCAGCTGGAAGGGCAGACAGTGGCACAGAGCCGGGAGGCAGAGAAAACAGCGGCTTTTGCGTAAGAGAGAGCGGGAAATCGGGGTGGGGGTTAGGTCAGAAGCTAAGATGGGAAAGGCATAAACCCATAGCAAAGAGAGAAACCCGGAACTGACAGGGAACTTACCAGGCTAGGGGAAAAAACCACTGCAAGTGCCCTGGCTAGACAGGAGGCAAACATAGACTAAACATCTTCAAACTGCCATTCCAGCCAGACAGGGAAAGACCAAACATACTCAAACCCAGTGCAACAGGAGACCAAACAACCTCAAAAAACCCCACTGCCACAGGCAGAGTTCAGCTGCCCTTGGGGGCTGCAGGAACAGTCAGGAGCTCAAAGAGCCTCCATGGCTGTGCTGAGACCAAGGCTGGAGCAGGGAAATGCAGGGCTGCTGCGGGATGGGGAGGGCATTGAATTCCAGCACACACCTCAGCTCTCTGATGATCCCGGCACCATGCTGGGCCCTGTTTCAGACTGGAGCAGAGCAGATGTTGATGGGACAGGAGCCCTGCGGGGCTGTCAGGGACCTGCAGCTTGCAAGGTGCTCTGCTCTCCCTCAGGTGCTCTCGGAGAGATCCAATCCCAGCTGGGCACCTCAGGGCACAAGTGGCACTGCCTGTTCATGGGCACACAGCTGATGGCTGCCTGGAAAGGGGCACAGCTTTTAATACCTGTTACTTTCATAATATACACGCAAACCTTTGTCATCTGGGTCACTTGAGTACTTTGAAAAAATGGCAAAGTTTTCCCACCAGGAACAGGAATTTTCTGGATCTACTAGATTCTTCTACTGGTGTCAGGAGAAGAAATACTGATCTTCCCCTCTATTTGAGCCACCAACATTCAGTCTAATATTTCATGACCCCCTCCTTCAGGTGTTTCCAGCTCTCCTGGTTAAATGGCCATGTCTAAGGACATCTCTTCAATTGGAGCAGCTGGATCTATGCCCTTCCCCTTCTCCCAGATTTCCTCTTGCAGCTGTTTCCTCCAAACAAATCTCTCAAGAAGACCTTTAAAAGGACTTACTATTATTTTGCCCTTTGAGTTGACCTCCCTCGAGAAATACCAACAAGAGATTCTCAGAGGCTCAAAACAGCCTTTACTGGGAACTTTAGAAAATTAGAGAAACTTTGGCAAAAGGTTTATTATTACATTGTAGTGGTTATAGTTTGTTAATTTAAGATTTTTCTAATTTTGAGATTTCTTAATTAATTTATTCATGAGTGTGGTGGGTTTTATTGTCACTTGAATATTTATGTATTTATTTTGTTGTGAGATAGGATTAGGAGAAAAGTAAAGCAGGCTTAAAATTTTAAAAGGTTATAAAGAAAATGTTATTAAAAGTAACAAAAAGAAAATAGGTAGTAATGTGAAATACAAAGCTGTGTTTCATGTCAGGTACATACAGGCAACGTGTATATCTGTGATTGTGATATGTGTGGAAACTGACTGTGGGACAGTTATAAAGACAATTCTAATAAATAACTGAGGAAGTAAAGCATGGAAGAAGGCCTTTGAACCTCTCCTTTGTTCACAATTAATCTTTATAAATCTTGATTTAGGAGCATTCGAAGTAAAGCTTTAGGGATGTTGCTGGTTGACAGGAACTTTCTGCTTCTAGCTAAAAAGAGTTTTGCAATAATAACCTTTTGAAGTATAATTATAGAACATTGCTTATAGTAAGGATCTTTGAAACTATAGCTTTAGAATATATCAAAAGGAAACATGCTTATCTCAACGCATTAACAAAACAGTGAAAAGCAGCTTAACAAAGGAAGATGAACATCTACTCAAGGATTGATAGTTTCCACCAAGGGAAGCTGGATATCACTGTTATGAGATTTGCAATTAAAAGGTGAACCCACATCTGGAATCTGGACCTTACCAGCTGAGAGACTTCTTCCTTCTTTCAGAAGACAGACACCACCATCTGGGGATACTCCTTTCTGGGATACATCCTGAGAAAAACTAAATCATAATAGTGTATAGAATTGTGACATAAAAATTGGGAATGGAAACTGCTGAGAAAACTTATGAGTACCCCTATCAATGCCTGTAAGCCTCAACTATCAGTGTGCAGTTGGAGGGAAAATTTCCCCCACTGTACCAAGTGCTGTATTGCTCATACTTTACCATATTAATTAATAAATTGATTGCTGCTTGAATATTGGCCTAGTCAAGCTTCTCATTTATAACACAATGAGCCATAATCCCTGCTGGGATGGCATGGGACATGGGTGCCAATGCTGTGCCCAGGCCGGCTCTGCTGTGCCCGTGGCAGCGCCAGGGGAGTGCCCTGTGCCTGCCCTGAGCCCAGCACGAGCCTTTCCTTGGCTGTTGTGTGCCCTGCCCGGGGCAGGAGGGCACTGCCGGAGCGGCTTTGGTGGCCCCGGGCACCCGGCCGGGCTGCAGCCGCTGCAGGGGCTCCTGGGGAATGTTCCAGAGCAAAGCTGAAAGCAAACAACAGTTTCTGGAGGGGATTCTGCCCCTGGGCTGTGCTGGGAGCCCAAGGGCAACAGCCCCAAGTGCTGGAGCTCAGTGTCCCTCGGCCAGGCCGTGTTCCCTGGCTCTGCCCTGTCCCCTGTCCCTCTCCTGTCCCTGTCCCTGTCTCCTGTCCTTGTCCCTCAGCTCTCCCCTGTCCCTGTCCCCTGTCCCTTGGCTCTGTGGGGTCGGAGGTGGCAGCAGGACCCGGGGCAGCCCTGGGGGAGAACAACCCTGAGCCCCAGCTGGGCCAGTTGCCCCAGTTCCCCCAGGGGTGCCCAGGTCACTCCCAGCATGGGCTCTGCGGCTCCCAGTCACACCCAGTATGATCCCAGTAACTTTCAGTTGAATTCATTACAATCCCAGTATGATCCCAGTCACTCCCAGAATGATCCCAGAATGGTCCCAGGTGTTACCATTCACCCCTAGGATGGTTCCAGCCTCTCCCAGTATGGTTCCAGTCACCCCCAGTATCATCTCAGTCACTCCCAGTACTCTCAGTACAATGCCCTTTGCCCCCACTATTGTCCCAGTATGGTCCCAGTCACCCAGTATGGTTCCAGTTACTCCCAGTACCATCCCAGTCTCTCCCATATAGTCCCAGTATATTATTCCAGTAGCTTCCTTTGTGATTGCTCTGTGATTCCAGTCACTCCTGGCCTCTCCCAGTATATCCCAATTGCCCGCAGCGTGCTTCCACGCACTCCCAGTTGCTCCCAGTAGCTTCCACAATTCCAGTTGCTCATAGCGACTCCCAGTCACCTCCAGCATGATTCCAGTTACTCCCTGTATATCCCAGTTGCCCCAACATAGTCCCAGCTGTTCTCAGCTTGCTCCTAGTGACTTCCAATATGATCCCAGTATGACCCCAGTCACCCTCAGTGTGGTCCCAGTTGCTCCAGTATGATCCCAGTTGCTCTCAGTTGCCCCTAGTACTGGCCCAGTCATTCCAAGTGTGATCCCATTCTCCCTCAGCATGGTCCCAGTCAAACCAGTCACACCCAGTATGGTTACAGACACTCCCAGTATATCCCAGTTGCCCTCAGCATACTCATGGTCCTTCCCAGTCACATCCAGCTAAACCAATACAGTTCCAGTTTCCACCAGTATGATCCCAGTCACTCCCAGTATATCCCAGTTGCTGCCACTATGATCCCTGCTGCCCCACTTCTGGTCCTGCTAGGTCCCAGTGTGCTCTGATCCTGCTCCCAGTGGGTCCCAGTCCTGGGTGTGGTGTGTCCCAGTGTATTCTGGTGTGTCCTGGGGTATCTCGGTGTACCCTGCTGTGTCCCAGTGTCCCAGTCCATCCCAGCCTGTCCCAGTCCATGCCTGTCCCAGTCCATCCCTGTCTCAGTCCGTGCCTGTCCCAGTCCATCCCTGTCCCAGTCCATCCCTGTCCCAGTCCGTGCCTGTCCCAGTCTATCCCAGCCTGTCCCAGTCCATCCCTGTCCCAGTCCATCCCTGTCCCAGTCCGTGCCTGTCCCAGTCCATCCCAGCCTGTTCCAGTCCATCCCAGCCTGTCCCAGTCCATGCCTGTCCCAGTCCGTGCCTGTCCCCATCCATTCCAGCCTGTTCCAGTCCGTGCCTGTCCCAGTCCATCCCAGCCTGTTCCAGTCCATCCCAGCCTGTCCCAGTCCGTGCCGGTCCCTTCCCAGCCGCCGTTTCCCGGATCCTGCCCCTCCCGCCCCCGGAGCTGCCGCCGGACGCCCCCCAAGGTGCTGCCGGGGCTCGGGGGCTTCGTGTTGGGCTTCATCTGCTGGGCTGGGGCTCGGCCTCCCCTGCGGGAGAAGGTGAGGGGGGTCCCCGGGGGTCGTGTCCCCCCTCAGAGTGCGTCTGACTCCCCCACGTCCCCCCATGCCGGGGTCACCCCCTTTTCTCTGCCCAGAGCTCCCGACCCAGCTCCTGCTCCCCCCTGGGAGGGGCTTTGGGGACTCCCCCAGGGACCCCCTTGAATCCCCATTCCGGGGCACTGGGACCCCCCTGCATCTCCTTCCCCAGTTCCAGGACCCCCTGCACTCCCTTGTCCTGCACCAACACCCCCTGCACCCCCTTTCCCGGGTATCCCCCTCTGCCAGCCCCTGGATTCCCTGTTTCCATGAGCCCAGGGACCCCTGGACCCCCATTCCTGGCTAGCCTGGGGCACCTCACCCCCAGGCCTCCCTTTGCTGGGAAACCCGGGCTGGGCACGGGGCTCTGCAGCTGCTCTGGGATTTGTGATCCCCCAGAGGAAAGGGAGGGAACAGGAGAGAGAGAGACAAGGGGATCGGCAACCAGGGATCGCAGTCCCAGCTCCCAGTTCTGCTCCCTCAGGGCTGGGACCTGCAGCCACAGGAAAAATGGATCCAGGATCCCAGTTATCTTAGGTTGCAAATAGGGGAATTCTATTCCTATCTGTTAGAGGTGGGGCACTGATTGTCTGTTCATTGGGCACTTTTCTTAATCTCTTCCACAACCAATCCCCCCCCCCCCGCCACTTTGTACAAGGGCAGGCAAGGACAGGACAAGGGAGAATGGATCCAAATGGAGACAGATTAGGTTTAGCTAAGGGATTCAGAAAAAAAGACTCTGCTGGAACAGGTTGCCCAGAGAAGGCGTGCATGTCCCGTCCCTGACAGTGGTCAAGGCCGGGCTGCACGGAGCTCCAGACAAGCCGGTCTAGTGCAAGGGCTCCCCAGCCACAGCAGCGGGGTTGCAGCCACGGGATTTTTCAGATCCCTTCCAAGCCCAACCATGGCACGACTCCATGATTCTGGGATGCTTCCCCTCCTCATCCTCTGGCAGAAAGAGAAACTTGGCCCCAAGTTCCACACTGCAGCCCATGTCTTTTGGCAGCCTGCAACTGTCTCAAGAGAGGATGAAAAGAGATGACATTACTGACACGATTTCCCTTTTCAACTTGAAAATTCAATGCTGCACTCCTGTCCACTCTGGCAAAACTGTCAGAAGAGGCAATTCTTCCCCATGAAATACTTCGTCTCACCCAAAGAAGAAAGAAGCCACAAGCCAGCACTCTTCTTTATTGCTCCATTGTTTTCTTTGGTTATTTCTCTAATAGGAATGACTTTGGGGTGTGATTTGTTTCTTTCTCTCTTTCGTTCCGCGGGGCACAGCAGCAGCAGCAGCGCTTCTCTCCATGGGTCTTCCGTTCGACTTTCCACTGGCTCCCCATCTCCTTCTCGCTCTCACACTCGCTCTACTCCCGTCCCGTCCCGTCCGTGTCCCGCCTCTCCCGCCCGGCTCACGCTGCGTCCCGCACGGCGCCCCTCGGCGGGGCCGCCCCGTGCCCGCCGCTGCCCGGCCCGCCGTGCTTCCGCCTCCGCCGGGCTCTCTCCGTCCCGCCCGTGGCGCCGCTGGAGGTGCCGCTCGCTCTGCTGCCGGCGGAGCAGCACGGTCTTTCGGCTCCGCCCGGCGCGGGCTCTGGCCCGGCCCCGGCCGAGGCCCCGGCCCCGAAGGAAGCCCCTGCCGCGGTTCCGCCCGCAGCCGCCCCGCTGCCGCCCGGCTCCCGGCCCGCCGCCGACAGCGCTGCCGGCAGCTTCCCCGCTCCGAGCTCCGCCGCTCGCCAGCTCGGCCGCCGGCCCCGAGCCGCCGCAGCCCGGGGCGGCTCGGCAAGCAGCAGCGCGCCGGGCGCTCGGCTGCCCCGGGCACAAGAGCGAGAGCGCGGTGCCGCCCGCACGGGCGGAGAAGCCTCGCCCAGAGCAGCTCTGCCGGGAGGGCCGCTGCTGGGCAGCGGCGGCTGCGGCAGCGTTTACTCCGGGACCCGGTAAGAGACGGGGCCGGGTCGGAGCGGGGCGGCGGGCGGCGAGCTGAGCCCGCCGCTGGCCTTGGCTCGCAGGCGGCCATCAAGCGAGCGTGCCGGGAGCGCGTCTGGGAGTGGGCGCGGCCGGTGAGGGAGCGGGGCCCGCGGAGGAGCCGGCGGGGCGAGCCGGGCGGGGCTGAGGCGAGGCCCGGCAGGGCGGCAGGCGGAGAGGAGCGAGCGTGGAGAGAGCGGGGCCCGCGCAGCGTGCCGGGCCGGGCAGTGGCGAGCCGCGGCGGGGCCGGGCAGGGGGCCCAAGGCGCGGCGCAGCATCGGCCCCGCTGTCGGCATCGCGGTCCCCCCGCAGCACAAGGGCGCCCTTGTGGCCCTGGAGCTGGCGCTGCTGTGGAAGGTGTGGCGGCCCGGCTTCCATGGCGTGGTGCGGCTCCTGGGCTGGTTCGAGGTGCCCGACGGCTTGGCGCTGGTCATGGAGTGTGCGGAGCGCAGTCAGGAGCTCTGGCACTTGCTGGAGGAGCGGGGCTTCCTGACGGAGCCCGTGGTGCGGGGGCTGCTCCGCCCGGTGCTGGAGGCCGTGCGGCACCGCAGCAGCCGCGGTGTCTGCACCGCGACATCAAGGCCGAGAACATCCTCGTGGACCTGGGCACGGGCCAGGTGAAGCTCATCGACTTCGGGTGCGGCACGATCCTCCAGGACATGTTCTACACCCGGATGTCAGGTGAGCCCAAAGCCGGGCCCAGCCGGGCAGCGGAGGTTCCCCCCTTTGCTGGCAGAGGGGAAACAGGGAGGGAGGGAGGGAGAATCCTTCTTCAGCCAGCTGCAGCCCAGTTGCTTTTTGGCAGGGCAGGGGCTGGCTGTTGTGGAACGGGAGCTGGCTGGGAGGGAGGGAGGGAGCAGCATGGGCCTGATGAGCTGCGCCCGTGTCCCATAGGAATGCCGGAGTACAGCCCAGCGGAGTGGATCCTCTTTGGCTGCTCCCATGGCCAGCCAGCCACCATCTGGTCCCTGGGCATCCTGCTGTACGAGCTGTGCTGTGGGCACCTTCCTTTCCACAGAAGATGTGGAAAGGCCATTGGAGCCACACCATCCAAAAGACCTGGTTTTCCCGTGCCTCTCCCTGGCTAGAGGCAGGGCCCCTTTAGCCGTGGTTATTCTTTCTTTCCTGGGCATTCATACTAGAGGTACCTTTTAAGGGGATCTGACAGATCATACCCAGCAGCTTGGTCATGGCAGGAGGCTCCCTTCACCTTACTGGAACTCCCTCGATTAGTGTTTCCTTCCTTGAGTTGAGTTTTCCCTCCTTGTGCTGCTAAGACAGAAGTGGGTTTCCCATCCCACGTTCCCATGCCTTCCCCATGGTCACTCAGGAAGAAGCACAGGTCAGCTTGTGGGATGTACTCTCACAGTAGCTGGGGGACGTTGGGCTCTGACTTTGGGGCCTGTGACTTGCACTAGTGCTGCATTTATCTTACCTCCTGCCTCATCTCCCTCATTTCCTCTTTAAATTCTTTTCTGAGGTCCTTAACCACAGCACAGACTGCATCAGGCCTGCATGGGGCCATTGATCACACTCTCATTATTTCTAAGCTTGTTGGTGGCAGAGCCCACTGTCTCTGGGTTGGTATGGGCATTAATGGTTGCAGTGAAGGTGGTGTATTGAGATGGCCCCAGATTTGCCAGACTCCACAGCATTTGGGTGCTCTGATTTCATCTTCGATCTCCTTGGTTCTACAGGGGCGACTGCTGCTGGCTGTGGCTGCCCTTGCAGTTCAGCTGGAACCTGGCTGGTTGTAATGTCTGTGGGTTTCACTCCTGCACCGTCAGACTCTTCCTCTTTGAGGCAGGGGGAGGGTTTCTCACCAGCTGGGGATGTGTGTGTGCTCCTTCAGCATCTGGCCACCTCTTTGTTTGGGGAAGGGTTTTCTTTTCTGTTCTTCCTTTTCACCTGTAGAATTTCTTGCCAGTGAGTTGCTAATGGCAGGTGATTGCTGGGTGCTTCAGACAAAGGGAGAGCTCTGTTTCTTTGGGAGTTTTCCCTGGGGAAGCAGGAGGAGGGCCAGAGCTACTGTGGGATTTGGGCTGGGGGAAGGGGCTGGGTGCAGCTCCTAGCCCTGTCTTGGCTTTGGAGGAGCACTGTGGGAGCCACTGCTCTTGGGGAAAGGAATTCCACTGCTGCTGCAGGAGCCCAGCCCAGAGCTGCTTCCTCTGCCGTGGGGTGAGTCTCTGCTGGTGACAACAGCCACTGAACTGGGACCTTATTAACACCCACCTCAATAAAGGAGACACCAATCCCCTTCTGCTCGGATGCCTGGGATCCTGAGCTCGGCTCTCCCTGCCCTGCTGGGAGCCCCTCACCCCTGCCTGTTAGCTGTACTTAGCCGAAGCAGGAGGCCCGAGGCATCATCTTACAAGGGTAACAAGGCTCTTCTTTTATAGGGCTTTACCTATATGCAACATTGACATACGATTCTTTCAGTCTTAAAGAATAATCTTAAATTTCATTCACGTGAATTTTGACCTCTGTAATATTTGTGTACGATAGATTTGAGTTAACTCTGTTCTGAATCATGTCTTCATAGAATCATAGACTCATGGAATCACTAAGGTTGGGAAAGGTCTGTGAGACCATGGAGTCCCAGCAGTGCTCGATGCCCAGCTTGTCCCCAGCCCAGAGCCCTGAGTGCCACCTGCAGGCCTTCCTGGGACAGCTGCAGGGATGGGCACTGCAAAGCTCCCTGGGCAGCCCCTGCCAAGGCCAGAGCAGCATTTCCCTGGGGAAATTCCTCCTGGTGTCACTTCCATCTCCTTGATGTCATCCTCCACATCTACTTCCATATCCTCAACCTGCTCTTCCACGTCCACCTCCATAATTTCTTCCTCATTCAGCACCATGTCCACTTCCATCTCCTCCACAGTGTCTCTGTTAGTCTGCAAGAGACAGCACAATGTCACAGTGGGGTTCCTGTCCCACACCATCCATTGCCACGTGGCTGCAGCCTGCTCAAGCAGGCTGCCCCCTCCCTGGAATGGCACAGTACCTCCACTGGCGCAGCAGTGCTCATCCTGCTGGGATTGGTGCTCCAGAGCAGGCAGCAGGAAAAGGCCAGGCAGCAGCAGCAACAGCTGAGTGCTGACGGGCAGAGCGCAGAGCGAGCGCCAACTGAGTGCTGGCAGCAGGCAGAGTGTCTGCTGTGGTGGTTTCCAGGTGCTGGACGTTCCACCTGGAACACTGTGGGAGCTGTGATGTCACAGAAGTTTCAGGGCCGCTCCACACTGGGAGGTGGGCGTGGTGGAATGATGAAAATCTTGAATGGTTTGGCTTGGAAGGGACCCTAAGGATCATCTGGTTCCAAGCTGAGCAGCCTCCCAGCACAGCAGGTTGCTGCGGCCCCTGTCCAAGCTGGCCTTGGATGTTGGTGGGCATGGGGTATGCACAGGCTCTCTGCGCTGGTCCCTGTGTCAGGGACAAGCACCCTGACAGGAAAGAACTTCTTGCCATCATGGAATGGATTCCAGCTCTTGCAGTTTCATCCCATTCCCCCTTGTTCTGTGACTTCAGTTGCTGACAAAGAGTCCTCTCCCACTTCCCTGTGGGTCAGGCTGTTCCTGCAGTGTCACACATGTGGCTGAAGCTGCAGCCAGGAGAGAGAGAAGCCAAGCTGGCAGAGAGAGGAAATGGGGAAAGTGACATGAGAGATGAGAGGAGAAGGAAAAAGTAGAGACATGCAAGGCATTGGGTTGGGTGGGCTGTGGCATTCCTGCCTTTTATTAGAGGCCAGGTTCTCTGGTGCACTCAATGACTGTGTGATTGCGGCGTGTCCACAGTGAGCCCGTGTGAGCGAGCTGCACTCCCAGAGGCCGGAGCACACTTGCTTCAAGTGCTGATGAATGAGGCCAGAGATGGGTCTTTGTGTGGAACTCCAAACGCTGTGCATTGCCATGAAGAGGGTCCAGGGCCAGAGAGAAAATGAGGCTGGGGTCTGAGGGTTTCATTCGGGGGGGAGAAGGGGTGAAGCCAGGACCAGCAGGGGAGAAGAGAGAGGAGAACATTCTCTGGAGAGTAGATATAAGGAAAAAATGGCAGTTGAAGTGGGTGATAGCAACAAAACCTGCGGATTGCAAGAGGCTGCAAGTGGCCATGGGTGAGAGCCTTGCATTCAGAGGGGTTTCTCTGTTTCACCTTGGTCCCCTTTGCCCTAAGGTATTACAGTTGCAATGAGAGGTCCCTGGGCCTCCACAAGTGCCCCCTTTTTGTTTTCAAGAATGAAGGCTTCTGCCATGGACTTTTGCAAGCGTTGAGCAAAACTGGATAGAATAACCAAGACAATGAATACAAGAAACAAAGCCCACAAAACAGTCTTGACTAAATCACAGAATCACAGAAACATGAGTTTGGAAGAGACCCCTAAGATCATCAAGTCCAACCTATGCCCTAACATCTCAACTAGACTATAGCACCAAGTGGCATGTCCAGTCTTTTTTTAAACACATCCAGTGATGGTGATTCCACCACCTCCCTGGGAAGACAATTCCAGTGCTTTATTATTCTTTCAGTGAAAATTTTTTTCCTAATATCTAACCTATACCTTCCCTGACGTAGCTTGAGACTGTGTCCCCTTGTTCTGTCAGTTGCTGCCCGGTGGAAGAGACCGACCCCCACCTGTCTACAACCTCCCTTCAGGAAGTTGTAGAGAGCAATAAGGTCACCTCTAAGCCTCCTCTTCTCCAGGCTAAACAACCCCAGCTCCCTCAAATGTTCCTCGTAGGGCTTGTTTTCCAAGCCCCTCACCAGCCTCGTTGCTCTCCTCTGGACACGCTCAAGTATCTCAATATCCTTCCTAAATTGAGGGGCCCAGAACTGGACACAGTACTCAAGATGTGGCCTCACCAGTGCCGAGTACAGGGGGAGAATGACCTCCCTGCTCCTGCTGCTCACACAAGTCCTAATGCAGGCCAGGATGCCGTTGGCCTTCTTGGCCACCAAGGCACATTGCTGGCTCATATCCAATCGGCTGTCAACCAGCACCCCCAGGTCCCTTTCTGCCTGAACACTATCCAGCCACACCGTCCCCAGCCTGTAACGCTGTAGGGGATTTTTGTGGCCAAAATGCAGAACACGGCACTTAGACTTATTAGACTTCATATTGTTGGACGTAAAGATGAAAGCCAGCCTTTCATGCCCCAGTCTTTCAACAGTCCAGTGAGCCAGTCGTTGTTGCCTTTTGTCTGGATCTTATTGATTTGATCTGTGAGCAGCTGGCCGCTCTGGTATACTGAGTCCCTATGTGAGAAGAGGTTGACATGTGTGGCCATGGGCAAGAAATTGTGGCTTGGCTGTGGAACCACCCATGCGAAGGCATGCGGCATAGTTAGGAGCATCCAGCTTCCTGCTGCAGTGGCAAGAAAGGACAGCATCCTTTGACTTCAGCTAATTTACTAGTGGGTGGAGGCTTGGGTGGCCTGAAAGTAAAGAGATAGGGAGATTGCAATGTGAAACTGAAATTCTGGTCCCACTAAACTTTCTCTTCTGTAAGGCAAGGGTTTGAAGTCTTCTTATTAGAAGAATCAAATATCAAGGCTAGAATACAGTTTTTCCAATTGTTAAGCGGGATATCGCAGTTAGTGGTGTCTGAGCTCTCTTGGTGTTGGTGTGTGTGGTCCACACTGCTTAGGAGATCTTCTTCTGTCCTTCTTCTTCTTTTGCAGGCTGCTGCTGTCTCTCTTAGGCTTTTGTTCTGTTTTTCTGATGGTGGCTGTGGTGTTTGCCTGGCCATTGGCAGAAGAGTTTTATGTTTTTTGCTGGGATGCGTCTTGGGCCTGCTGCTGTAGAGACACAAGCATATCCTCCCTCCCAAGTAATGAATGGGAAAGGGCCCATAATTTGTTTGGATTCAGGGTCTTTGATCAAAACAGGTGGCTTTTCTTTTTATTGGGCTGCCAATTAAATATAAAATGCCTGATGACTGGGGGAGTTGTTCAAAAAGTTGAGCACATCAAGGGCCTTGGCCAGGCTCTCAATGGGAGATAATATGTGGACTCCCTGTCTCTGTTGATCAAGGATCCTTTGGATGGAAGAGTGGGCCCTCTGGACGATGGACTGTCCTGTGGCAGAGTGTGGTATGGCTGTGACATGTTTTGTAGCCCACTGGTCAGAAAACGGTTGGAATCAGTGGGAAGTATAAGCAGGACCATGATCAGTTTTAATTTCCTGTGGAACAGGGGAGGTGGAAAAGGCTAAAAAGGAACGTTTTATAGCATCTTTTGATTTTTCAGCAGCATGGGCAGGGGCAGAAATCGCAGCGTTGTCGGTGTGGATTGAGACGGGGATGTATTTTAGTCTCCCAAAAGGGGCTTGGTGTGTGATGTGTGATTGCCCGATCTGGAGAGTCTTTAGTCCTCTTGGATTGAGTGCAGCTCTGACAGAAGCAAAGGCACGTTGCTGACAATTTGGGCAGGTGGCTGCCATGAATCTTGCCTGATCTTGGGTAATTTTAAAGATGCTGAGCGGTGCAGGAATGTTTTGATGGTAGAAGTGGTGGCGGATCCTAGCCTGGTCAGAAAGATTCCGTAGGGAGGTTTGGAGAAGCATTGCTGAGGCATCTGCTCTAGCATTGCCTACTATAAATGCAGGAAGGGTGGTATGAGACCTTGTGTGCATGATATAGTGTGGGTGTTGTCTGTGGGACAGAAGAGAAATGAAAGGGGAAAGCAAATGCTCTAGTAGGGGTTAGAAATGTCTTTGAAAATGGAATTTTCGGCCCGCTGCACTAGGTCATAGACATGTGCCGAATCAGTGATCAAAGGAAGAGGTTCTTTGAAAGTGGAGAAGGTCCTAAGGACTGCAGTCAATTCAGCAATTTGGGCAGGGTGAGGATGCCCTGGCTTGGCTTTTGTCTCTTGAGCAATGCGGGCCCAGGGCAGTGCAGAGCAGGGTGGGAAGCAGAGCCCGGAGCCTTTGGAGGCTGCAAGCCTTAAACATCAGCCCCTGCAGCAGCCCAGATGCAGGTGCCACAGTTGCCAAGGCTGTCAAGGCCTTGAGAGCGGGCAGGTGGATTTTGCATCCCTGTGGGCTGATGGCGGCTCTGGAGCCAGGAGTGGCTGTGGCTGCAGCAGGAAGGGTGGCTGAAAGTTTCCTGCCTTGCTTTGGTGGCATGGCTGCAGGGGCCAGTGCAGCGAGAGCCCCCTCTGTGCTGGTGAGAGCTCAGCTCTTGGGGACGCGGCTGTGCCCCAGCCCAGGAGCAGCAGCAGTGGCCAGCGGCAGCAGTGGTGTCAGTGGGACCCCCTGTGCACAGGGACCCCCAGGCGCGGGGTGGCCGTGGCAGCAGCCCCAGGGAGCTCCAGCCTCGGGATCCCGGAACAAGTGGAAATCCCAACTGTGCAAACGCTGCCTGTGCCTCTTGGGTTTTCTTTGGTTGAGGGGATTTCGAGGTACGTTAGAAGTCTCTTTTTCTCTAACTTAGCTGTCGAAGGAAGAGTTGAGAAGTATGTGCTTCACTCTCTTAAGGTTGATTTTTATATTTTGTCTAAAACATTTTTTTGCTGGCCTGCTGAGGTTTGTTCAGCAGGTCAGCTTAAGGTACTCTTTTTGCCTCTTGGGTTGGTGTTATCTTTTATATTAAAACCTGACTATACTATGTTTACAAGAATGTTTTAATAGCTATTACTTAAGTTAGATAGTGACTTTCTACTTGAAACCAATATGTGAATGGTAATATCGTCTTTCATATGGATGCTAGCGAGAAGAAAGAGGAAGGACTGGGTACACCCAAATTTTTCTATCTATGTAGATAATACCAAACTCTTTCGTACAAGGTTCAAAACCTCTGTGTACAGTGCTCTAAATGTTTTCCGTTCACTTTGTGATTACTATTACTAGACTATCTAAATTGTTGTGACTTTTAATTCTTGACATAAAGGTGGTAACATGCTTTATGGGTTAAATTCAAAGGCCCAGGGGTCTTTGGCTACATGCCAGGGTCTCTGAACCCCCTGCCAGGGATTTAAAGCCCCCTGGCTGGGGCTGGAATCATTTAGGATGGTCAGGGGGAGGTCCGGGGTTCTGACAGTGCCCAAAGGAATGAGAAAGAGAAGTGAAGTTTTATAAAGAATCATTATTTATTTGCTGAACATCGGCAAACACGAGGATTTACAGAACACATTTCATTACAACAATCCTCATAACAACAACAACAACAATCTACTGCACATATTTCCATGGGATCCTATGGAGTAACAATCTTCAAAACATATTTACAAAGAACTACTAACCTAAGAACATATTTACAAAAAGATCCTAACTTTTCAAACATATATACACCGCCGTAATATCTGCAGCCATCATCTGCATCTGTCCTGGAAGGAAGAAAGAAGCAAAGCTGGAGTCAGCTGCCAGCACTGGGCCCAGCTGGGCCCCAGGAGCTGGGACAGGGCTGGCAGGGCTGCTGTGGCCCCAGGCAAGTGCAGGGCAGGCCAGGGCTGGTGCTTGTGGCAGCACAATCCAGGCCCCCTGTGGGCAGCGTGTCCCTGAGCGGGGCCATCCAGCCCAGCCCCAGCCTGGCGCCAGGGCAGCCACTGTGTCTGTGGGCAGGGCATGGGGAGCATCTGCCTGTCTTACTTGTGGGGCTCCATCTTCATCCGAGGACCATGGGCTCCTCCTCATCCTTCTCATCCACTTCCATCGCCTCGATGTCATCCTCCTCATCAACTTCCATCTCCTCAACCTGGTCTTCCACGTCCACCTCCATCATCTCTTCCTCATTCAGCACCATGTCCACTTCCATCGCCACCACAGTGTCTCTGTTAGTCTGCAAGAGACAGCACAATCTCACAGTGGGGTTCCTGTCCCACACCATCCATTCCCACATGGCTGCAGCCTGCTCAAACAGGCTGCCTCCTCCCTGGAATGGCACAGTACCTCCACTGGCGCAGCAGTGCTCATCCTGCTGGGGTTGGTGCTCCAGAGCAGGCAGCAGGAAAAGCCCAGGCAGCAGCAGCAACAGCTGAGTGCTGACGGGCAGAGCGCAGAGCAAGCGCCAACTGAGCGCTGGCAGCAGGCAGAGTGTCTGCTGTGGTGGTTTCCAGGTGCTGGACGTTCCACCTGGAACGCTGTGGGAGCTGTGATGTCACAGAAGTTTCAGGGCCGCTCCACACTGGGAGATGGGCATGGTGGAATGATGAAATCCTTGAATGGTTTGGCCTGGAAGGGACCCTAAGGATCATCTGGTTCCAAGCTGAGCAGCCTCGCAGCACAGCAGGTTGCTGCGGCCCCTGTCCAAGCTGGCCTTGGATGTTGGTGGGCATGGGGTATGCACAGGCTCTCTGCGCTGGTCCCTGTGTCAGGGACAAGCACCCTGACAGGAAAGAACTTCTTGCCATCATGGAATGGATTCCAGCTCTTGCAGTTTCATCCCATTCCCCCTTGTTCTGTCACTTCAGTTGCTGACAAAGAGTCCTCTCCCACTTCCCGGTGGGTCAGGCTGTTCCTGCAGTGTCACACATGTGGCTGAAGCTGCAGCCAGGAGAGAGAGAAGCCAAGCTGGCAGAGAGAGGAAATGGGGAAAGTGACATGCGAGATGAGAGGAGAAGGAAAAAGTAGAGACATGCAAGGCATTGGGTTGGGTGATTTGTGGCATTCATGCCTTTTATTAGAGGCCAGGTTCTCTGGTGCACTCAATGACTGTGTGATTGCGGCGTGTCCACAGTGAGCCCGTGTGAGCGAGCTGCACTCCCAGAGGCCGGAGCACACTTGCTTCAAGTGCTGATGAATGAGGCCAGAGATGGGTCTTTGTGTGGAACTCCAAACGCTGTGCATTGCCATGAAGAGGGTCCAGGGCCAGAGAGAAAATGAGGCTGGGGTCTGAGGGTTTCATTCGGGGGGGAGAAGGGGTGAAGCCAGGACCAGCAGGGGAGAAGAGAGAGGAGAACATTCTCTGGAGAGTAGATCTAAGGAAAAAATGGCAGTTGAAGTGGGTGATAGCAACAAAACCTGCGGATTGCAAGAGGCTGCAAGTGGCCATGGGTGAGAGCCTTGCATTCAGAGGGGTTTCTCTGTTTCACCTTGGTCCCCTTTGCCCTAAGGTATCACAGTTGCAATGAGAGGCCCCTGGGCCTCCACAAGTGCCCCCTTTTTGTTTTCAAGAATGAAGGCTTCTGCCATGGACTTTTGCAAGCGTTGAGCAAAACTGGATAGAATAACCAAGACAATGAATACAAGAAACAAAGCCCACAAAACAGTCTTGACTAAATCACAGAATCACAGAATCATGAGTTTGGAAGAGACCCCTAAGATCATCAAGTCCAACCTATGCCCTAACATCTCAACTAGACTATAGCACCAAGTGGCATGTCCAGTCTTTTTTTAAACACATCCAGTGATGGTGATTCCACCACCTCCCTGGGAAGACAGTTCCAGTGCTTTATTATTCTTTCAGTGAAAATTTTTTTCCTAATATCTAACCTATACCTTCCCTGACGTAGCTTGAGACTGTGTCCCCTTGTTCTGTCAGTTGCTGCCCGGTGGAAGAGACCGACCCCCACCTGTCTACAACCTCCCTTCAGGAAGTTGTAGAGAGCAATAAGGTCACCTCTAAGCCTCCTCTTCTCCAGGCTAAACAACCCCAGCTCCCTCAAATGTTCCTCGTAGGGCTTGTTTTCCAAGCCCCTCACCAGCCTCGTTGCTCTCCTCTGGACACGCTCAAGTATCTCAATATCCTTCCTAAATTGAGGGGCCCAGAACTGGACACAGTACTCAAGATGTGGCCTCACCAGTGCCGAGTACAGGGGGAGAACGACCTCCCTGCTCCTGCTGCTCACACAAGTCCTAATGCAGGCCAGGATGCCGTTGGCCTTCTTGGCCACCAAGGCACATTGCTGGCTCATATCCAATCGGCTGTCAACCAGCACCCCCAGGTCCCTTTCTGCCTGAACACTATCCAGCCACACCGTCCCCAGCCTGTAACGCTGTAGGGGATTTTTGTGGCCAAAATGCAGAACACGGCACTTAGACTTATTAGACTTCATATTGTTGGACGTAAAGATGAAAGCCAGCCTTTCATGCCCCAGTCTTTCAACAGTCCAGTGAGCCAGTCGTTGTTGCCTTTTGTCTGGATCTTATTGATTTGATCTGTGAGCAGCTGGCCGCTCTGGTATACTGAGTCCCTATGTGAGAAGAGGTTGACATGCGTGGCCATGGGCAAGAAATTGTGGCTTGGCTGTGGAACCACCCATGCGAAGGCATGCGGCATAGTTAGGAGCATCCAGCTTCCTGCTGCAGTGGCAACAAAGGACAGCATCCTTTGACTTTAGCTAATTTAGTAGTGGGTGGAGGCTTGGGTGGCCTGAAAGTAAAGAGATAGGGAGATTGCAATGTGAACCTTAAATTCTGGTCCCACTAAACTTTCTCTTCTGTAAGGCAAGGGTTTGAAGTCAGCTTATTAGAAGAATCAAATATCAAGGCTAGAATACAGTTTTTCCAATTGTTAAGCGGGATATCGCAGTTAGTGGTGTCTGAGCTCTCTTGGTGTTGGTGTGTGTGGTCCACACTGCTTAGGAGATCTTCTTCTGTCCTTCTTCTTCTTTTGCAGGCTGCTGCTGTCTCTCTTAGGCTTTTGTTCTGTTTTTCTGATGGTGGCTGTGGTGTTTGCCTGGCCATTGGCAGAAGAGTTTTATGTTTTTTGCTGGGATCCGTCTTGGGCCTGCTGCTGTAGAGACACAAGCATATCCTCCCTCCCAAGTAATGAATGGGAAAGGGCCCATAATTTCTTTGGATTCAGGGTCTTTGATCAACACAGGTGGCTTTTCTTTTTATTGGGCTGCCAATTAAATATAAAATGCCTGATGACTGGGGGAGTTGTTCAAAAAGTTGAGCACATCAAGGGCCTTGGCCAGGCTCTCAATGGGAGATACTATGTGGACTCCCTGTCTCTGTTGATCAAGGATCCTTTGGATGGAAGAGTGGGCCCTCTGGACGATGGACTGTCCTGTGGCAGAGTGTGGTATGGCTGTGACATGTTTTGTAGCCCACTGGTCAGAAAATGGTTGGAATCAGTGGGAGGTATTAGCAGGACCATGATCAGTTTTAATTTCCTGTGGAACAGGGAAGGTGGAAAAGGCTAAAAAGGAACGTTTTATAGCATCTTTTGATTTTTCAGCAGCATGGGCAGGGGCAGAAAGCGCAGCGTTGTCGGTGTGGATTGAGACGGGGATGTATTTTAGTCTCCCGAAAGGGGCTTGGTGTGTGATGTGTGATTGCCCGATCTGGAGAGTCTTTAGTCCTCTTGGATTGAGTACAGCTCTGACAGAAGCAAAGGCATGTTGCTGACAATTTGGGCAGGTGTTTGCCATGGATCTTGCCTGATCTTGGGTAATTTTAAAGATGCTGAGCGGTGCAGGAATGTTTTGATGGTAGAAGTGGTGGCGGATCCTAGCCTGGTCAGAAACATTCCGTGGGGAGGTTTGGTGAAGCATTGCTGAGGCATCTGCTCTAGCATTGCCTACTATAAATGCAGGAAGGGTGGTATAAGACCTTGTGTGCATGATATAGCGTGGGTGTTGTCTGTGGGACAAAAGAGAAATGAAAGGGGAAAGCAAATGCTCTAGTAGGGGTTAGAAATGTCTTTGAAAATGGAATTTTCGGCCCGCTGCACTAGGTCATAGACATCTGCCGAATCAGTGATCAAATGAAGAGGTTCTTTGAAAGTGGAGAAGGTCCTAAGGACTGCAGTCAATTCAGCAATTTGGGCAGGGTGAGGATGCCCTGTCTTGGCTTTTGTCTCTTGAGTAATGCGGAGCCAGGGCAGTGCAGAGCAGGGTGGGAAGCAGAGCCCGGAGCCTTTGGAGGCTGCAAGGCTTAAACATCAGCCCCTGCAGCAGCCCAGATGCAGGTGCCACAGTTGCCAAGGCTGTCAAGGCCTTGAGAGCGGGCAGGTGGATTTTGCATCCCTGTGGGCTGATGGCGGCTCTGGAGCCAGGAGTGGCTGTGGCTGCAGCAGGAAGGGTGGCTGAAAGTTTCCTGCCTTGCTTTGGTGGCATGGCTGCAGGGGCCAGTGCAGCGAGAGCCCCCTCTGTGCTGGTGAGAGCTCAGCTCTTGGGGACGCGGCTGTGCCCCAGCCCAGGAGCAGCAGCAGTGGCCAGCGGCAGCAGTGGTGTCAGTGGGACCCCCTGTGCACAGGGAGCCCCAGCCGCGGGGTGGCCGTGGCAGCAGCCCCAGGGAGCTCCAGCCCCGGGATCCCGGAACAAGTGGAAATCCCAACTGTGCAAACGCTGCCTGTGCCTCTTGGGTTTTCTTTGGTTGAGGGGATTTCGAGGTACGTTAGAAGTCTCTTTTTCTCTAACTTAGCTGTCGAAGGAAGAGTTGAGAAGTATGTGCTTCACTCTCTTAAGGTTGATTTTTATATTTTGTCTAAAACATTTTTTTGCTGGCCTGCTGAGGTTTGTTCAGCAGGTCAGCTTAAGGTACTCTTTTTGCCTCTTGGGTTGGTGTTATCTTTTATATTAAAACCTGACTATACTATGTTTACAAGAATGTTTTAATAGCTATTACTTAAGTTAGATAGTGACTTTCTACTTGAAACCAATATGTGAATGGTAATATCGTCTTTCATATGGATGCTAGCGAGAAGAAAGAGGAAGGACTGGGTACACCCAAATTTTTCTATCTATGTAGATAATACCAAACTCTTTCGTACAAGGTTCAAAACCTCTGTGTACAGTGCTCTAAATGTTTTCCGTTCACTTTGTGATTACTATTACTAGACTATCTAAATTGTTGTGACTTTTAATTCTTGACATAAAGGTGGTAACATGCTTTATGGGTTAAATTCAAAGGCCCAGGGGTCTTTGGCTACATGCCAGGGTCTCTGAACCCCCTGCCAGGGATTTAAAGCCCCCTGGCTGGGGCTGGAATCATTTAGGATGGTCAGGGGGAGGTCCGGGGTTCTGACAGTGCCCAAAGGAATGAGAAAGAGAAGTGAAGTTTTATAAAGAATCATTATTTATTTGCTGAACATCGGCAAACACGAGGATTTACAGAACACATTTCATTACAACAATCCTCATAACAACAACAACAACAATCTACTGCACATATTTCCATGGGATCCTATGGAGTAACAATCTTCAAAACATATTTACAAAGAACTACTAACCTAAGAACATATTTACAAAAAGATCCTAACTTTTCAAACATATATACACCGCCATAATATCTGCAGCCATCATCTGCATCTGTCCTGGAAGGAAGAAAGAAGCAAAGCTGGAGTCAGCTGCCAGCACTGGGCCCAGCTGGGCCCCAGGAGCTGGGACAGGGCTGGCAGGGCTGCTGTGGCCCCAGGCAAGTGCAGGGCAGGCCAGGGCTGGTGCTTGTGGCAGCACAATCCAGGCCCCCTGCGGGCAGCGTGTCCCTGAGCGGGGCCATCCAGCCCAGCCCCAGCCTGGCGCCAGGGCAGCCACTGTGTCTGTGGGCAGGGCATGGGGAGCATCTGCCTGTCTTACTTGTGGGGCTCCATCTTCATCCGAGGACCATGGGCTCCTCCTCATCCTTCTCATCCACTTCCATCGCCTCGATGTCATCCTCCTCATCAACTTCCATCTCCTCAACCTGGTCTTCCACGTCCACCTCCATCATCTCTTCCTCATTCAGCACCATGTCCACTTCCATCGCCACCACAGTGTCTCTGTTAGTCTGCAAGAGACAGCACAATCTCACAGTGGGGTTCCTGTCCCACACCATCCATTCCCACATGGCTGCAGCCTGCTCAAACAGGCTGCCTCCTCCCTGGAATGGCACAGTACCTCCACTGGCGCAGCAGTGCTCATCCTGCTGGGGTTGGTGCTCCAGAGCAGGCAGCAGGAAAAGCCCAGGCAGCAGCAGCAACAGCTGAGTGCTGACGGGCAGAGCGCAGAGCAAGCGCCAACTGAGCGCTGGCAGCAGGCAGAGTGTCTGCTGTGGTGGTTTCCAGGTGCTGGACGTTCCACCTGGAACGCTGTGGGAGCTGTGATGTCACAGAAGTTTCAGGGCCGCTCCACACTGGGAGATGGGCATGGTGGAATGATGAAATCCTTGAATGGTTTGGCCTGGAAGGGACCCTAAGGATCATCTGGTTCCAAGCTGAGCAGCCTCGCAGCACAGCAGGTTGCTGCGGCCCCTGTCCAAGCTGGCCTTGGATGTTGGTGGGCATGGGGTATGCACAGGCTCTCTGCGCTGGTCCCTGTGTCAGGGACAAGCACCCTGACAGGAAAGAACTTCTTGCCATCATGGAATGGATTCCAGCTCTTGCAGTTTCATCCCATTCCCCCTTGTTCTGTCACTTCAGTTGCTGACAAAGAGTCCTCTCCCACTTCCCGGTGGGTCAGGCTGTTCCTGCAGTGTCACACATGTGGCTGAAGCTGCAGCCAGGAGAGAGAGAAGCCAAGCTGGCAGAGAGAGGAAATGGGGAAAGTGACATGCGAGATGAGAGGAGAAGGAAAAAGTAGAGACATGCAAGGCATTGGGTTGGGTGATTTGTGGCATTCATGCCTTTTATTAGAGGCCAGGTTCTCTGGTGCACTCAATGACTGTGTGATTGCGGCGTGTCCACAGTGAGCCCGTGTGAGCGAGCTGCACTCCCAGAGGCCGGAGCACACTTGCTTCAAGTGCTGATGAATGAGGCCAGAGATGGGTCTTTGTGTGGAACTCCAAACGCTGTGCATTGCCATGAAGAGGGTCCAGGGCCAGAGAGAAAATGAGGCTGGGGTCTGAGGGTTTCATTCGGGGGGGAGAAGGGGTGAAGCCAGGACCAGCAGGGGAGAAGAGAGAGGAGAACATTCTCTGGAGAGTAGATCTAAGGAAAAAATGGCAGTTGAAGTGGGTGATAGCAACAAAACCTGCGGATTGCAAGAGGCTGCAAGTGGCCATGGGTGAGAGCCTTGCATTCAGAGGGGTTTCTCTGTTTCACCTTGGTCCCCTTTGCCCTAAGGTATCACAGTTGCAATGAGAGGCCCCTGGGCCTCCACAAGTGCCCCCTTTTTGTTTTCAAGAATGAAGGCTTCTGCCATGGACTTTTGCAAGCGTTGAGCAAAACTGGATAGAATAACCAAGACAATGAATACAAGAAACAAAGCCCACAAAACAGTCTTGACTAAATCACAGAATCACAGAATCATGAGTTTGGAAGAGACCCCTAAGATCATCAAGTCCAACCTATGCCCTAACATCTCAACTAGACTATAGCACCAAGTGGCATGTCCAGTCTTTTTTTAAACACATCCAGTGATGGTGATTCCACCACCTCCCTGGGAAGACAGTTCCAGTGCTTTATTATTCTTTCAGTGAAAATTTTTTTCCTAATATCTAACCTATACCTTCCCTGACGTAGCTTGAGACTGTGTCCCCTTGTTCTGTCAGTTGCTGCCCGGTGGAAGAGACCGACCCCCACCTGTCTACAACCTCCCTTCAGGAAGTTGTAGAGAGCAATAAGGTCACCTCTAAGCCTCCTCTTCTCCAGGCTAAACAACCCCAGCTCCCTCAAATGTTCCTCGTAGGGCTTGTTTTCCAAGCCCCTCACCAGCCTCGTTGCTCTCCTCTGGACACGCTCAAGTATCTCAATATCCTTCCTAAATTGAGGGGCCCAGAACTGGACACAGTACTCAAGATGTGGCCTCACCAGTGCCGAGTACAGGGGGAGAATGACCTCCCTGCTCCTGCTGCTCACACAAGTCCTAATGCAGGCCAGGATGCCGTTGGCCTTCTTGGCCACCAAGGCACATTGCTGGCTCATATCCAATCGGCTGTCAACCAGCACCCCCAGGTCCCTTTCTGCCTGAACACTATCCAGCCACACCGTCCCCAGCCTGTAACGCTGTAGGGGATTTTTGTGGCCAAAATGCAGAACACGGCACTTAGACTTATTAGACTTCATATTGTTGGACGTAAAGATGAAAGCCAGCCTTTCATGCCCCAGTCTTTCAACAGTCCAGTGAGCCAGTCGTTGTTGCCTTTTGTCTGGATCTTATTGATTTGATCTGTGAGCAGCTGGCCGCTCTGGTATACCGAGTCCCTATGTGAGAAGAGGTTGACATGCGTGGCCATGGGCAAGAAATTGTGGCTTGGCTGTGGAACCACCCATGCGAAGGCATGCGGCATAGTGAGGAGCATCCAGCTTCCTGCTGCAGTGGCAACAAAGGACAGCATCCTTTGACTTTAGCTAATTTAGTAGTGGGTGGAGGCTTGGGTGGCCTGAAAGTAAAGAGATAGGGAGATTGCAATGTGAACCTTAAATTCTGGTCCCACTAAACTTTCTCTTCTGTAAGGCAAGGGTTTGAAGTCAGCTTATTAGAAGAATCAAATATCAAGGCTAGAATACAGTTTTTCCAATTGTTAAGCGGGATATCGCAGTTAGTGGTGTCTGAGCTCTCTTGGTGTTGGTGTGTGTGGTCCACACTGCTTAGGAGATCTTCTTCTGTCCTTCTTCTTCTTTTGCAGGCTGCTGCTGTCTCTCTTAGGCTTTTGTTCTGTTTTTCTGATGGTGGCTGTGGTGTTTGCCTGGCCATTGGCAGAAGAGTTTTATGTTTTTTGCTGGGATGCGTCTTGGGCCTGCTGCTGTAGAGACACAAGCATATCCTCCCTCCCAAGTAATGAATGGGAAAGGGCCCATAATTTCTTTGGATTCAGGGTCTTTGATCAACACAGGTGGCTTTTCTTTTTATTGGGCTGCCAATTAAATATAAAATGCCTGATGACTGGGGGAGTTGTTCAAAAAGTTGAGCACATCAAGGGCCTTGGCCAGGCTCTCAATGGGAGATACTATGTGGACTCCCTGTCTCTGTTGATCAAGGATCCTTTGGATGGAAGAGTGGGCCCTCTGGACGATGGACTGTCCTGTGGCAGAGTGTGGTATGGCTGTGACATGTTTTGTAGCCCACTGGTCAGAAAATGGTTGGAATCAGTGGGAGGTATTAGCAGGACCATGATCAGTTTTAATTTCCTGTGGAACAGGGAAGGTGGAAAAGGCTAAAAAGGAACGTTTTATAGCATCTTTTGATTTTTCAGCAGCATGGGCAGGGGCAGAAATCGCAGCGTTGTCGGTGTGGATTGAGACGGGGATGTATTTTAGTCTCCCGAAAGGGGCTTGGTGTGTGATGTGTGATTGCCCGATCTGGAGAGTCTTTAGTCCTCTTGGATTGAGTACAGCTCTGACAGAAGCAAAGGCATGTTGCTGACAATTTGGGCAGGTGTTTGCCATGGATCTTGCCTGATCTTGGGTAATTTTAAAGATGCTGAGCGGTGCAGGAATGTTTTGATGGTAGAAGTGGTGGCGGATCCTAGCCTGGTCAGAAACATTCCGTGGGGAGGTTTGGTGAAGCATTGCTGAGGCATCTGCTCTAGCATTGCCTACTATAAATGCAGGAAGGGTGGTATAAGACCTTGTGTGCATGATATAGCGTGGGTGTTGTCTGTGGGACAAAAGAGAAATGAAAGGGGAAAGCAAATGCTCTAGTAGGGGTTAGAAATGTCTTTGAAAATGGAATTTTCGGCCCGCTGCACTAGGTCATAGACATCTGCCGAATCAGTGATCAAATGAAGAGGTTCTTTGAAAGTGGAGAAGGTCCTAAGGACTGCAGTCAATTCAGCAATTTGGGCAGGGTGAGGATGCCCTGTCTTGGCTTTTGTCTCTTGAGCAATGCGGAGCCAGGGCAGTGCAGAGCAGGGTGGGAAGCAGAGCCCGGAGCCTTTGGAGGCTGCAAGGCTTAAACATCAGCCCCTGCAGCAGCCCAGATGCAGGTGCCACAGTTGCCAAGGCTGTCAAGGCCTTGAGAGCGGGCAGGTGGATTTTGCATCCCTGTGGGCTGATGGCGGCTCTGGAGCCAGGAGTGGCTGTGGCTGCAGCAGGAAGGGTGGCTGAAAGTTTCCTGCCTTGCTTTGGTGGCATGGCTGCAGGGGCCAGTGCAGCGAGAGCCCCCTCTGTGCTGGTGAGAGCTCAGCTCTTGGGGACGCGGCTGTGCCCCAGCCCAGGAGCAGCAGCAGTGGCCAGCGGCAGCAGTGGTGTCAGTGGGACCCCCTGTGCACAGGGACCCCCAGGCGCGGGGTGGCCGTGGCAGCAGCCCCAGGGAGCTCCAGCCCCGGGATCCCGGAACAAGTGGAAATCCCAACTGTGCAAACGCTGCCTGTGCCTCTTGGGTTTTCTTTGGTTGAGGGGATTTCGAGGTACGTTAGAAGTCTCTTTTTCTCTAACTTAGCTGTCGAAGGAAGAGTTGAGAAGTATGTGCTTCACTCTCTTAAGGTTGATTTTTATATTTTGTCTAAAACATTTTTTTGCTGGCCTGCTGAGGTTTGTTCAGCAGGTCAGCTTAAGGTACTCTTTTTGCCTCTTGGGTTGGTGTTATCTTTTATATTAAAACCTGCCTATACTATGTTTGCAAGAATGTTTTAATAGCTATTACTTAAGTTAGATAGTGACTTTCTACTTGAAACCAATATGTGAATGGTAATATCGTCTTTCATATGGATGCTAGCGAGAAGAAAGAGGAAGGACTGGGTACACCCAAATTTTTCTATCTATGTAGATAATACCAAACTCTTTCGTACAAGGTTCAAAACCTCTGTCTACAGTGCTCTAAATGTTTTCCGTTCACTTTGTGATTACTATTACTAGACTATCTAAATTGTTGTGACTTTTAATTCTTGACATAAAGGTGGTAACATGCTTTATGGGTTAAATTCAAAGGCCCAGGGGTCTTTGGCTACATGCCAGGGTCTCTGAACCCCCTGCCAGGGATTTAAAGCCCCCTGGCTGGGGCTGGAATCATTTAGGATGGTCAGGGGGAGGTCCGGGGTTCTGACAGTGCCCAAAGGAATGAGAAAGAGAAGTGAAGTTTTATAAAGAATCATTATTTATTTGCTGAACATCGGCAAACACGAGGATTTACAGAACACCTTCCATTACAAAAATCCTCATAACAACAACAACAACAACAATCTACTGCACATATTTCCATGGGATCCTATGGAGTAACAATCTTCAAAACATATTTACAAAGAACTACTAACCTAAGAACATATTTACAAAAATATCCTAACTTTTCAAACATATATACACCGCCGTAATATCTACAGCCATCATCTGCATCAGTCCTGGAAGGAAGAAAGAAGCAAAGCTGGAGTCAGCTGCCAGCACTGGGCCCAGCTGGGCCCCAGGAGCTGGTACAGGGCTGGCAGGGCTGGTGTGGCCCCAGGCAAGTGCAGGGCAGGCCAGGGCTGGTGCTTGTGGCAGCACAATCCAGGCCCCCTGCGGGCAGCGTGTCCCTGAGCGGGGCCATCCAGCCCAGCCACAGCCTGGCGCCAGGGCAGCCACTGTGTCTGTGGGCAGGGCATGGGGAGCATCTGCCTGTCTTACTTGTGGGGCTCCATCTTCATCCGAGGACCATGGGCTCCTCCTCATCCTTCTCATCCACTTCCATCGCCTCGATGTCATCCTCCTCATCAACTTCCATCTCCTCAACCTGGTCTTCCACGTCCACCTCCATCATCTCTTCCTCATTCAGCACCATGTCCACTTCCATCGCCACCACAGTGTCTCTGTTAGTCTGCAAGAGACAGCACAATCTCACAGTGGGGTTCCTGTCCCACACCATCCATTCCCACATGGCTGCAGCCTGCTCAAGCAGGCTGCCTCCTCCCTGGAATGGCACAGTACCTCCACTGGCGCAGCAGTGCTCATCCTGCTGGGGTTGGTGCTCCAGAGCAGGCAGCAGGAAAAGCCCAGGCAGCAGCAGCAACAGCTGAGTGCTGACGGGCAGAGCGCAGAGCGAGCGCCAACTGAGCGCTGGCAGCAGGCAGAGTGTCTGCTGTGGTGGTTTCCAGGTGCTGGACGTTCCACCTGGAACGCTGTGGGAGCTGTGATGTCACAGAAGTTTCAGGGCCGCTCCACACTGGGAGATGGGCATGGTGGAATGATGAAATCCTTGAATGGTTTGGCCTGGAAGGGACCCTAAGGATCATCTGGTTCCAAGCTGAGCAGCCTCGCAGCACAGCAGGTTGCTGCGGCCCCTGTCCAAGCTGGCCTTGGATGTTGGTGGGCATGGGGTATGCACAGGCTCTCTGCGCTGGTCCCTGTGTCAGGGACAAGCACCCTGACAGGAAAGAACTTCTTGCCATCATGGAATGGATTCCAGCTCTTGCAGTTTCATCCCATTCCCCCTTGTTCTGTCACTTCAGTTGCTGACAAAGAGTCCTCTCCCACTTCCCGGTGGGTCAGGCTGTTCCTGCAGTGTCACACATGTGGCTGAAGCTGCAGCCAGGAGAGAGAGAAGCCAAGCTGGCAGAGAGAGGAAATGGGGAAAGTGACATGCGAGATGAGAGGAGAAGGAAAAAGTAGAGACATGCAAGGCATTGGGTTGGGTGATTTGTGGCATTCATGCCTTTTATTAGAGGCCAGGTTCTCTGGTGCACTCAATGACTGTGTGATTGCGGCGTGTCCACAGTGAGCCCGTGTGAGCGAGCTGCACTCCCAGAGGCCGGAGCACACTTGCTTCAAGTGCTGATGAATGAGGCCAGAGATGGGTCTTTGTGTGGAACTCCAAACGCTGTGCATTGCCATGAAGAGGGTCCAGGGCCAGAGAGAAAATGAGGCTGGGGTCTGAGGGTTTCATTCGGGGGGGAGAAGGGGTGAAGCCAGGACCAGCAGGGGAGAAGAGAGAGGAGAACATTCTCTGGAGAGTAGATCTAAGGAAAAAATGGCAGTTGAAGTGGGTGATAGCAACAAAACCTGCGGATTGCAAGAGGCTGCAAGTGGCCATGGGTGAGAGCCTTGCATTCAGAGGGGTTTCTCTGTTTCACCTTGGTCCCCTTTGCCCTAAGGTATCACAGTTGCAATGAGAGGCCCCTGGGCCTCCACAAGTGCCCCCTTTTTGTTTTCAAGAATGAAGGCTTCTGCCATGGACTTTTGCAAGCGTTGAGCAAAACTGGATAGAATAACCAAGACAATGAATACAAGAAACAAAGCCCACAAAACAGTCTTGACTAAATCACAGAATCACAGAATCATGAGTTTGGAAGAGACCCCTAAGATCATCAAGTCCAACCTATGCCCTAACATCTCAACTAGACTATAGCACCAAGTGGCATGTCCAGTCTTTTTTTAAACACATCCAGTGATGGTGATTCCACCACCTCCCTGGGAAGACAGTTCCAGTGCTTTATTATTCTTTCAGTGAAAATTTTTTTCCTAATATCTAACCTATACCTTCCCTGACGTAGCTTGAGACTGTGTCCCCTTGTTCTGTCAGTTGCTGCCCGGTGGAAGAGACCGACCCCCACCTGTCTACAACCTCCCTTCAGGAAGTTGTAGAGAGCAATAAGGTCACCTCTAAGCCTCCTCTTCTCCAGGCTAAACAACCCCAGCTCCCTCAAATGTTCCTCGTAGGGCTTGTTTTCCAAGCCCCTCACCAGCCTCGTTGCTCTCCTCTGGACACGCTCAAGTATCTCAATATCCTTCCTAAATTGAGGGGCCCAGAACTGGACACAGTACTCAAGATGTGGCCTCACCAGTGCCGAGTACAGGGGGAGAACGACCTCCCTGCTCCTGCTGCTCACACAAGTCCTAATGCAGGCCAGGATGCCGTTGGCCTTCTTGGCCACCAAGGCACATTGCTGGCTCATATCCAATCGGCTGTCAACCAGCACCCCCAGGTCCCTTTCTGCCTGAACACTATCCAGCCACACCGTCCCCAGCCTGTAACGCTGTAGGGGATTTTTGTGGCCAAAATGCAGAACACGGCACTTAGACTTATTAGACTTCATATTGTTGGACGTAAAGATGAAAGCCAGCCTTTCATGCCCCAGTCTTTCAACAGTCCAGTGAGCCAGTCGTTGTTGCCTTTTGTCTGGATCTTATTGATTTGATCTGTGAGCAGCTGGCCGCTCTGGTATACTGAGTCCCTATGTGAGAAGAGGTTGACATGCGTGGCCATGGGCAAGAAATTGTGGCTTGGCTGTGGAACCACCCATGCGAAGGCATGCGGCATAGTTAGGAGCATCCAGCTTCCTGCTGCAGTGGCAACAAAGGACAGCATCCTTTGACTTTAGCTAATTTAGTAGTGGGTGGAGGCTTGGGTGGCCTGAAAGTAAAGAGATAGGGAGATTGCAATGTGAACCTTAAATTCTGGTCCCACTAAACTTTCTCTTCTGTAAGGCAAGGGTTTGAAGTCAGCTTATTAGAAGAATCAAATATCAAGGCTAGAATACAGTTTTTCCAATTGTTAAGCGGGATATCGCAGTTAGTGGTGTCTGAGCTCTCTTGGTGTTGGTGTGTGTGGTCCACACTGCTTAGGAGATCTTCTTCTGTCCTTCTTCTTCTTTTGCAGGCTGCTGCTGTCTCTCTTAGGCTTTTGTTCTGTTTTTCTGATGGTGGCTGTGGTGTTTGCCTGGCCATTGGCAGAAGAGTTTTATGTTTTTTGCTGGGATCCGTCTTGGGCCTGCTGCTGTAGAGACACAAGCATATCCTCCCTCCCAAGTAATGAATGGGAAAGGGCCCATAATTTCTTTGGATTCAGGGTCTTTGATCAACACAGGTGGCTTTTCTTTTTATTGGGCTGCCAATTAAATATAAAATGCCTGATGACTGGGGGAGTTGTTCAAAAAGTTGAGCACATCAAGGGCCTTGGCCAGGCTCTCAATGGGAGATACTATGTGGACTCCCTGTCTCTGTTGATCAAGGATCCTTTGGATGGAAGAGTGGGCCCTCTGGACGATGGACTGTCCTGTGGCAGAGTGTGGTATGGCTGTGACATGTTTTGTAGCCCACTGGTCAGAAAATGGTTGGAATCAGTGGGAGGTATAAGCAGGACCATGATCAGTTTTAATTTCCTGTGGAACAGGGGAGGTGGAAAAGGCTAAAAAGGAACGTTTTATAGCATCTTTTGATTTTTCAGCAGCATGGGCAGGGGCAGAAAGCGCAGCGTTGTCGGTGTGGATTGAGACGGGGATGTATTTTAGTCTCCCGAAAGGGGCTTGGTGTGTGATGTGTGATTGCCCGATCTGGAGAGTCTTTAGTCCTCTTGGATTGAGTACAGCTCTGACAGAAGCAAAGGCATGTTGCTGACAATTTGGGCAGGTGTTTGCCATGAATCTTGCCTGATCTTGGGTAATTTTAAAGATGCTGAGCGGTGCAGGAATGTTTTGATGGTAGAAGTGGTGGCGGATCCTAGCCTGGTCAGAAACATTCCGTGGGGAGGTTTGGAGAAGCATTGCTGAGGCATCTGCTCTAGCATTGCCTACTATAAATGCAGGAAGGGTGGTATAAGACCTTGTGTGCATGATATAGCGTGGGTGTTGTCTGTGGGACAAAAGAGAAATGAAAGGGGAAAGCAAATGCTCTAGTAGGGGTTAGAAATGTCTTTGAAAATGGAATTTTCGGCCCGCTGCACTAGGTCATAGACATCTGCCGAATCAGTGATCAAATGAAGAGGTTCTTTGAAAGTGGAGAAGGTCCTAAGGACTGCAGTCAATTCAGCAATTTGGGCAGGGTGAGGATGCCCTGTCTTGGCTTTTGTCTCTTGAGCAATGCGGAGCCAGGGCAGTGCAGAGCAGGGTGGGAAGCAGAGCCCGGAGCCTTTGGAGGCTGCAAGGCTTAAACATCAGCCCCTGCAGCAGCCCAGATGCAGGTGCCACAGTTGCCAAGGCTGTCAAGGCCTTGAGAGCGGGCAGGTGGATTTTGCATCCCTGTGGGCTGATGGCGGCTCTGGAGCCAGGAGTGGCTGTGGCTGCAGCAGGAAGGGTGGCTGAAAGTTTCCTGCCTTGCTTTGGTGGCATGGCTGCAGGGGCCAGTGCAGCGAGAGCCCCCTCTGTGCTGGTGAGAGCTCAGCTCTTGGGGACGCGGCTGTGCCCCAGCCCAGGAGCAGCAGCAGTGGCCAGCGGCAGCAGTGGTGTCAGTGGGACCCCCTGTGCACAGGGACCCCCAGGCGCGGGGTGGCCGTGGCAGCAGCCCCAGGGAGCTCCAGCCCCGGGATCCCGGAACAAGTGGAAATCCCAACTGTGCAAACGCTGCCTGTGCCTCTTGGGTTTTCTTTGGTTGAGGGGATTTCGAGGTACGTTAGAAGTCTCTTTTTCTCTAACTTAGCTGTCGAAGGAAGAGTTGAGAAGTATGTGCTTCACTCTCTTAAGGTTGATTTTTATATTTTGTCTAAAACATTTTTTTGCTGGCCTGCTGAGGTTTGTTCAGCAGGTCAGCTTAAGGTACTCTTTTTGCCTCTTGGGTTGGTGTTATCTTTTATATTAAAACCTGCCTATACTATGTTTACAAGAATGTTTTAATAGCTATTACTTAAGTTAGATAGTGACTTTCTACTTGAAACCAATATGTGAATGGTAATATCGTCTTTCATATGGATGCTAGCGAGAAGAAAGAGGAAGGACTGGGTACACCCAAATTTTTCTATCTATGTAGATAATACCAAACTCTTTCGTACAAGGTTCAAAACCTCTGTGTACAGTGCTCTAAATGTTTTCCGTTCACTTTGTGATTACTATTACTAGACTATCTAAATTGTTGTGACTTTTAATTCTTGACATAAAGGTGGTAACATGCTTTATGGGTTAAATTCAAAGGCCCAGGGGTCTTTGGCTACATGCCAGGGTCTCTGAACCCCCTGCCAGGGATTTAAAGCCCCCTGGCTGGGGCTGGAATCATTTAGGATGGTCAGGGGGAGGTCCGGGGTTCTGACAGTGCCCAAAGGAATGAGAAAGAGAAGTGAAGTTTTATAAAGAATCATTATTTATTTGCTGAACATCGGCAAACACGAGGATTTACAGAACACCTTCCATTACAAAAATCCTCATAACAACAACAACAACAACAATCTACTGCACATATTTCCATGGGATCCTATGGAGTAACAATCTTCAAAACATATTTACAAAGAACTACTAACCTAAGAACATATTTACAAAAATATCCTAACTTTTCAAACATATATACACCGCCGTAATATCTACAGCCATCATCTGCATCAGTCCTGGAAGGAAGAAAGAAGCAAAGCTGGAGTCAGCTGCCAGCACTGGGCCCAGCTGGGCCCCAGGAGCTGGTACAGGGCTGGCAGGGCTGGTGTGGCCCCAGGCAAGTGCAGGGCAGGCCAGGGCTGGTGCTTGTGGCAGCACAATCCAGGCCCCCTGCGGGCAGCGTGTCCCTGAGCGGGGCCATCCAGCCCAGCCACAGCCTGGCGCCAGGGCAGCCACTGTGTCTGTGGGCAGGGCATGGGGAGCATCTGCCTGTCTTACTTGTGGGGCTCCATCTTCATCCGAGGACCATGGGCTCCTCCTCATCCTTCTCATCCACTTCCATCGCCTCGATGTCATCCTCCTCATCAACTTCCATCTCCTCAACCTGGTCTTCCACGTCCACCTCCATCATCTCTTCCTCATTCAGCACCATGTCCACTTCCATCGCCACCACAGTGTCTCTGTTAGTCTGCAAGAGACAGCACAATCTCACAGTGGGGTTCCTGTCCCACACCATCCATTCCCACATGGCTGCAGCCTGCTCAAGCAGGCTGCCTCCTCCCTGGAATGGCACAGTACCTCCACTGGCGCAGCAGTGCTCATCCTGCTGGGGTTGGTGCTCCAGAGCAGGCAGCAGGAAAAGCCCAGGCAGCAGCAGCAACAGCTGAGTGCTGACGGGCAGAGCGCAGAGCGAGCGCCAACTGAGCGCTGGCAGCAGGCAGAGTGTCTGCTGTGGTGGTTTCCAGGTGCTGGACGTTCCACCTGGAACGCTGTGGGAGCTGTGATGTCACAGAAGTTTCAGGGCCGCTCCACACTGGGAGATGGGCATGGTGGAATGATGAAATCCTTGAATGGTTTGGCCTGGAAGGGACCCTAAGGATCATCTGGTTCCAAGCTGAGCAGCCTCGCAGCACAGCAGGTTGCTGCGGCCCCTGTCCAAGCTGGCCTTGGATGTTGGTGGGCATGGGGTATGCACAGGCTCTCTGCGCTGGTCCCTGTGTCAGGGACAAGCACCCTGACAGGAAAGAACTTCTTGCCATCATGGAATGGATTCCAGCTCTTGCAGTTTCATCCCATTCCCCCTTGTTCTGTCACTTCAGTTGCTGACAAAGAGTCCTCTCCCACTTCCCGGTGGGTCAGGCTGTTCCTGCAGTGTCACACATGTGGCTGAAGCTGCAGCCAGGAGAGAGAGAAGCCAAGCTGGCAGAGAGAGGAAATGGGGAAAGTGACATGAGAGATGAGAGGAGAAGGAAAAAGTAGAGACATGCAAGGCATTGGGTTGGGTGATTTGTGGCATTCATGCCTTTTATTAGAGGCCAGGTTCTCTGGTGCACTCAATGACTGTGTGATTGCGGCGTGTCCACAGTGAGCCCGTGTGAGCGAGCTGCACTCCCAGAGGCCGGAGCACACTTGCTTCAAGTGCTGATGAATGAGGCCAGAGATGGGTCTTTGTGTGGAACTCCAAACGCTGTGCATTGCCATGAAGAGGGTCCAGGGCCAGAGAGAAAATGAGGCTGGGGTCTGAGGGTTTCATTCGGGGGGGAGAAGGGGTGAAGCCAGGACCAGCAGGGGAGAAGAGAGAGGAGAACATTCTCTGGAGAGTAGATCTAAGGAAAAAATGGCAGTTGAAGTGGGTGATAGCAACAAAACCTGCGGATTGCAAGAGGCTGCAAGTGGCCATGGGTGAGAGCCTTGCATTCAGAGGGGTTTCTCTGTTTCACCTTGGTCCCCTTTGCCCTAAGGTATCACAGTTGCAATGAGAGGCCCCTGGGCCTCCACAAGTGCCCCCTTTTTGTTTTCAAGAATGAAGGCTTCTGCCATGGACTTTTGCAAGCGTTGAGCAAAACTGGATAGAATAACCAAGACAATGAATACAAGAAACAAAGCCCACAAAACAGTCTTGACTAAATCACAGAATCACAGAATCATGAGTTTGGAAGAGACCCCTAAGATCATCAAGTCCAACCTATGCCCTAACATCTCAACTAGACTATAGCACCAAGTGGCATGTCCAGTCTTTTTTTAAACACATCCAGTGATGGTGATTCCACCACCTCCCTGGGAAGACAGTTCCAGTGCTTTATTATTCTTTCAGTGAAAATTTTTTTCCTAATATCTAACCTATACCTTCCCTGACGTAGCTTGAGACTGTGTCCCCTTGTTCTGTCAGTTGCTGCCCGGTGGAAGAGACCGACCCCCACCTGTCTACAACCTCCCTTCAGGAAGTTGTAGAGAGCAATAAGGTCACCTCTAAGCCTCCTC